>NC_141074.1:8619223-8631723 GCF_041138505.1 Cibotium barometz
GCAGCCTGGAAGAGAGGGGGTCGCCGGTGGTAGCGACCAAAAGGCATTGCTTTCTTTGCTTGTGTATGGTTGGTGCAGCGACTGGCAGCTCTGCAGACGTGGAAGAAGGGTGGAGCAGTGGCCTTATTTGCAAAGGACGACTGGCTGGCGACTCTAGTGATATGGCCCCCTTGTGAGAAGGTGGCTGCAGGTGAAGACAGAGGAGCGCACTGAAGTGGCTGCAGAGAAAGTTGACGGGATAGATGGAGCCGTGTGGGTGAGTGCCTTGGGTGGTTGGCACAGCTGAGAGCAGCAGAGAGAGAAGAGCTACAGGCAGCACTGTAGAGATGCTGAAGGTAGCCGCCTTGTGTACAAGGAAGTGGAGAAAGGCGAAGAGACAAGCTGGTGTGGGCCTTGGGTGATGTGGCTTGGGCTGGTGGATGCAAGAGAAGGTGATGCTGCGTTGAGCAGTTGGTGTTGGTGCTAAAGATTGTGCAGAGGCTCTGTGGTGGTTGGCGAAGCTGCTGGTCACGACACACAGAGAGTGGGAGCTACTGAGTTGAGGGTTAGCTGGTGTGGGCGCCTTCTGAAGAGAGGAGTGGCTAGTTTTATGTGGGCGATGATTGCAGGTAGAGAGTGGATAGTGGACGAGAGAGAGCCTGGAGCACAATGCAGAGTTGGAGGCCATCTCGAGGGTCACTGGCACGTAAAGCAGCTGTAGCAATGGCTGGTAGTGCTAAGACAGGTGAGAAGGGCCGGTACCATAAGGGTCGAGGGGCTGATGGTAGTGAAACAGTGAAGGAGGGTTGCTGGTGGGGCGCCCTCTGAAGAGAAGCAGAGATCGGGAGACAGAGGCTTGGTTGTCAGACGCAAGGGTGTAATTCCCTTGGCAGTAAATCCTGGACAGAGTCCTGGTTTTTGGTATAATTACTGAGTTGTTACAGTGTGTATGGTGCTGTGTGTTTTTGCTGCATGATCAACTGTCTATCGTGGTTTTGAGCTATCTTTCTGGTGTGGGTGGGTGGTGAAGTGTGAGAAGTGTTCCAGCCGGTGGTGGCTGGTTGTGTTTGTCTTTCCAAGTTTGGGAGGTGAAGGGCTATAGAGGCAGGTTCTTTTTTCCTTTTTTTCACCTCACATTCTTCTGGTGCCCCCACTAAGCTGAGGGATTTCTCTTACGAGGATGTATGCCCCAGAGTGAGAGATTGAAGGAAGGTGTTTCTGGTTTTTCTTGGGTTTGAAAGTGAAGTTTGGGGATCAATATGATGTTGTATCCAGAGTTTTTTGGTGGTCCTAATGAAGATGTGGCAGATTTTTTGGAAAGGATGGAGGTTGCATGCATAAGCAATCACATCAATGAGTCGGTACAGGTATTGCGGTTGCTGAATATATGTTTGAAGGGAGATGCGAGGATTTGGTATAGAGCTTATGAGGAGTTGTTAAAGGATGCTGAGCCACGCATTCCAATGACTGAGGATGGATTGAAGACTGCACTTTTAAACAGGTTCAAGAAGATTGAGGATCCAGATAGAGTTTGGCATGAAGTGCAGGGATTGACACAGGGCGAATTGGAGCCAATTGATGATTATGTGAAGAAATTCTCTTTTTTGTGGGAGACTTTGTGCAGGGCTTTGGGAGAGGATCAAGTACCTCCGGCCATGATGAAGAAGGATCGTTTTATTGTTGCAGGATTGAAGGGAGGCATTCGCTGGAAGGTTGAACTAAAGAAGCCCAGGTCTTATGAGGATGCGGTGGAGATTGCTAAATCAAAGGATTGGAAATTACAACGGATGAACCAGCTGGGGATGGTTCTAGTGGCAGTGAGGCCTGAAATTAGAAGGGTAGAAGTAGTACCGATGAGAACCGTGCTAGAAAGAGTGAAACCGACAGAAGCTCAGGTGAATAATGTTGCACCACAGGGGACAAAGGTAGCACCTACAACTGTTACAGCTTCTGATGAAGGACTTAAACAAGACATGAGGCAAATGGTGGATTGTATGAAGAATCTGAGTTTGAAGATGATGGAGAACACAGGTGGTGGACGTGGCCGAGGCAGAAGTTATAATCAGGAAGGAGTTGAAGGTCAGGCAGGCTATGGAAGTGGCCGTGGTTTTGGCAGGGGTAGACGGTTCATCCCTACATGCTGGAATTGTGGTGAACTTGGACATCTAAGTATAGACTGTGATAAGCCTCAGCGAATGGGAGGTGATATGTATCCCTTACCCTCTCAGATTCCCAATAGGGCAAATGATTATGGGATTGAAATTAGAGGTGAAGCAGGGACCAGTGGGTTGACAAATGAGGAGAAAGGTAAAACTAAGGTGATAGATGTGGTCACCCTTGAGAAGACGAAGGAGACAGAAGCTGATTTGATGCCTTTGGGGAAACGTATGCCACAGGAAAGGTAAGGCAGGGATGCTGCAGGGCCTAGCAAGAAGAAAGGTAAAGTAAAGGAAGGAGGAGATGTAAAGGTCAAGCAGAAGAGGAAGTCTCGTAAGAAGTTTCAGGTAACTGATTTTCCACTAGGGGTTGGGCAGGATAGCTACAGTTGGCAGGAGGACATGGCTGGAAGGAAAGCTAATATTACTTTTGGGCAATTGATAGAGTTAGCTCCCAACTTGAAGCGTCAGTGGAAAAGACTTGTGAACCCGAGAGAGAAGGAGCCTGCCAAAGGGATAGTGACTGTTTTATCTGTTCAAGAGTTGCCTGATATATGTCCTGTGGTGAATGTATGGTATAAAGGGAAGAATCTGGGAGAAGCATACATAGATGGTGGAGCACAAATTTGTGTAATCACACTAGCAGATGTGGAGAGACTTGGTCTTAATTTTACTGAAACGTCTGGTTTCCGTATTCGGCTGGCCAATCATCAAAAGGTCAAATGCTTAGGTATGATCAAAGAGTTAGAATTGCAAGCTTTTGATGTAAAGGTGCTTGTGGATTGTCATGTTATGCCTGCAGGAATGGGTGCATTCCCCATCCTTTTTGGAAGACCATGGCTGAGAGCGGTGAAGGCTGTTCAGGATTGGAGGAAAGGAGTCATTACTTTGTATGACAGGAGAGGGGATAAAAAGCAATTTAATATGGATAACCAAAAGCCTGTTCATGATGAAGAGGAAAGTGAAGCTGATTCGAGTGCTCATGAGACGACCAGTAGCACCACTACTAGTGAGGGAACAGAAGACACTTCATCCAGTGAGGAGGATGCAGATATGGATGCCTTGGTTATTAATGAGGAAGTGCTTGGTGATGAGGCTACCCAACAAGAAGAGGCCATACAGGAAGAATGCGAGGAGGTACAAGTGAATCATGAGCAAAGGTATGCATGTGATGTGAAAGAGTTTGCTTTTAAGTCTTTGGATGATAAGCCTTTGTGGGATGAGTGGGATATAGAAAGTCTGCAGGATGATGAACCAGAGTTGGAGTTGGATGATCAGATGTGCCTTAATGTTAAGAAATCCATGAGTAGAATTGATGCTATGAAGGAGGAGCAACACCAGCAGACTCTGAATGATGTTGATGCTATGGATGAGTCTATGGATGTTGTGATAGATGAATTTCTTATTGGCCTGGATAAAGATGAGCATACAGGAACTGAGGTGGATGCTTTGGCAATGGTGCCTGTGGAAGAGGAGTTTGTTTTGCCTATGTAGTGGTTGGCTTTGATGGTGATGCTTCTTATGTTAATGGACAAGAGAGTGCTTTGGGGCAATAGGTTATAGAGTCTTGTTCTTTGGATTGTGCACAGCAGGTCTTTCTTGATGAAGCTTTCATCAGTTTTTACCCTCAGCAGGAGTTGCTTCACTGGTTCTCCGATATTGGTGTTGACTATATCAGTGATTTTGGGCTTGAAATGAGGCAGGATGGTGTGTATGTCAGAAGCTTTGTTTCCAAAAGTTCTTATGTACCATGGTGGGATGTGGGATGGAAAATTATGTCTGGGGAAGATGAAAGAGTTTCTTTGATCACATGGAACAGAGATGTTTTGGTTACACTGTATGATGCTCAAAGGATTGATGGAGGGAAACGTGGTCATATGCTTTCTGCTGATCATAAATGATTCAGCAAGCTAGGGGTTGGGCAAAGTATGTCAGGTGAAAATCTGAAAGGTGTTTTGGGTTTGTGTACATATGGGATGCGTGGTGTGTGAATAAACTTTGCCCTGAATGCCCTGGAAAATGTATAGAGCGAGTGGTTTTGCAGTGAGCTGGTATGCGTGTTGTTTTTCTTTTGGGAGAAAATGCTGGAGATCTGGAAGTTTTGTTGCAGCAGTATGGTGTGCGGGTGGTTGCCAAATGCAGGGCACCGACTGGGCAATTGTCTTTTTTGGTAAGTGATGATGCTGATGATTCTGAGCTTGTGGGCAGCTCTGGTTTTGGAAGGTTGTGGGCGCGGCGTGATGATCCGAAAGTGAAGGAAGGAGCGGCTCTTTTAGCATTAGTGTGTGGCCATCTAATGGAAGCTTAAAATAAATAAAAAATATAATACACATGGCCAATAATTTTAATGACCATGTGGAGATTTGGCTGGCCGCCAGCGTGATCATTTACAGGCTGGCGAAGATTCGAAAGCCGGCACCTTGTAGAAATGGATGCTCGCCTGTGTGAAGAAGAGGCCAACGTGAAGAGAAGATCGCCAGGCGCAAAGGCGCAGCAACAGGCCTAGAGGGCCGCCGTGTGAGAGAAAGGAAGTTGTAGGCGACTAGAGAGTGGCTGGGAAGCAGCTGCCTGATGTGAAGGGAGTGCAGTGCAAACAGCCATCTGGGTACAAGGGCTTATCGTCAGCAACGGTGAAAGCGAGGGTGCTCTGGGGAGCGTGGAGCGTAGCCGTGGGTGCAGGCGAAGAGCTGTAGCCTGGAAGAGAGGGGGTCGCCGGTGGTAGTGTCCATAAGGCGTTGCTTTCTTTTCTTGTGTATGGTTGGTGCAGCGACCGACTGGCAGCTGCAGATGTGGAAGAAGGGTGGAGCAGCGGCCTTATTTGCAAAGGACGACTGGCTGGCGACTCTGGTGATATGGCCCCCTTGTGAGAAGGTGGCTGCAGGTGAAGACAGAGGAGCGCACTGAAGTGGCTGCAGAGGAAGTTGACGGGATAGATGGAGCCGTGTGGGTGAGTGCCTTGGGTGGTTGGCACAGGTGAGAGCAGCAGAGAGAGAAGAGCTACAGGCAGCACTGTAGAGATGCTGAAGGTAGCCGCCTTGTGTACAGGGAAGTGGAGAAAGGCGAAGAGACAGGCTGGTGTGGGCCTTGGGTGATGTGGCTTGGGCTGGATGCAAGAGAAGGTGATGCTGCATTGAGCAGTTGGTGTTGGTGCTAAAGATTGTGTAGAGGCTCTGTGGTTGGCGAAGCTGCTGGTCACGACACACAGAGAGTGGGAGCTGCTGAGTTGAGGGTTAGCTGGTGTGGGCGCCTTTTGAAGAGAGGAGTGGCTGGTTTTGTGTGGGCGATGATTGCAGGTAGAGAGTGGATGCTGACGAGAGAGAGCCTAGAGCACAGTGCAGAGTTGGAGGCCGTCTCGAGGGTCACTGGCACGTAAAGCAGCTGTAGCAGTGGTGGCTGGTAGTGCTAAGACAGGTGAGAAGGGCCGGTACCATAAGGGTCGAGGGGGGCTGATGGCAGTGAAACAGTGAAGGAGGGTTGCTGGTGGGGCGCCCTCTGAAGAGAAGCAGAGACCGGGAGACAGAGGCTTGGTTGTCAGACGCAAGGGTGTAATTCCCTTAGCAGTAAATCCTGGCCAGAGTCCTGGTTTTTTGTGTAATTACTGAGTTGTTACAGTGTGTATGGTGCTGTGTGTTTTTGCTGCATGATCAACTGTCTATCGTGGTTTTGAGCTATCTTTCTGGTGTGGGTGGGTGGTGAAGTGTGAGAAGTGTTCCAGCCGGTGGCTGGTGGTGCCTCCGTTGTGTTTGTCTTTCCAAGTTTGGGAGGTGAAGGGCTATAGAGGCAGGTTCTTTTTTCCTTTTTTTCACCTCACAACAGTCTCCAAACTTTCTTTCTTTTTAGTGTGTTCTTGATCACCATACATCTAATGGAATATCACCATGTAAATATTGTCTTAATGGGATCTATTTACTAAGTATTTAAGTCATGGTGGAAACAAAAAACTTAACCTTTACTAATGCAAGGGTTGTTGTTTGGCATAGACTAATGTGTAAAGAAGTGTGGATTATTCATGGTGATTAAGCTAATGAAAATGATTAACACAAGCGAGAAGAGCCTGGTGCATGTAAGAAGTGAGCACAATAGCCAAAAGTGGTGTACTCTCTCCATGAAAGCCTTTATTAGGCACCGACATGCATTCAAATAAACTCCCTATGTGGGATATTAGCTACTCTAAAACCTAAGAGCCGTGGTGCACTCCATTGTTGTTGTTGATGGATAATTATTTGTTATTTCTAACATTGCATGTCTCAATAAATAATTATCCATCACTTAACACATGTGGATATAAAGCTCCCTTTTGGCTTTAGTTTCATGACATTAATCTAGACATGTTTGGATTTACCAAGCTCTTTTTGGCTTTAATTTCACCAACCTAGTCTAGTGAAGATAAACAAAAGCCTATATCACTTTAAATAGTCTTAATCATGTATTAATAATGAGGTCTAGTGATCGTGGATTCGATACCATGTTGGTAAATATAGGGTTTGGCATAGATTAGGGTGGAAAGAAGCATGGATTAAGCACCATGATTACGCATGATCAAAAGAAACTCCCTATATAAATAAATGTAACCCCTCTTAATCTCTTAAGCCTCAAAGTTTATAGAGTTTGAATCTCTTAAGCTCTCTTAAGAGATTAATCTCTTCAGTCTTAGAGTTTATAGATAGAATGAAAGATACCTGTCCCCACCACGCAACGAATTCAGGGGTGCTAGCAGTAGAAGTAGCACTTCTTGCGCGGGGCAGGGTCCCTCACTTAGGGCCACGCCCACGGATATCCGGATAAGAGACTGATCACTCGGTTCTTCCAACCCTGGAAAAACTTCCCTTGCCCGAAAATCACGCGCGATTCCTCCAGGATAATTTTACTCTAATGTAGTCAAAAGCCTTATCTAACTAAAATGATCTTACCAAACCAGTAAGTCCCATAGTCAGATCAAGGGAAAGATTGCACTTGGGTCATAGAGACCAATGCTTTTTTCCTCATTGGGAGGCGTAGCTGTTGATTCTTTTCCATAGAATAATTTTTATCCGGGATTTACTTCACCTATCGTATCATAACAGAATTGAGTCTCATATGGCAATATTGGCAACCAGAACGCTCACCGCCTGTCCACTCTCAGGGGCCTTTTCGATAGTTCCTAGCTCATAGTGACCGGCAATATTTTCACTTATAAAAATCAAAATGGAATCTCCGTTGATGAAGATCAGCAAGATCAACCAACAGATCCATATATAAAAGAGCCATGGACTCATCCATTGAGGACCAGCAAGGTCAATCAACCCAGATCCATGTCCGAATTCAGAAAACAACTCTTACTCCTTGTTCCAATATCTTCCCCAACGCACGTGTGGGTATCTTCGGCGACCCAGAGCCCGAGCACCGTATGGTCAGCACCCTCTAGGATCCTTCGCGCAGGTCACCTAGCGCTTCACTCATAGGCCGCTTCCTTGGTCCCTCATCCACCGTACCGGAAGCTCACCATTTAAATCGAACCGAGGCTGGTCAAGACCTCGCCCGACCTTGCTACATGAGACATCCTCCATTGACTCTCCGTCGTCAGCTGTTGCAACTTTATCAGATTAGGTCTGCACGACCTCATTCACAAGACGGTCAAAATACTTCTCTAGCATTCTTGACATAAAACAGTCATTTTATAAACAGGTCATAAATACAGTTTCTATAGCGAACTCTCGTCTTTCCACATTGTTCCACATCAATCTATTGAGATATCGAGCTTATCTAGTGAGGGGGTGGGTGGACAACTGATGACCCGCCTCTGGGATAGTCCCCACACACCACTGGCATGGTTGGTGAGATCATGGGTGATATGCGGCCAGTGGGATAACAGGCTGTGTGACAGCCATTCTAGAGACTGGCATAGTTATAGCACCAACTCATTTAGTTAGGTTCACACTATAGAGAACCCTAGTATGTATTTGGTTGAGTACATTTTCATATAGTGTGTACTCTTATCTTTGTATATGGTGTGTTGAGTGTTGTGTGAAGAAGAAGAAGATTTTCAGCCTCTCAACTTGAATGTTCTCTTTTAGGGTTTTGTGAGTGTGTGTGTGTGCTTGCAATCTCTCTTCTTCCCCCTGCAGCTTTCATGGTATCAGAGCCTGGTTCATGCTAAGGACTGAGCTGCAAGCAAGAGAAGCACAGGAAGCGGTATGAGGATAAGAGCTTCATCTACTCTTCCCTATTTATGTTGGCGACTACACCCTTGTCGAGAGCTCTACGGGAGGCACCGGCAAACAATCTCTGATTGAGAAGCTTTCTTCGCAGGAGTAAAGCTATAGGACTGCAAGGAGGTCAACAGTTGCCATTGGGTGCATGTATACACATTGAGGTCAATGGTTGTGACATTTGAGTGTAGTACAGTTTCGCTATAGAAAATATAGCAGTTTGTGTAAGACAAACCAAAGTGCTGTTTCTGGTAAATTTGTGTGTCTGGAAAGATGTCAAATGATGGCATAAACCAGATTGTTGCTGAGAAGCTTGATAAGAACAACTCCCATGCTTGGAGGTTCAGGTTAACAAATTTCCTGATGGGAAATGGTTACTAGGACTACATATAGAAGGTGAGCATGAAGAGGCAGCGGAGATACCGGAGATCAATCTGACTGCTGTGCAGATGTGAAAGAGTTTAAGGATTGCAACCAAGGAGCCAAAAAAGTTATGTATTGGCTCTCTATCAGTATACAGGACACCATGATTGGGCACATACAAGATGCCAAGTCCCCCAAGGAGGCATGGGACACCTTGGTAAAACTCTATGAAATGAATACCAAGGCACGAAAGATACAATTGAAGAATGAACTTCATACCGTGGAGAAAAAGAGTATGTCTGTGGTGAATGACTATGCATTGAAGATCAAGGGTATTGTGGAATCCTTTGCATCTATTGGCATTTCAGTAGATGATGATAATAAGGTGGAAGTCTGTCTACGTGGTCTCGGGCCACAATATAAGGCGTTCAAGACGTCTATTCAGACTCGAGAAAACATTCCCAATTTCACAGATTTGGTGTCTATGTTGATTATAGAAGAGAAGAGCTTGGGTGAAGACCAACAGTCTTCACAAAACAAAAACAGTTTAGAGCAACAAGCCTTCTACACAAGTTCAAGAAGAGGACAAGGTAGAGGAGGTCGTGGACGCGACCAAGGAGGTGGCCGAACAGGTAATCAGAATTATGGCCAGCAGTAGCAACAACAACAACACGCAGGTGGAAGAGGCAAATTCAGAGGCAGGGGGAGTCAAAGAGGTCGTGGAAATTAGCAAAGGCAATATAATGATACATGTGGATGCTTTTATTGTGGGTAAGCCTGGACATGTGTAGGCAGATTGTTATAAGAAGCAGGCTGACATGAAAAATGGAAAATTGCAGCAAAACAACTATGCATCCTCGAGCCAGAAACAATGAGGATAATGAAAGGTTGTTTGTTATGCAGCATGTCGTTATTTGTTAATGCCATGTCTAAAAATGTTGAAGCAGCACATAAAGATGATGTATGGTACGTTGATTCAAGTGCTTCGAACCACATGACAAGTCATGGGAGTGGTTCAAGGAGATGAAAAACCTTGAAAGACCAGGTTTTGTGGAAACAGGGGATGACACTACTCATCCAATTGCCCATGTTGGAGATGTGCTATTGTCTATGCAACAGGATGGCAAAGTGAAGTACCTTGCAGATGTACTTCATGTTCCGAACATAACAAAGAATCCGGTTTCAGTTGGCCAGATGATTGAGCAGGGTTTGCAGGTTTGGTTTAACCCTGATGGTTGTTATGTTGAAGACTTTAAAGACAAGTGCAGGTTGGTTGCAAAAGGCAACAGAGTGGACAGAATGTTTACATTGAATGTAAACATGCCTGAAGTGAGTGCTGCGATGTTTGCAAAATGGTTCAGGAATTGTTGCAGACATAGACATTTGGCATAAAAGAATTGGACATGTGAATGTGCAGAGAATGAATTCTATGCAGACTAAAGGAATTGTGACAGGGCTGCCAAAGTTTAAGGTATGTAGAAAATATGTGAAGCATGCCAATTTAGAAAGCAAACAAAGTTTAAAGTTAAAGGTATGTAGAAAATATGTGAAGCATGCCAATTTGGAAAGCAAACAAAGCATGTATTTCCACGTGACATAAATGTGAGCAGAAATGCACTAGATGTTGTGCATTCAGATGTATGGGGTCATACAAAGACCATGTCTATGGGAGGCTGTAGATATTATGTGACATTTATTGATGAGACCACACAAGGAAAGTGTGGGTATACTTCATGAAGGAGAAGAGTGAGGTGTTCACTCATTTTCAGAATTTCAGAGTTATGGTTGAAAAGCAAACAGGGAAACATGTAAAGTGTCTAAGGTCAGATGGAGGGGGAGAGTACTTCTCCAATGAGTTCTCTGAATTTTTGAAGAAGAATGGTATTCAGAGACAATTTACATGTGCAGATACACTCCACAACAAAATGGAGTTGCTGAGCGGAAAACCAAGCACATTGCTGAGATTGCACAAGCATTGATGGGAGAGAAAAATATGCCGCATAGCTATTGGGTTGAGGCTATTTTTACAGCAGTTTACATCATGAACAGGACTCCAACTGCAGGCATACATGATGTAACTCCAGAGGAGAGGTTTACTGGTAGAAAACTTGATTTGTCTCATCTGAAAGTCTTTGGATGCATTGCATATGTGCATGTGCCAGATGAGTTGAGAACTAAGATGGATCCAAAAGCTGAAAAATGTGTGTTTATTGGGTATTCCCTTGAGCAAAAGGGATACAGGTGTTATAACCCTGCTACACGTGAGTTGAGGATAAGCATGGATGTTGTTTTTGATGAGATGATCGGCTGGTATGCTGTTGAAAAAGAAGCTATTGGGACTGATGTGAGTGGAAATGTGGTTGCACAGAATGCAAGTTAGCAATCACACTCTTTGAGTGGACCAGGAGAGTCCTCATCTAGTGGTTCACTTGATAGACCATGGAGTGGCAGGCTGCGTCATAATACGAGTCCTGCAAATGTGATTAGTACATCACATAAAGGAAAAGAGAAAGTGGTTGAGCCCCTTAGTATGCCTGACATTTCTGCAGGGCATTCTCAAGTTGATGGAGAGTCTAGTGGCTTAGAGATGAGCCTTGATGAGGATCTTGGGATACCAGCTATGAGAACACATGGTGTAAAGAAGGCTATGGAAGCCATGAATGCAAAGCGGCAAAGATCTGGGAGAGAAGAATCATGTGCAGAGGTTTACCTATGATAGTTATGTGGCACATCACTATGCGTACAAGGCAAAAGTTGTACAGGTTGTAGAGCCCACATGCATTGATGAGGCTGTTGGAAATTTGTGTTGGGAGAAAGCTATGGATGAGGAGATGGATGCACTATATGGAAATGAGACTTGGGATTTAGTACAATTGCCTGAAGGCAAGAAAGCCATTGGATGCAAGTGGGTGTACAAAGTAAAACATAACAGCGATGGAAGCATAAGCAGGTACAAGGCTAGATTGGTAGCCAAAGGATATGCACAGACATATGGCATTGATTATGAGGAAACTTTCAGCCGAGCTGCCAAGATGGCAACAATGAGAGTTGTGATAGCAGTGGTGGCTGCATCAAAGCAATGGTCTTTACATCAGATAGATGAAAAGAATGCATTCTTGCATGGGGATTTGCAGGAAGAGGTGTATATGTTGCTGCCACCTGGTTATGAGGATGTGAGTCACCCCGAGCATGTTTGCAGGTTGAAGAAAGCCTTGTATGGCTTAAAACAAACACCAAGAGCATGGTCTGACAAGATTTCTGAATATCTTGTCACTATTGGCTTTCATGTAGCTAATGTATTTTTCTCGTTGTATGTGAGACACAGTGATAGAGGGGTTGTGCTTGTTGTCTATGTAGATGACCTGATCATTACGGGGGACCATGATGCAGAGATCTTTGATATAAAGATATTGCTTAGACAGAAGTTTGAGATGAAGGATCTAGGGGAGCTCAAATATTTCTTGGGCATTGAGGTGATTAGGTCACCACACATGGTATTGGATTACTGCAGACAGTATGGCTTGGACATGTTGTCCAAGTATGGTATGACAGGCTGTAAGCCTATCTCAGTGCCATTGGATCACAATGGCAAGTTGAGTGCAGATTCAGGAGAGATTTTGGAGGATCCTACTATATGTTAGGGTGGAAAGAAGAATGGATTAAGCACCATGATTACGCATGATCAAAAGAAACTCCCTATATAAATAAATGTAACCCCTCTTAATCTCTTAAGCCTCAAAGTTTATAGAGTTTGAATCTCGTAAGCTCTCTTAAGAGATTAATCTCTTCAGTCTTAGAGTTTATAGATTGAACT
>NC_141074.1:9234223-9561723 GCF_041138505.1 Cibotium barometz
TAAATAGACTTCATTCTCTACACATTCACATGTCCAATTCTCTTATGCCAAATGTCTGTGTCTGCAACAATTCCTGAACCATTTGCAAACATCACAGCACTCACTTCAGGCATGTTTACATTCAATGTAAACATTATGCCCACTCTGTTGTCTTTTGCAACCAACCTGCACTTGTCTTTAAAGTCTTCAACATAACAACCATCAGGGTTAAATTGAACCTGCAAACCCTGCTCAATCATCTAGCCAACTGAAACCAGATTCTTTGTTATGTTTGGAACATGAAGTACATCTGCAAGGTACTTCAATTTATCATCCTGCTGCATAGACAATGGCACATCTCCAACATGGGCAATTGGATGAGCAGTGTCATCCCCTGTTTCCACAAAACTTGGTCTTTCAAGGTTTTTCATCTCCTTGAACCACTCCCATGACTTGTCATGTGGTTTGAAGCACCTAAATCAACCTACCATACATCATCTTTACGTGCTACTTTAACATTTTCAGACATGGCATTAATGACATGTTGCATAACAATCAACCTTTCATTATCCTCATTGTTTCTGCTCAAGGATGCATAGTTGTTTTGCTGCAATTTTCTATTTTGCATGTCAGCCTGCTTCTTATAACAATTTGCCTGCACATGTCCAGGCTTACCATAATAAAAGCATCCACGTGTATCATTATACTGCCTTTGCCATTTTTCATGACCTCTTTGACTCTCCCTGCCTCTGAATTAGCCTCTTCCACCTGCGTGTTGTTGTTGTTGTGAATTCTGGGACTATTGTTGTTGCTGCTACTACTGGCCATAATTCTGATTACCTATTCGGCCACCTCCTTGGCCGCTTCCACGGCCTCCCATCCTCTTCCTGAACTTGTGTAGAAGGCTTGTTGCTCTAAACTGTTTTTGTTTTGTGAAGACTGTTGGTCTTTACCCAAGCTCTTCTCTTCTATAATCAACATAGACACCAAATCTGTGAAATTGGGAATATTTTCCCGAGTCTGAATAGACGTCTTTAAGCCTTGTATTGTGGCCCGAGACTACGTAGAGAGACTTCCACCTTATCATCATCATATATTGAAATGCCAATAGATGCAAGGGATTCCACAATACCCTTGATCTTCAATGCATAGTCATTCATAGACATTTTCTTTTTCTCCACAGTATGAAGTTCATTCTTCAACTGTATCTTTCATGCCTTGGTATTCATTTCATAGAGTTTTATCAAGGTGTCCCACGCCTCCTTGGGGGACTTGGCATCCTGTATGTGCCCAATCATGGTGTCCTATATACTGATAGAGAGCCAACACATAACTTTTCTGGCTCCTTGGTTCCAATCCTTGAACTCTTTCACATCTGCAGCAATCGGATTGATCTTCGGTATCTCCGGTGCCTCTTCATGCTCACCTTCTATGTAGTCCCAGTAACCCTTTCCCATCATGAAATTTGTCAACCTGAACCTCCAAGCATGGAAGTTGTTCTTATCAAGCTTCTCAATCAGTAACAATCTGGTTTATGCCATCATTTGACATCTTGCCAGACACACAAATTTACCAGAAACAACACTTTGGTTTGTCCTGCACAAACTATTGTATTTTCTACAGCGGTACTGTACTACACTCAAATGTCACAACCAGTGATCTCAATGTGCATACATACACCCAATGGCAACTGTTGATCTCCTTGCAGCACACACAATGTCTGCACAACCAATCTATCTTCCTACAGTTCTTAAAACATAGTTCTGCAAGGAATCGATGACTTACCTGTAGTGCTCGAAATTACATGCTTTCCGAAAAACGAAGGTCCTAACGCGCCCGAAATGCATTTTCGGCCTGAAATTTTTTTGTCCAATAGGACAGTATAGTTGCCCTATAGCTTTACTCTCGCGAAGAAAGTTCCTCAATCAAAGATCGTTTTGCCGGTGCCTCCCGTAGAGCTCCCGACGACAAAGGTGTAGTCACCAACACAAATAGGGAAGAGTAGATGAAGCTCTTACCCTCGTACCACTTCCTCTGCTTCTCTTGCTCTTGCTCAGCCCTTAGCATGAACCAGGCTCTGATACCATGAAAAGATGCAGGGGAGAAGAGAGCTTGAGCTCATGCAAGCACACACACACTCACAAAACCCTAAAAGAGAACACACAAGGTGAGGCTGAAAATCTTCTTCTTCTTCACACAACACTCAACACACCCTATACAAAGATAAGAGTACACACGATATGAAAAGGTACTCAACCAAATACATACTAGGGTTCTCTATAGTGTGAACCCAACTAAATGAGCTGGTGCTATAGCTATGCCAGTCTCTAGAATGGCTATCACACAGCCTGTCATCCCATTGGCCGCATATCACCCATGATCTCACCAACCATGCCAGTGGTGTAAGTGTGGGGCCTATCCCCCAGGCGGGTCATCAGTGTCCACCGCCTCATTAGATGAGCTCAATATCTCAACATCTTTGGTTATATTATTTTTTCAATATTTCATAGGTGGGTTTTCGTAGATGGCCCGTATAATGATCTCGAACTTCCATACAAAATGGATTTGAACTGAATCCTCATTGAATTCCTTTACCTTGCCTTAGTAGTACATAGTGATCACATTGTTTTCTCTCTAGTCAGCTTACCTTTGAGGTTTCTTTTAATGAGCAGTATGACAAATGATCCTCATGGATCCACATTTATATCTAGTTTCTACTCTACCAATCATGCATGTTTGTACTTTAGCCTACTGCATGATCCACTCTTTGGCTATAATAACCACTCCACTTATTAATGAGAATGGCTCTGTTTCTATCTTTCTAGCATCTGAGGTAGCCCGCTTTCTATCTTACTAAGGTGGCATGCCCTCTTCTTGATGCAACACACATACCCCCATAGTATTATTAATGTTTTTCAATAAATCAACTAAGCCCGCTCTTCATTATTTTGTAAATTAACAAATCTCCATCAAGGCTTGATTTGATGGGCATTTTGGCCATTAAATACACACAAAAATTTAGTGGTTCTCAAAGTAAACTAGAGCTTGAAATACGTTCAAAGTTTGTTTGCATCTTGTCATTCTCAAGGAAGACACTGCTCATCAAAAAACAAACTTACCCACCTTCTCATGTTTTTTTATGAATTAATAAGCTTTGGAATGAATTCAACCAACACTCTCTTCTCTTAGTAAAATTAAGCAATCGATCCACCCATCTTCATGATTTTAAATGAATAAAGCCCTTGTGTGAATTTAACCAACACTCTTCTCTTGGTAAAATTAAGCAACTGATCCACCCCTTACGCTTGTTTCAACACATTATCTTAATGGATTATGTATAAAGCATGAAAGATGTAAGAAAAAACTCTACAACTTAAATGACAACGAAATTATTGTGAAGTTTTCACTTGTCTAGGTGGAGTTTTCACAAGGAGGCTTTGAAGCCCCAATCATCAAGCATTAAATGCAATGAATATTTCAAGGTCTCAAATCAAGCGAGATAAGGCTCGGCATCATTTTAAACTCTAAAACTCAACTCCACCAATTTCCACGGAGTTCAAATAGCTAGTTACAATCATTAACACCCCTTGTGGGCACTCGCTCTCATAGAAAGTATTCTAAGACCCTTTCAACACAAAGAAGCCTACCCAACTTTTTGTTTTGAATGGTCAGTCAAAAGATTCAAAAGCAAACCTTGGGCACCAGCCTTTATACACATAACAAAGTGTAATCTCTCCACTTTTGCTAACTAGGATGCCATCTAGTATGCATCAAAGGGAAAACTGATGCATCTAGAACTGGTTGTGGGTGCCCATGGGATGGGTAGGCTGGGAAGGAGCAATCAACACAAAGCTCACTTTTTGACAAGAGGGTTCCATTATCCTTGTATGCCCATGCTATGTGCAAGCATGGATGGGTGTCCTAGCTATATGTGAAGGCCCTAAGTCAAGACTCAACACCAAAAAATATCACCCTACATCCAAATCAGTGTCGAAAACAAACTTTTTTTCTAACCAAATTTTGGAAAAAAGATTATCTTCAAGCTAACCAATTTTTATTGGAAAAATGTAAAGGTTAATCAATTTTATTATTGAAATTTCAAAAATTTGAATTTTTATATTAAGCCTAGACAAAATTATAACTGGTTTTTCTCAATTTGAGACGTGAAAATTATAGTCAAATTAAAAAGGACGGTTTTTTTTTTTTGCCGAGACTGGTCCAAATCCCGATGCTACCAACTCAACACACACTACTTAGTGTGGTGTGCTACCAACTCAACCCACACTACTTAGTACTAGCAACTTCAACTTGAAAGCATCACCTGACACACAGTCTAGTCTAAAACTTAAAAGAGCACGTACAGAATGACCCGTTGCTGCTGTCGAGACTCGAGATTCGAGACTAGTAGGCACTATTAAAAACCCTCTTTGTGCATGGCAGCATGTGCCCACACTGCAAACTCAGCCTCCCAACGCTTGGCAGAACACAAGGTTCTCGTTGAACTGAATTGAAAGCTGGTGGTAGTAACTGAACTTGATACTTTATATTTGAATATAGCTCGCAACATTCACGCAATAGGTCATGGCCACCGGGTGTACATTAATGGCATCTCTGCACTGCGTGATTAATCGATTGCAGATGGCTATGGTTCGCATGAGAAGCAGGCATGAGAGATGCAGCTTGGGTGCTGCTGCTGTTCTGGTAGGTAACGTAAGTTCTCCACCACGACCACATAGGAGCACCATTTGGGAAAGAAGCACGTTCTAGATATATATACTCATACTATTCATCTGTTACAGGTGATCGCAGCCGTTTCTGTGAGCGGAATCAACGGTGGTTGGGGGACCTCAGATTTGCCTCTTGCGGCTGTTAACCTACCACCCATTGTTGCAGCTTGTTTTACACCGCTCGGCCCTTCAGAAACTGCAAGATGGGCTGAGCAGCTGAGCTCCGGCAGAGGGCTGGGGGACGTGGCTGCATTTTGCGATGAAGCAGGCCTTGTATGCGACGAGAAAATCGAAGCATCTCCTGTTGTTCTGTATACGCTGAGCACGTACCGGCTGCCTGCTGCAGCAAGCAACAAAGCCGATGCCGCCAACGCCAAGCACAACATGTTCTTTGGAGAGAGACAACTCTTCCTAGGCAGCAGCATCAGGCTGCCCAACACCCACGAGCCTGTTCCCACGCGGGCTTTCTTACCTCCCATGCTAGAACGCCTGCAATTATTCAACCCTGCCGCCATCGAGCTTCCGCAAGCATTGCAACTCTTTGGCTTCCACGCTGCCTCCCCCATGGCCACGTCAATGCTGATGACACTCCAGCTCTGCAAAGGTCCAGCCAAGCAAAACGAAACCAAGGCTTGCGTGGCGTCTGTCGAGACCATGCTGGACTTTGCCGTGTCGTTGATTGGAACAGCGGACGTGGAAGTCCTAGCTGGCAGCCTTCTGCCAGCTCAGGAGACGGTGACAGTGGTGGGCCTCGATGAGATGACGTGGGTAGGGGAGAGGGGGGCGGTTGCATGCCACAATGCTATGTTCCCATACCAAGTCTTTTATTGTCACAACATCAAGGGCACCAAGGTGTTCAAAGTGAGCCTACAAACCCATGGACTAGGAGCCACCAACCTCAATATTATTTCAGCTGTGGCCTCTTGTCACCACCTTGGGGGCCTGTCTAACCTTTTTGCCAACCTCAAGGTCGACCATGGCGAGCTGATCTGCCATTGGAACTATGGGGACAACATAGTGTGGATCCCTAAGCCCTCCAAGTCATCCCTTGTCTCATCAACGTAACAGCTCATCCTTTTGAACTAGTATTGCAAAGAACGTTGCACCACTTTACCTGTTCACCTTCCCTCATAGAAATTGCAGGTTTACACTAGAAATTTTTAGCAAGGATCTTTCAAATCACACTATGATCTCTCAGAATTACCCAATTTCAACAGCTTTTTTTCTACAGGAGATTATGGGCCTTGGAAATCATGGGCCTTCCCCAAAATTAGCGTGAGCAAATGTATTAAACCATTAGTTTCTATTCTAAGGTTTTTCTTTCATGACTCAGATGTTTTCTTCTTTATTATGAAACTCAATTTTGTTTAGGTCAACAATTGTATGCACTATGGGTGTCACTAAGTTATCAAGAAGGAAGAATGGAATAAAGATCTACATGCTTTTTACAAAATTGAGATGAATTTTAATACTTTAAATGAAAGCCTTACATATATTCTCTTATACGCGTTTTGCGTGTTTCTTCATGACTCAGATTTTCCCCTCTTTATGAAACTCAATTTTGTTCAGGGAAACAATTGTATGGACTATGGATGTCACTCAAGTTATCAGGAAGAAAGAATGGAATAAAGATCTACATGCCTTGCTACTTTGAACACTGTTTGAACTTTGGCTTTGTATTTGTAACCTTTATATTGTCTTATTACTTAAAAGTTTCTTTGTTGGTATAGTACTTAGTAGTACGAAAATAACATAAGCAAAACATATCATGCTCATAGTGTTTCATATGGACATAAGTTAGTTGGGTGATAGTGTGAAATTGTTGAGCATAAAAAATACTAGAATTCACTACTTCATCCTTGTCATTCTCTGTAATCCATTCATCCATTCAATTTAGTTGAAGTGTATGGTGTTTGAAAAATCAATGGCATCTTAGTTTGGACATTGGATGCGGTCATGTGATTCCACAAACCTTAGCTTAGGTGCATTTAAATTTATTTTTGTGATTTTTACATCAACACCCAAGCTAATGCCAAAATCATCCCACCTCGTGGGTTCAATGGCAATGCTAGTTTCTACAAATTCCATCATTTACTAGGTGTTCCAATTCATGTGTACTACGTGTGCATGCGGTTTAAACACTTGCAAGTGCTATTTTTCTCTCTCTCCCTTTTCAAGGGATCATTAACTAGTCAATTTAAACTCAATTCCTCATTATTTTGGTTGTCTTTGCTAATTCAATTAATCCATGCAATTTGCTAATTATGGTTTACATGTGCACACATGCACATAGTGTAACTTTACACACGTGTAATGTCTTATAAGACTTGGATCTTGTTAGGCAAACAAGTCCTTGAGTCTACAAAGGCATTAGTGCAAACTATTTCAAGACTATACAATGAATCTGAGGGTGTTGTAAAGATTGATTTCTACATAAACTCTTATTCCATGGAAGGTAGTTTCTTTGTCATCTGCTCTGCTGTAGAACCTAAGCCATAAGAAGTCATCCTTGGAAAAGGATGGATTGCCCAACATGACTATAGAATAGATTGCATTGCAAGGATTGTGACATTAAATTTAAGCAACAAACCATGAATGTTCTTCTCGTGTGGAAGGGGAACCATGACAAGTCTCCTCAGAGATCAAAAAACTTCTTATCTTTTTACAACGAGGCTTGGTAGAGAGTAAGCTAAGTCAAGGCAGATTTTGGAGGGAGCTTCTTGTGTTAAATTTGCAGCAATGTGATGAGCTATGGTGGATCAAATGCTCTTCGGTGACCCAGAGCCCGAGCACCGTATGGTCAGCACCTTATGATTAGTGAGCAATTAAGTGATAGCTTAATGTAGGCATGGATAATAAAAAACCAGCCAATTCTCATTAGACCAATGCCTCAATTTATGGAGTTTACATCCAAGCATCTAATCCCACTTATCTCTCCTTTATTCACTCCACCTCTTTTGCTTGATTCTCATTAGGCCAATGCCTCAATTTATGGAGTTTACATCTAATCCCACTTATCTCTCCTTGATTCACTCCACCTCTTTTGCTTTATTCTCTCCACCTCTTTTCAGAATATCTCCACACCTCCTAAATCTTCTCGTGCTACTCTTTATTCTCTCCCAGTAGATACTTCTCACATTTTCACAGCTTCTCTCACATTTACAGATTCTCTTTTATAGCCTCTTGCTAAGGGCTTGTTCCCGCACACACCCTATTCACTTGTATATTTCAACACCTCCCCTCAAATGAATAATCCTAGCACATCTGGACCCTATACCAAGTTTCCCTCTTACTTGGTAGTCCGCGACCAGTGCCTCAAGTCCCTAAACTCATAGTCCTTGACACACTCTCTTTCTATGTGTCCAAGGCTACTACAAGTGCACGTGACCTTGACTAAAGTGCTCACACATATATCTACCACATGGCCTACATCATCGATGGCTCAGAGGTGGTTTTACTCTGTTGGCGCAGGTTACAATGGATTGTGGGGTTTCTCTCTCTCTCTCTCTCTCTCTCTCTCTCTCTCTCTCTCTCTCTCTCTTAGAAAAGATGATCTGACTCCACTTCCTTAGGAGCCTCCATGAAGTTTGCCGATGTCGTTCCTTCTCCACTAGGTTTGCTGCTATAGCAGCCTCTTGCCATGTGTCCTGGCTTTCCACAATTGTGGCAAGTGAAGGTCCTTCCTCCTACTCTGCCTCTTCCTCGTCCTCATCTCAAGAGAATCCTCCTCGGGTGAAGAATGCTTTTTCTTCTCCAACTATTGAGTCCAGCCATTTATTCTCTTTGACCTTGGTCTCTTGCTCTAGTAGAGCTCCTTCTATCTCGTGCAGCTTCAATTCAGGTACATTCTTTAATGTTGTTACAATCTTTTCATATTCAGCTTTGTCCACACTCTTTAGAAGCACTGCTAGTGCCTCATCATCTTCTACGTTTTGCCAATGGCTGCCAGTTGTTGCTTAATGCTTTTATATTTATTCAAGTGTGTGATTAAAGGTTCACTTTTCTTCATATCCAGTTTGTAGAATTGCATTAACAGATTTATCTTTGATTTTTTTGCTTGAGTGCCAAATAATATATTGAGTTCATCCCATGCATCTTTTGCCCATTGTATCCCTGTGATGTGATGAATGATTTCATCATTTAAATTGAGTGCGATAAGTCCTAATGCTTTCTCATTCCTGCTCTTCCACTCATTTTCCTCACTCACCTCTGGCCATTCATCTCTTCCCTTAACTAGCCCCCATAGATTTTTCCTCATGAGCTGATACATGAATTTTGTTTGACATGTGTAAAATTGCTCCCCATTAAGTTTGGCTATCTCTTATGCCATGCTCATGATGATGATGTGAAGGGGGTCTTACCTCTTGATCCAATTTCAAGATTCAAGGGCAGTGTCTACCCTTTTACAACTCAATCTAATGTTTAGGTGATGATTACAAGAGATTTATCAACATAAATTCACCATAAATTACATTAAACCAAGGGTAACAAATCTGTACTAAATGGTCGGAGTATCAAAACATCTCCGAATTGCAATATGAAGTTATAGGGATCTATATCAGATACCCAATGGTTAATTTGGACCCTCAGTTGTACCAAAATACAGTGATTAGTGTTGATCAATCACTCATTAGCAAAATAATCCTCTATTTTGTGTGCAAAAAATAGAGTATTCGGGGAGTCCATGTCTGGGGCCTTAGAGTTCAAATGAGCTCAACCCCTTTCAAGGCCATCAATAGCAATTAGTCTAGTAGAGGATGAAGCCAAGAAACATAAGATTTGACCAAACATTGAATGCTTAATCTCTATTTTACCAAAGTCACCTCTGCAGATTTGATGGAGAGCTTGGATCTCACTATAGACTTGATGAAATCAAAAACTGTCTTCACCAGCTTGTAGAGCACTCTTGAAAACTCCTAGGGCCAAGAGGAATTAGAGCAATGTCTTTTGTGGAAGTGTAGATCTCCAAATTGCTTCAGGAAGATAGCGCCTGTAAAATTTCAAAAAACAGTAGCCTGCGCGACGGTTTGACATTTTGTTTAGATGGGCTAAAGCACAATGGGTATGGCTATGCTTGTCTAAAAGGGTTTGGGCCAATTTTATGTGTGAAGGGAGAGAGAGCTCCTCCACCAGCTGGGGGTACATAGGCTAATTGAAAAAAAAGGTTTAAAAAACTTGATTATCTACTAATCTTCTTGATTAGCTCGGTGATTAGCAAGATAATGGGCTCATAAATTTGATGGAATCTAGGCTAGGCTCTGATACCATGTTAAATTTACAGCAATGTGATGAGCTATGGTGGATCAAATTCTAGAATCAACATCATTAACAAAGATATTAGATGATAATTAAGATGTGATTAGTGAGCAATGAATTGATAGCTTAATGTAGGCATGGATAATAAAAAACCAGCCAATTCTCATTAGGCCAACGCCTCAATTTATAGAGTTTACATCCAAGCATCTAATCCCACTGATCTCTCCTTGATTCACTCTATCTATTTTGCTTGATTCTTTCCACCTCTTCCCAAAATATCTCCAAACCTCCTAAATCTGCTCATGCTACCCTTTATTCTATCCCAGTAGATACTTCTCACCTTTTCACAGCTTCTCTCACATGTACAGATTCTCTTTTACAGCCTCTTACTAAGGGCTTGTTCTCGCACACACCCTATTCACTTGTATATTTCAACACCTCCCCTCAAGTGAATACTCCTAGCACACCTGGACCCTATACCAAGTTTCCCTCTTACTTGGTAGTCCGTGACCAGTGTCTCAAGTCCCTAAACTCATAGTCCTTGACACACTCTCTCTCTATGTGTCCAAGGCTACTACAAGTGCCCGTGACCTTGACTAAAGTGCTTACATATACATCTACCACATGGCCTACATCATCCGTGGCTCAGAGGTGGTTTTACTCTGTTGGCGCAGAGGTTACAATGGGTTGTGGGGTTTCTCTCTCTCTCTCTCTCTCTCTCTCTCTCTCTCTCTTCTGACTCCACTTCCTTAGGAGCCTCCATGAAGTTTGCCGATGTCGTTCCTTCTCCACTGGGTTTGTTGTAGTAGTCTCTTGCCATGTGTCCTGGCTTTCCATAGTTGTGTCAAGTGAAGATCCTTTCTCCTACTTTGCCTCTTTCTCGTCCTCATCCTCGAGAGAATCCTCCTTGGATGAAGAATGCTTTTTCTTCTCCTGCTGTTGAGTCCAGCCATTTCTTCTCTTTGACTCTGGTCTCTTGCTCTAGTAGAGATCCTTCTATCCCGTGCAGCTTCAATTCAGGTACATTCTTTAATGTTGCTACAATGTTTTCATATTCACCTTTGTCCACACTCTTCAGAAGCACTGCTAGTGCCTCATCATCTTTTACCTTTTTGCCAATGGCTGCCAGTTGTTGCTTAATGCTTTTATATTTGTTCAAGTGTGTGATTAAAGGTTCACTTTCCTTCATATCCAGTTTGTATAATTGGATTAACAGATTTATCTTTGAATTTTTTGCTTGAGTGCCAAATAATATATTGAGTTCATCCCATGCATCTTTTGCCCATTGTATCCCTGTGATGTGATGAATAATTTCATCATTTAAACTGAGTGCGATAAGTTCTAATGCTTTCTTATTCTTGCTCTTCCACTTATTTTCCCCACTCACCTTTGGCCATTCATCTCTTCCCTCAACTAGCCCCCACAGATTTCTCCTCATGAGCAGATACATGGTTTTTTATTGACATCCCCATTAAATTTGGCTATCTCTTATGCCATGCTCATGATGATGTGAAGGGGGTCTTACCTCTTGATCCAATTTCAAGATTCAAAGGTATTGTCTACCCTTTTACAACTCAATATGGTGTTTAGGTGATGATTACAAGAGATTTATTAGCATAAATTTACCACCATAAATTATATTAAACCAAGGGTAACAAATCTGTACTGAATGGTTGGAGTATCAAACCATCTCCGAATTGTAATCTGAAGTTATAGGGATCTGTATCAAATACCCAATGGTTAACTTTAACCCTCAATTGCACCAAAATATAGTGATTAGTGTTGATTAATCATTGATTAGCAAAATAATCATGTGTTTTGTGTGTAGAAAGGAGAGTATTCGGTAGTCCAGATCTGGGGCCTTAGAGTTCAAATTAGCTCAACCCCTTTCAAGGACATCAATAGCAATTAGTCTAGTACAGGATTAAGCCAAGAAACATAAGATCTGACCAAACATTGAGTGCTTAATCTCTTTTTTACCAAAGTAACCTGTAGATTTGATGGAGAGCTTGGATCCAGGGATTTCATTAACGTCTTCACAATTTCGTGATCACGTTAACAAAACCTATTGTTAACATATTAAAACTTGTGATCACATTGTATATTCACATGACCTGAGAAATGACCTGCCGGAACCCACTATTCCAGTAACACCTCCGGGCTTCTATCATTCCCGGCGGGCCCGCCGGGGTACAGAGTTTTCCCAGCGGGCCCGCCGGGAAAGGTAAAAGCTCGGCGGGCCCGCCGGGAAAAACAAAAAACACCGGCGGGGTATTATTCTGTATATAAACACTGCCCGACACCCATCGTACAACTTTTGGGAAGATAGTCCTTGTTTTGGGGGCGTGATATCTCTCCTCAAAGTACTTGTAGAGCTCTCGAGTTGCTAGAAGTGTCCTCTTGGGAAGAACGTCCTTATTTTAGGGGCTGTCGTCTTTCCTTGTAGGCACTCCTAAGGCTATTGGGCCACTCGTCCTTAGTTCTTTGAACTGGGGGCAGGGTGTGGTTCGTAGCTAATACTTGCGGAGATTTAGGGACAAATTTGGAGTCATTCAGCTTTGCATTTGAGCCACGTACGTAATCTACCTCATTCTGCTTTATGAATGGTTTGATGGAGCCAAGAGTCCTGCTTAGGGGCTTGTATTGGTTCTTGATACTTGATATAGTTTAGAGTAGACAAGGGTCTATTGTCCTATACTAGAGTATTGGGCAAGCATAGATCTTTGATTTTTTTTGTGAATGTTAGAGAAGGTCTATTGTCCTATACTAGAGTATTGGGCAAGCATAGATCTTTGATTGTGTAAAGTATCCTTAATTGGGTACAAAAGGCATCCTTCATTGGGGTGCAATGTGCATGATAGTTTCGAAGTAGTTTTGTAGTAAGACCTTGCAAGATAGTTTGAAATAGTTTTGTGTTATGTGATGATCTTTTGTATTTGTCAAGATAGTTTCGAAGTACTTTGTCTGCAGATGTATGTTTTGTTATACGTGAGTGATTTGTTGTTTTTTCATTTGTGTATTCATTGTTATATGCTTGGTTGAATAGGTTATTTGTTGAGATGGAGGACAATGTTGGATCCAGTGATACCTCCAATAGAGTCCAAATTTCAAATAGCAGGAAAAAAAAGGCACCTGGGATAGAGTGGCAATATGCAATTAACGTTGGTGATCGATTCATAGATTGGGAGTGTAAGCTATGCCATGCAGTAAAATCAGGTGGGGCGCCTCGACTAAGAGAACACTTTTTAGACGGACCGAAGAAAAAGTCATGTACCCACCCCTCTGCACCTATAGTGGCCAAACGCATAAGAGAAGAAATTCAAAAGAAAGATTCAAGAAAACATGACACTCCTACCGTTAATGTATCAAGGCAGCAAGAACACTGTTGTTCTAATCATCAAACTCCCGCTACATCGCCTACTTGTACCCCGAACGGCAATATGCAGCCAGAAAGTAATCTACCCAGTGCATCTTCTTGCAAGCAAAACTTTGACGTAGGAAATATACCCATGTGTCAAACTTCATTGCAAGAAAGCCTACGTCAAGGTCGACTCGATGATGCACAACTCGTCCTTGCTGAAGCGATTTACTTTTCTGGGAGTGCTATGATGATGGTGGACAGTGAGCATTGGAAGAGAGCATGGAAGAAAATTGGTGAGTTGGACCAGGGTTTTCACCACCTACGTACCATGCTATGCGAAATGATCTATTAGAGAAATGTTATGCGCAGGTAAAAGAACGTGTACAAAGAATAATTCTTAGCAATATAGAGCTTTCTGGATGTAGTATAGTAAGTGATGGATGGTCTAATGTGCAAAGAAAACCATTAATTAATGTAATGGTTATTTCACCTAGAGGTGAGACTTTCATCCGTGCCGTGGATTTAGCTGGTTCAATCAAAACTGGGGCATACATTGCTCAAGTCATTAGCTCTGTGATAGAGGAAGTGGGTGCCAAAAATGTAGTCCAAGTCGTCATGGACAATGCAAAAAATTGTAAAAATGCATCGAGAATCCTACAACGACAATATCCACATATTTTTCCGGTAGGCTGTAATACTCATAGTTTGAATCTTGTATTAAAAGATTGGTATAAATCTGATGATACCAAATGGTTTGCCTCAATCGTCGACACTGCTCGCCAGCTTGTGAAATTCATGCTCAAGAGACAGAGAGTTTTGGATATGTTTCGACCTCGCATGTCAGTTATGTTAAAGCTTCCAGCGGAGACTAGGTTTTGCACTCACTTTTACACTTTTGAGTCTCTTCTTAGAAATAAAGATGCAGTTTGTGAAACATTTACATGCATGGCAAAAGTGAAAGAGAAAATCAAAGTCTTGAAGGGAGCGCTTACGAGAAGAAGTTGGTGGAACAGTGTGATGGATGCATACCATGTAATGATGCCTGTTATGTATGCTATACGAAGCCTTGATCAAAGAGCGCCTAATCTCGGAAAAGCATGGATGCAATGGTAGACTGTCCAGCGGAGTTTGGAGTGTCCTGAGAAATTAGAGCATTCAGTGGTGGAAAAGCAATGGCGTGTACCATTCTCCAGTAGACAAAGAAAAGTTCTGTTGAAGTACTTTCATGCTAGATGGATTGGAGCGCATTCACCACTGCACAGTGCTGCTTACATGTTAGATCCTGAATATTGGAATATGGATTTGATGTCCAACGTTGAGGTGATGCAAGATTTTAATAAAGTGGTAAACACTTTCTATAATAATGATGATGATCGTGTACAGTGCATAAAGGAGATGACCTCATTTCGGTTGAAAGAGGGTTTATTTTCCAACTCCCTTGTTCAACAAATGGCTAAAGAGCAACCTGCATGGAAGTGGTGGATGATGAATGGTGGTGAGCATTATGCTTTATTGCGCAACCTTGCGATGAAGGTTCTAAGTCAGTGCTCTTCAAACTCAGGCTCAGAAAGAAACTGGAGCATGTATAAATATATTCATAGTACTATTCGCAATCGACTTCTTGCAGATCGAGCAGATAAACTTGTTTACATGTACTGCAATGAAAAGATCTTGCGAGACATCGAAAGCAAAGAGTATGAAGAAGATATGCCCAGATGGATGTACAATTGTGAAGATGTAGTAGACGAGAACTTTGATGTTGGACGTACGTTGTGCAGCACCCTTGAGATAGAAGACAATTTAGACATTGACTTAGATGAGCTTAATTTAGCAGACGAGAGAGTAAACGGTGAAAGAATTTTGGAGCAAGATACTGACATAGAGGAAGAAGTCACTTCATTAATTTAATAAAAAGTACTTGTACAAATGATCATATTTGGAGAAATTATCAATACAAAAGTAGAATTTATTTTTCTTAGCTCTCATCTTGAAATAAATTGCGAATTGCACTAGGAGTTGCATCTAAAGGTCTTGGTGGTTTATATTCGCTAGCCATGCCAAACACTGTATAAATACCTTGATTTATCGGGACATTGCACAATGCACATGTGGAAGTATTTTGCATTTGTCTCACTAAACATATTAAGTGGTAGTAGTGTCCACATGGTAGTATATACTGGCCGCTCCACCCATCGAATACTTTGTAACATACAAGACATTGGGGGGTGGAGGAACTTGTAGCCTCAGTAGAAACTCCCACAAGATCATGATGTATCAAAAAATGAGAGATGTGGTTTCCTTGGCGCACAGGAGCAATACGTGAAGAGATGCTCTGCACATCTTGGCTGATCTTTGTTAGCTGCTCTTGAATCCCTCTATTGACCGGGGGAGGAGTTGACGCTTGAGTTAATCGGTCAGCTTCTTTCTCCTTCTCTGCTAGCTGTGCCCCTAAGCTTTCTTTGACCTGGTTTAACTCCAGTCCGGCGCCCTCCACCATGAGAGCAAGTTCTTCTCTTGTGAATGTCACTGTCTCTTCACGTATGTCGTGGATGTTGACAGTGGCCTCTCTGGAGGCGAAGTCCACTGGAGTTTCCAGGATAAAGTGAGCATATAGCATTTTAGCAAAATAGAGTGGAGCGTCGGCGTTATGGAGAGGACGACCGTACACCTCCAAGAAAATGCGCTCGGCATTAGTTTTGATATCATTGTGAGTGCAACGAGAAATCTTCCATCTTCCCTTCTTAATCTCGCCATCTGGACATGGCCATATTTCCTTTATCATCTCTGTGGTTACGCGTTTGTTTATGTCTTTCCATTGGGCATAAGTTGGATTTGTCCATTTCGATAACCTGCACGCTGTTCTTGTAGCTTCGCGGGCTGTCAGGCCATGTGCAAGGGCCTTCATTCGCTCGTATGCCTTCTTGGTTAACTCCTGATGCTCGTTCGCTTGCGCCTACTCCATATCTGCATGAACGTAAACGACTTTAGGATTTTAATGAACTGTAAAGATCAACGTAAGATAAATTGACCATTACTCTCAAAATCTTGAAGTCAAACACAACGAGAGGAGATATGTATTGCAAAGACTCGATGAGAAATATCCACTTGACTCCAAAAACACTTTAAACAATGCTCGCACATCAAATTTTGAAGAGAAAACATAAACTTAAACACCACAAGAGGAGAGAGATATTGCAAAGACTCAATGAAGAGAGAAACAAAATTTTGAAACATTGGACACATCAAATTTTGAAGAGAGAAACAAAATTTTGGAACATTGGACACATCAAATTTTCAAATTCCTGAAACTTCATCTCTTGATACTGTATCATTACAAAGTTGGGGTGAATGCCACCGATAGCTCTACAAGAGGACGTTGTGTCCTCGTAGGGTCAGTATTTAGTGATCTAAAAAATTCAACTACTTGCAAAATTGATTTTCGCTCATCGCGATTAGGCAGAAACATCCAATTTTTGACTCTATGAATAATAGTATCCATGGTAACTTTGTCATGGGAACTATTATCCATCCACAACTCTTGCACTTTCTTCCAAAAGTCATATAAAGTTTGTAATAAATATCCCAAGGCAAAAACATCAGATGCAGGAGTGTATGCATCTGCCAAAAATGGATCATAAAGCTCTGGGGCTATCCACGGCCGTTTATTTCGCTCTCTGTCTGCGAAGGAGACTGCCTGTGCCACCTTCTCCGGGTTCTTGTCTGCTTCAAAAACAAAATTGAGAGACACCCGTTTTTTGGGCGCTCTCAGCAGCAACTCCCAATCGATAATACCTATGCGTGGCTTTAGCTCTTTTGTATAATCCAACACTACATTAAAAGGATGTAGGTCGGTATGTACAATACCTGCCATATGTGCTGCCGCTAGACCTTCCACTAGGGCATGCATAATATGTGGCATGTTTATTACTACCTCTTTTATTTTTGAGAGTTCTAGATGACTTAAAGGGATATTATCAGGCGGGGGTTGTCTCCATCCTCGATCTAAACGAAAAATTGCTCTGGTGAACTCACTGAATCTGAAGGGAACCTTCAGAAGAGTATCACCAAGAGCGCCGCCATTATAGTACGGGGAAAACGTGATCCAAGGAGCCTCTTTTGTAAAGGCAATGCATCGGACAATCGATGGATGTAGCACTTGCATACCCTGCTCTGCCTGGAAGCTCTCGAACTTCGCGATGCCTTCTCCTTTGTAGTGCTTTCCGCAAAAAGTGATGTGCTCCGGTAAAAATGATATACCTTTAATTGCATACTCTTTTACTGTCCCAAACACACCGGAGCCTATTGTTCGTCCTTCGTGAAGAGCTTCGTGCGGGATGCCAATAAGATGTGTGCACATAGAATTGTAGATGGTACGATTAATGACACCTGTACCACTTGCATCTGCCTGACTGGACGTTGCAGCGACGTCCTGGGCAATTCGCACTCTTTTGGGGAGGGACTCTGCATCCAACGCCTTCATGCGCTTGCTCTTGGCTCTTTGCTCGCTCCATACAACGTCCCATAACTGTAGACGTTGCATATTGGCTTCAGGCAGGGCAGCATCTCTAAGATCACTGCATGCTACATGCATGCTCCCCAAAATGGTTCGTGTTATGTGCTGATGGTTGAAATCTGCTATCTTCTGTCTATCTAGCAGCTCAGCGTTGCCTCCGCTTCGAAGCCGACGCTGTGCATTTTCCCATATTTGGTCTATGAGATCTCGCATGAGTATCTCAGACTCGTTGATCTTTTTGACGACATCATCAGTACATTGTGATACTGTGATGACCGCTTCAACGCGAATTGCTCGCAGAACAATTTTGCGCTCTTCGGGAGAAAGCATGTTGATCGTCTTCGTAAATCTAGCAAATATCACTAAACACAAAAAAACAGAATATCAAACATTACTGAAATAAACATCAAGCAAACGTGAGAGAACAGCAACAAGTATATCAATATCGTCAATGTTCATACAAAAACGGAATATCAAATAATTTTAATGAACTCAACATCATCCAATACATCATCAAACGTGAGAAAATAGCAATAAGTGTATCATTACTTATCAATGATCAAACAAAAACAGAATATATCAAACAACATTACTGAACTCAACATCATGCAATACATTATCGAACGTGAGACAACCGCAACAAGCGCATTATTACTTACGAAGTGTATACATTATCGAATGAGAGAGAGAGAGAGAGGGGGAGGAAGAGAGAGAGGTGTGACAGATAGAGAGAGGAAAAATTAAATGACATTTTTTATAGTTTTGTGAGTTCCTAAAGAGAGAAAAATAATGTTTTGTAATCTTAAAGCACTCCTCATCTACATACCTATCGTGATAGAGAGAGATGTGAAGTGTATCATGAGAGAGAGAGAGAGAAAGAGTTGTGAAGTGTATCATTGCGAGAGAGAGAGAGAGAGAATTGTGAAGTGTATCATGAGAGAGAGAGAGAGAGAGGAGAGGAAGAGAGAGTTGTGACAGATAGAGAGAAGAAACATTAAATGACATTTTTAATGTTTTTGTGAGTTCCTAAAGAGAAAAATAATATATTGTTTTAATTTTTAAGTAAATAGAGGGAGAAAAAAGAAATTATTAAAAATTATGTATATTTTAAGAGAAATAAAAAAAAATCATTATCTACACATCTATCGTGTTGTGAAGTGAATCATGAGAGAGATAGAGAAAGAGTTGTGAAGTGTATCATGAGAGAGAGAGGGGGGTAAGAAGAGAGAGATTCATATTTTTCGAGTTATGAATCACGATATTATAAAATAAAACGTTTAGACAATATGATGTAAACTTTGATCCATGAAATACTAATGCCGCGTTAGCAACCAAGTATCGCATGGATCAAACATAATAAAAACAATACAAGTCAAATCAAACAAATTTACGACATTTATTCGACCGCGTTAACGATCATATGCCGAAATACGCAAGCAAATTTACGACACTTTTTCGACCGCGTTAACGATCAAATGCCGCAATATGCAAAAAACATTTTATGCACTAGCGGACGACACCAACTTGCCGTGTTAACGACAAAATGCCGCCCGATTCTATGGGAATACCAATAGGATACGAACATACACTGGCCGCGTTACCGACCATATGTCCGCATTTGACAAAGGGAAGGGAAGGGAAGGTGACATCGCCATAACGATACTATGCTTACCGCGTTACCGACTAGTACCGCTACGGCGTGCCATACTTACCATAGGACACAGACTAGCCGCGTTACCGACTAAGTGCCCCAGGGTAAGCACCATTTCGAAGAATGGCCTTACACACACACACCAGTCGTGTGGCGGGCCACCCAAATCTTGCCGCGCATTGCGACAATGGGCGGCTGCCCGCACGAACTCACCCACACACACATCCCTCGTGTGGCGGACCACCCACATCCTGCCGCGCATTGCGACAGTGGGTGGCTGCCCGCACGAACACACCCACATACACACACACACACACACACAAGTTTTCATTACCTGTGTATGCTGTCAGCAATGAAATCCCAAAGGGCCCCCCGGGCCCATATATATAGAAAAATGTACCCCGCCGGGCTATGTGACGACCCCGCAGGGACCCGCCGGGCTTTTGCTGTACCCCGGCGGGCCCGCCGGGGTACAGCAAAAGCCCGACGGGATTTTTCTCGGTTACCAAGTCGCTTGCCACCGGCTTTTTTGAGAACATGTTAACATGTGAACATGTTAATAACATGTTCACACATGTTATTAACAAAAAAAATTTTGTGATCACGTGAATATAAAATCAGAGCTTGGATCTCACTGTAGACTTGATGAAATCAAAAACTGTCTTCACCAGCTTGTAGAGTACCCTTGAAAACCCCTAGGGCCAAGAGGAATTAGAGCAATGTCTTCTGTGGAAGTGTAGATCTCCAAATTGTTTTAGGAAGATGGCGCCTGTAAAATTTCAAAAAACAGCAGCTCTGCGTGACGGTTTGTGACATTTTGTTTAGATGGGCTAAAGCACAATGGGTATGGCTATGCTTAGCTAAAAGGGTTTGGGCCAATTTTATGTGTGAAGGGAGAGAGAGCTCCTCCACCAGCTGGGGGTACACAGGCTAATTGAAAAAAAAGGTTTAAAAAACTTGATTATCTACTAATCTTCTTGATTAGCTAGGTGATTAGCAAGATAATGGGCTCATAAATTTGATGGAATCTAGGCTAGGCTCTGATATCATGTTAAATTTGCAGCAATGTGATGAGCTATGGTGGATCAAATTCTAGAATCAACATCATTAACAAAGAGATTAGATGATAATTAAGATAAAATTAGTGAGCAATTAATTGATAGCTTATTGTAGGCATGGATAATTAAAAACCAGCCAATTCTCATTAGGCCAATGCCTCAATTTATAGAGTTTACTCCACCCCTTTTGCTTGATTCTCTCCACCTCCTCTCAAAATATCTCCACACCTCCTAAATCTTCTCATGCTACCCTTTATTCTCTCCCAGTAGATACTTCTCACCTTTTCAGAGCTTCTCTCACATTTACGGATTCTCTTTTAGAGCCTCTACTAAGGGCTTATTCCCGCACAAACCCTATTCACTTGTATATTTCAACACTTCTTGTTTCAAATAGTCTGTCTCTTAAAAACTGATACTCTCTCACTAGTCTTCTACAAGTAGCTCCTCCCATCTTAACCACCACTACAGCCATTGAGTCACTCAACCTAGCCCATTTTGCCTATCTTTGTCCTCTTGTTATTTTGTACTTCTTGGCTCTCTCCTCCAAAGGGCTGAACTCTTTGATCAAGTTGTCATCCTCTGTAGGCTGGGATGGTTGGATCTCCACTTATCCCTTTGCTACCAAGTGGAATACAACGGCTACATACAAAGGACTGAATTCCCTCTTCTATCTTGAGGGCAATGTAATAATGTTTGATTTCTGGAGCTATTCCAACTGCTCTCCAGCTCTGAAATGGTGCTGGAGCTCCTCCCAAGGTAGCTCCACAAACTGCTTCGGGCCCATCTTCACCGGCCATTCTACATGCTTATTTGCCTCCTTGTACAGGGTAGATGAGAGATATTCAAATTCCACCATCTTTTCAGACAAGAGATAGCTAGGGATGAGAGAAAGAAGGCAAGGATGATAGTAGAGCTTAGCAAAGAGAGAGTTGGAATCATAAAAAAGTAGAGAGACTTTGCACAATAGAGACATGCAAATTAGGAGTTTGATTGTGAAAGTGCCATAATTTCTAGTCGTTGTTGTGGCACACGCCTCCCCTTGGTACGGCCGTTAACTGCCTAATATCTCCATGATTCTCCCTCATCCTTTTTAAATTTTATCTATGGGTGCATAATGCAGGAGCCGCAAGGTCATTAATGCCCGTGTTGTGGTGGGGCGAAAGTGACGTGATGCCTTTCCCTTTCCATCCATCCTTTTTTGGGGCGGTAACATCAATCTTCCTACCACCTCTATGCTATTGCCATCTGACTCCTCATTCTCTATGCACACTGAGAACATATTTACATAGTTTCTATTTTTAGAATCTATTCTTTTCTGTTTTCTCTCTCTCCAAAATCCTATTCCACTTCCATTTCTTGATCATGACTGGAATTTGATTTTGCTTCTTAGAGATTCTTCGGATCTGGATGCGCTTCTCCTGCTTGTATCCTTTCATGATAAGGCTTCAGCCTACATTCGTTTACTAGTTTCTTTAGCCTTTCACCATATCCAGGCTTGTGAGTTTGAAGGTTCTCGTTCCCATTTTCCTAACATTTATGAATGGGCTTGTCCATCTCATCTTCAACTTTCCTAGGTGAGGTCCCATTCTTGATGAGAATAGTAGGACTACATCTCCTTCCTCAAAGATTTTGAACTTTGTGTTTCTATCCACCTAGAGCTTTCTTCTCTTCTACGCAATCTTGGTCGTCCACGCACTATGTAGTCTCCTTTCATCTAGTTGAAGGAGTTTCTCATTTTTGTGTACTTCTAACTCTTCCAAAGTGTCTTTTTACCAAGGCTATCCTAAGGCTTTGTGTGAGGAACTCCATGGGAACTATTGCTTCCAGTCCATACACCATGTTGAATGGTGTAAGTTCCATTGCATTCTTGTAGGTTGTTTTGAATGCCCATAATGCTAAATGCAGCTTTGTGTCCCAGTCTATCCTATTTTCATTCACCATCTTGACTAGAATTCCTTTCAAGATTTTGTTGGTGGATTCTTCCTAATCATTTTCCTATGTGGGTAGTAGACTATTGATTTCTTATGCATGATCATGTGCTACTCTGTCATCTTCTTAATTAGTGGAAGTGGATCCCTTTCACTAGCTATCTCTATCGGGCATCCGAATCTTGTCATGATAGTTTTGTACAGAACCTTTGCCACCGCCACTGATGATGCCTTACAGTCTTTCAAAGCCTTAGCTTTTACCCATTTTGTGCAGTAATCTATAGCCACTAGTATGTATCTATTCCATGTTCTTTGAGCTACTAGCTTGAATGGGCCTACAAAGTCCATCCCCCATTTTTGGAATGGCTCAAGTGGCAGTATCGGGGTGTGAGGTATTTTGTCTGCATCATTTGGCTAGCCTAGCCTCTGGCACATGTTGCACTCCTTTGTGAACTTGTGTACATATTTCAAGGTGCCGATGATAATATCCCACTTTAGATTTCAAAATACCTCCTTATAGGATCCTGACCAGACATATTCTGCATCCTTCATTGGTGAGGTTGTATAAGGGTATTGCCATGTTCTCCGAGAACCTCATGAATTTGTTGTACCATTTGATCAGTCCCAGGAATCTGGCTAGTTCCTTGGCATTCTTGGGTGGCTACAATTTTACAATGATCTCAACCTTTGCAACTTAGGAAGATGAAGCTACTCTTAAAGGATTATCCCCAATTCATGACGAGATGAGGACATCTCGATTTCTTTAAGGGGGGAAGGATGTAACATATCCATCTTCACTAATAAAGAAATGTCCATATATTAGATGAATTTATGAGTTTTTATGGTATAAAAATCAATAATTTTATTAAATGAGGCATTCTCAATCATCCAAGTTATCGAGGTAAACTTCTTTTAATTAATATAAATGGCATAATAATTTCTAATATTTAAGAGAGTACATCACATGATATTGGAATCAATAATTAATCATAACTAAAGACTAATTTAAAATAATTGCATCACACCTTAATGATTAAAGACTAATTTAAGAACTATTCTTAAATATGGATGCATATTCAAGACAAAATGCCTCCATGCACTTGTTTGCAATTGAAGGGGCTCATCAGATCGCAAGATGAAATCGCTCTCTTACAAGATGTGGGCATATCACAAGTGGCCACATCAAGCAAGGTAACGGACACCTCACAATTGCAATTGACTATAGGAGCTGCTTCTTCAACGCCCATCAACAATCATGGGGAGTAGTTCCACGATTGTAAAAGAAGAGGATTCTGTGAAGTCGGACATCTCTGTTGAAATTAGAGCATTGTGATGAGCTATGGTGGATCAAACACTAGAATCAACATCATTAACAAAGTGATTAGCAAATAATTAAGATGTAATTAATGGATAATTAACAAATAGATTAATGTAGGCATGGATACTCAAAAACTAGCAAATTCTCATTAGGGCAATGCCTCAATTTATAGAGTTTACATCCAAGCATCAAATCCCACTGATTTCTCCATGATTCACTCCACCTCTTTTCCCTGATTCTCTCCACCTCTTCACTTTTCCCACAATATCTCCCATAATATCTCCACACTTCCTAAATCTTCTCATGCTACCCTTTATTCTCTCCAGTAGATTCTTCTCACCTTTTCATCACAGGTTCTTTCACATTTACATATTCTCTTTTACAGCCTCTAACCAAGGGCTTGTTCCCGCACACACCCTATTCACTTGTATTTTCAACACCTCCCCTCAAGTGAATACTCCTAGTACACCTAGACCCTATACCAAGTTTGCCTCCCCTTACTTCATAGCCTGCGACCAGTGCCTCGAGTCCCTAAACTCATAGTCCTTGACACACTCTCTCTCTATGTGTCCAAGGCTTAATATAGTTGCCTGCAACCTTGACTAAAGTGCTCACACATACATCTACCACGTGGCCTACATCATCGATGGCTCAGAAGTGGTTTTACTTTGTTGGGGTAGGTTACATTGGGTTGTGGGGTCTCTCTCTCTCTCTCTCTCTCAGAGATTTTCACATGGCTCCTCACTCTTTGGAGCCTCACATCTTCTCTTGTCTTCAGTCTTCTTCTCGTGGGGGTGGCAGCTTCTCTTCATGCATCCATGTCTTCTTTCAGTCTTCTTGTGGTGGCAGATTCTCTTCTCGTGTCCATGTCTTCCTTTAGATCTTCTTGGTGTGGATCTTCCTCTTGGAAAGAGATATTCTTCTTCTTCTTTCATGGCTGGGGCCATGAACTCGTCTGTTAGGTCTTCTTGCTCCATGTGAGCATGTTTAAACATTTTGTTGACAGTTCTTTTGGGCTTTTTCTGTTTATCTTTTGTCATTATGCAATGCAAACCCAAATTTATGCGGGAGGTCTTACCTCTTGCCTTATTCTGGACAAGGGCAGTGTCTATTCCCATTTTTACACTAATGTAATGTGCCTAATACATAATGCGTATAGCATTCATTCTCATGCACATTCCAAATGAAACTCTGGCTGTGAATAATCTTGAATTTGAGTGAGATTTACAGGCATTAACCAAGGGTTAGATGCAAAATGATGATTATCACAAATTTATCAGCATAATTTTTCCAGAAATTACATTAAATTAAAGGTAACCGATTTGTACGGAATGGTTGGAGTATCAAACCAACTCCGAATTGCAATCTGAAATTATACGGATCTGTATCAGATACCTAATGGTTAATTTGAACCCTCAATTGCACCAAAAAATAATGATTAGCATTGATTAATCTCTGATTAGCAAATTAATCCACTATTTTGTGTGTAGAAAACAGAGTATATGGGGAGTCCAGATCTAGTGCCTTAGACTTCAAATGAGCTCAAATGCTTTCAAAGGCATCAATAGCAATGAGTCTAGTAAAGGATTAAGCTAATAAACACAAGATTTGACCAAATATTGAAAGCTTAATCTCTCTTTTACCAAAGTCACCTACAGATTTGATGAAGAGCTTGGATCTCACTGTAGACTTGATGAAATTGAATTCTGTCTTCACCAGCTTGTAGAGCATGCTTGAAAACACCTTGGGCTAAGAGGAATTAGAGTGATTCACCCTGAGTGAGTGTAGATCTGAGATCTTTTGCTGAAAAACGGAGCCTGCTAAAACAGCGATTTCTCCTTCATCCGACGGCGGTTTGCTACGTTGTTTAGATGAGCTTAAAGATCTATGAGATACCTATCATGTGCTAGAATGGTTTGGCCTAATTTTATGTGTGCAAGGAGAGGGAGCTCCTCCACTAGCTGGGGGTACAGAGGTGAGTTGAAAAAAGAGGGAAATTTATAATTTTCTACTAATCCTAATTAGCAAAATAATTAGCAAGATAATGGGCTCACAAATTAGCATGGTTCTGATACCATGTTGAAATTAGAGCATTGTGATGAGCTATGGTGGATCAAACACTAGAATCAACATCATTAACAAAGTGATTAGCAAATAATTAAGACATAATTAGTGGGTAATTAACAAATAGATTAATGTAGGCATGGATACTGAAAAACCAGCAAATTCTCATTAGGGCAATGCCTCAATTTATAGAGTTTACATCCAAGCATCAAATCCCACTGATTTCTCCATGATTCACTCCACCTCTTTTTCCTGATTCTCTCCACCTCTTCACTTTTCCCAAAATATCTCCCAGAATATCTCCACACTTCCTAAATCTTCTCATGCTACCCTTTATTCTTCTCACCTTTTCATGGGTTCTTTCACATTTACATCTTCTCTTTTACAGCCTCTAACCAAGGGCTTGTTCCCGCACACACCCTATTCACTTGTATTTTCAACAATCTCTACAAATTGGGTGGAGGACCACTTGGTCGACAACCAAAACCGCCTTCCTAGAGTGGCACTTTGTCACCTCCTTGCAAAATCGGCAATCCGCATGAACGAGGATTCTATCAAGGGGTTGATCACAGAAGCATCAAGGAGAGAAAATACCAATTGACAATTATGGCATTCATCATCTCAGATGGATTCCCAGGCAAAGCACCCATTCCATTCGACCGTCAAAGTGTAGCTAGCCACGACCTATCATTGTCAGGTGAATTTCACACAGTATTAAAGGAGACCAAAGGATGGCAACACATGGTTGGGAAGATGTTTATTGTTTGGGATGGAAACCATCAACTCAAAGCTCGGCAAGAATGGGTGAATACCAATCGAGTCGAAAAAGAGAGGATTCCAAAGGTGAATTGTAGAGTGGTTTGGTTCCTTGAGGAAGAGGAGGCAAAGTTCTTATTGGTGTTGCACATGATCAACAAGTAAGTGCATTGTACAATGTTTTTTTTGTGTATGAAATGAACAAACATTTTGTATGTAATCATTTGCCTTATTTAAAATGCATGCAAAATTTTTAGGGTCACTACCATTCATGTGCCGAACACAACGGCACATGATATCTTTACCATGTGGGTCTTGCCAATCCACAATCATTGTTGTCAAAGTTTAGTGATGTTGATCATGCATGGGCCCAGAAAGTACTTACTCATCGGGGACCCAATAGATCCAAGTGGTTGAAGCTTCCCATGGCACTCTTGTCACAATTAGTTTTCAAGGTGTGTGTGCATTGTAGTATGTTTTGATTTCAAAGTATGTTTCTTAATGTTTTGATTTCAAAGCATGTTTCTTAAATAAATATAAATGCATTACAGTGGGACTTCGATGCCACATTCTAAGCAAAGGTTAGTGGCTTGCCTAAGGGAGGGAGTAGAGACTACATGATGAATGTAGAAATGTTTAACAAGAACTATAGGGATGCCCTAAAGGAGATGGAGGCACTTTTTACTAAGAGGGGACATGAGTTGGCACAAATTGCCAACCTCGATTGTGGGAAAGAGTTTTTTTAAAAAGTGATCTCGTAGAGTAAGACTGGGGTGAAAAGGCTAGCAAATTCACTACTCTGAAGCTAGCAGAGATTGCTCAAGCACATGTTTCAAATTAAGAGTAAGATCTCTAGCTCTCTTGACACATTACAATTTTTTAAAAAGTAAGTAGAAACCTAATGCTTGTTTATAATAATGCAAGAAATGTAGGCTGCTTGACATATTGGCTGGTGACGAGTTCGTTATAAGGGACGCGTTGATTCCACCATCCAATAGAGCATTCTTCATGTGGATCCATCATCATGTGTACTAGTTCCAAATTGACCAAAGACATACTAAAATTGTACGTGAATCTGGAGGTGGGCTCACTTGCAGTAGTCGGCATGTACCAGAGAGCGATAGTAGACTCTAGAGGAGGTATCATAGATGCCGTGAGTCTTACATGAAGTCTCATTTTGAGAAGGCATTCATTAGGTGGAAAGGACAAATGTGTGACACCTTGGATCTTGACCAGCAACCACATCTACCGTGCACAACACGATGCCTCTTGTACAAGTATAAAGTACCACAACTCTTTTTTTTGCCTTAAATGGTGGAGAAGTTGTCACGCCTCTTGTATTGATATCTTAGACTTCTTTAATGTTTGTGTATTAGATGGTGGAGTAGTAGTGTACGTGATTGTGCTACATTCTCGAGCACCCTTCAGACACATGGGTGCTATCTGAGATAGAGGAGATAGGATTGTACACCGAAGAGTGGATTGACAAGCTTCAGGGAAAGGACACATGGATACTTTGCCCATGGTGGTTAGACTACCCATGGGGAGTTTCCTCTAGAGGAGGTAGAGAAATTTTAGAGTATGTTCCCTTGTGTACAATATTTAATTTGTATAAAATATGAATCTTGTTTTTAAGAGTTTAAAGTTCTAATGTTGGTTGAATGTAGTAGCCATAAAGGGCAAGAAGCCTACCACCAAGAAACAATTGGCCCCCGAGAAGAAAAAGGGTAAGAATTCCACAATCGACGAGGAGCCTCCATCGTCCCAAAAAAGGTCACGTGGCTAGAGTGGAAAGGGGATGGTTTGATGAGGAATCTGAGGATAGCCATTCCAAGGATGATGAGCATGAAGATGAGCGACAGTCCCATGCACACAGCGAAGAGCAGGTGACCCCTTTGCATGGTGAGAACCAAGTGGAGGGGTTGGAGCGTTTAAAACATGACAAGGGGGACCTCTTGGGATCTAGTAAGTGAACTTAACATGTTTGAACATTCATTAGTGTTGAAATATACAAGTGAATAGGGTGTGTGCTGGAACAAGCCCTTGGTTAGAGGCTGTAAAAGAGAGTCTGTAAATGTGAGAGAACTTGTGAAAAGGTGAGAAGAATCTACTGGGAGAGAATAGAGGGTAGCATGAGAATATTTAGGAAGTGTGGAGATATTCTGGGAAAAGTGAAGAGGTGGAGAGAATCAAGCAAAAGAGGTGGAGTGAATCAAGGAGAAATCAGTGGGATTAGATGCTTGGATGTAAACTCTATAAATTGAGGCATTGGCCTAATGAGAATTTGCTGGTTTTTGATTATCCATGCCTACATTAAGCTATTTGTTAATTACTCATTAATCACATCTTAATTATTATCTAATCAGTTTGTTAAATGATGTTGATTCTACTATTTGATCCACCATAGCTCATCACATTGCTGTAATTTCAACATGGTATCAAAGCCAAGCCTAGAATTCATCAAGTTTATGAGTCCATTATCTAGTTAATTAGGATTAGCAGACAATTAGAAATTAATCAAATTTTTAGTTATTTTTCAACTCACCTCTGTACCCCCAGCTCGTGGAGGAGCTCTAGCTCCTTGCACACTCAACATTAGGCCAAACCCTTCTAGCCCAACATAGCCAACATCTCCATGATCTAGCCCATCAAGAAAGAAGCGTAAACCGCCGGCGAATGCAGGAGAAATTGTGTTTTTTGCAAGCGCCTATTTTTGGGAGAAAAATAGAGATCTCTTCTTCATCAGTTCAAATGGGTCTAATTTCTCTTAGCCCCAAGTGTTTTCAAGCATGCTCTACAAGCTGATGAAGTCAGAATTCAATTTGATCAAGTCTACAGTGAGATCCAAGCTCTTCATCAAATCTGCAGGTGACTTTGGTAAAACAGAGATTAAGCATTCAATATCTGGTCAAATCTTATGTTTATTGGCTTAATCCTCTACTAGACTCATTGCTATTGATGACCTTGAAAGCTTTTGGGCTCATTTGAAGTCTAAGGCCCCAGATCTGGACTCCCCGCATACTCTATTTTTTGTACACAAAACAGAGGATTAATTTGCTAATCAATAATTAATCAATGCTAATCACTATATTTTGGTGCAATTGAGGATTCAAATTAACCATTAGGTATCTGATACAGATCCCTATAACTTTAGATTGCAATTCGGAGTTGGTTTGATACTCCAACCATTCCGTACAAATTGGTTACCCTTGATTTAATGTAATTTCTAGTAAAATTGCGCTGATAAATTTGTGATAATCATCATCTTGCATTTAGCCCTTGGTTAATGCCTGTAAATCTAACTTAAATTCAAGATTATTCACAGCCAGAGTTGCATTTGGGAATGTGCATAAGAATGAATGCTATATGTATTATGTATTAGTGGGCACATTACATCAGTGTAAAAATGGCATCAGACACGGCCCTTGTCCAGAATAAGACAAGAGGAAAGACCTCCTGCATAAATTTGGGTTTGCATTGCATAATGATATAAGATAAACATCAAAAGCCCAAAGGAACTGTCAGCAAAACATTTAAACATGTTGCTCACATGGAGCAAAAAGACCTGACGGACAAGCTCATGGCCCCAGCCATGAAAGAAGAAGAACATCTCTTTCCAAGAAGAAGATCCACACCAAGAAGATCTAAAGGAATAATTGAAAGAAGACATGGAAGCGTGAAGAGAATCTGCCACAAGAAGACTGAAAGAAGACATGGACGTGTGAAGAGAAGCTACCACGACAAGAAGACTGAAGACAAGAGAAGATGTGAGGCTCCGAAGAGTGAGGAGCCATGTGAAAATCTCTGAGAGAGAGAGAGAGAGAGACCCCACAACCCAATGTAACCTGCCCTAACAAAGTAAAACCACCTCTGAGCCACCGATGATGTAGGCCACGTGGTAGATAGATGTATGTGTGAGCACTTTAGTCAAGGTCGCGGGCACTTGTAGTAAGCTTTGGACACATAGAGAGAGAGAGTGTCAAGAACTATGAGTTTAGGGACTTGAGGCACTAGTCGTGGGCTATTAAGTAAGAGAGAAACTTGGTACAGGGTTCACGTGTGCTAAGTTAACTTGAGGGGAGGTATGCTAGACACTGGTCGCGGACTATCAAGTAAGAGGGAAACTTTGTATAGGGTCCAAGTGTGCTAGGAGTATTCAGTTGAGGGGAGGTGTCGAAATATACAAATGAATAGGGTGTGTGCGGGAACAAGCCCTTGGTTAGAGGCTATAAAAGAGAATCTGTAAATGTGAGAGAACCTGTGAAAAGGTGAGTAGAATCTACTAGGAGAGAATAAAGGGTAGCATGAGAAGATTTAGGAAGTGTGGAGATATTCTGGGAAAAGTGCAGAGGTGGAGAGAATCAAGCAAAAGAGGTGGAGTGAATCAAGGAGAAATCAGTGGGATTAGATTCTTGGATGTGCTCTATAAATTGAGGCATTGGCCTAATGAGAATTTGCTGATTTTTTATTATCCATGCCTACATTAAGCTATTTGTTAATTACTCACTAATCATATCTTAATTATCGTTTAATCACTTTGTTAAATTATGTTGATTCTAGTATTTGATCCACCATAGCTCATCACATTGCTGTAATTTCATGAATTAGATCATTCATTCATCAACAATACTAACGTGTATTTGGTGTTATGTAAATGAAGACTATTGTCCCATTGTGGTGAACCCCTTGCACTTAGTTTTGAGCTCCAACATTGATCACCTCTGTCTTGCGCTTTTGGGAAAGCAAAAACATAGGTATGATCTCTCATGTGTGCTAGTGACTCTCTCCATGCAAAAACATAGGTATGATCTCTCACGCGTGCTAGTGACTCTCTCCATTCATCATCATTATATCATTTGCACTCCCCTTACATGCCTTGTTATTCCAAGAGTCTTGTAGTATTGCAACGATTCATGGGATCTCTAACGAGGTGGGAAAGTATGGACGCCTTCGATGGCCTTGGAGGCCTGCGCTTGGTGTGGGTTTATTTTCATACAGATCTATGTCTCCACAAGGGCAATTTTGTGGTTCCTCTATGGAATGTTTTTAGGGAGGTACTTGTGGAGTCAGCTTTTGTGCTTGCTGTAGAGTTCCTAGAGGATGATGGCACTATGGTGTGCACTCTACGTGCGGAGCACCTGGAGATCGTTGTGCAGGAGGAAGCACCGTGGAACTTCACATTGCGCATCCCACGATATCTGTATGTCATGTGAGAAGATGGCCAAGAAGAGGTGAGTGCAGGATTCTTTGGTTTTTATCAAAGTCAAGTTCAATCATTTCCCTCGTTCTAACGTACTTACTAGTGTGTGCACATAGGTCTATTCTTTGATCATTGCACTATCTTCATGCACCTCGATGAGAGTACCTCCAGTTGTCCAAAGTATGACACAAGGGAAGGTGAGGTAGCTGTAGATTGTTCAGGTTTTGAGGTGGGCGACGGTATCTTCTTAGAGCTGAAAGCTTTTAAGAGGAAACCTCCCCACCCAGTTGGATGCAGATGGGAATCCCATTCCTGATATACTGTTGGAGCATAGCGAGCCTTTTCACGAGGTAATTAAAACACAATTTGAGTACTGAAATCTATATATAGTCATTGTCTTAAACATTGTCATCCATTTGTACGTATGCTAATTGTGAGCTTGTACTATGGCAGGTGGTTGCTCAAGACGTTCACCGATCATGAGAATGTAGTCCTAGATTGCTTTGCTGGTACTGGGACCATGGCTAGAGCATGCAGGACATTGCAATGATGTTGCATAAGCATGGAGAGTGACGAGGTATGCCTTAGTTCGCCATGCTTGGCAAGCATGGCAAGTAAGTACATTCCTAAAACCATAATCTCTTTGGTTTTTCAATACTAATTTTCACTTGTGTTAGTTTTATTATATTTTAGGATCATGTTACTACAAAACGGTCGTACAAATGTGCAAGCCAGAAGTAATGAAACTGTGAGAGAAGAGTGAGGAGATGCAAGGAACAAAATGGTCGTACAAATGTGCAAGCAAGAAGTAATGAAACTGTGAGAGAAGAGTGAGGAGATGCAAGGAACAATAATATGCATGAGATGTGGACCCCTCAATGCAATGCCTAACTCCATAGATTTTCATTATGCTTTTTTTTGTATATGATCTTTTTGGACTCGTACACATGTAATTTTGCCAAGTATTGTAATATAATTATGACATTTTCCAAGTATGAATAAAATTATTTTTCTTTTTATATTTGTAAAGTTTTACATTATATATGTCAATGACAATGAGTATGACCTGAACTTGATGTATCAAAGAAGTTTTACTATATCTGTAATCAAAAATAAAAAAGCTAGGGCAAACTGCGAAGTCCTATGATGACTCCCAGTCTACCCCAATGTCTTTTTTAGCAAGTAAATGGATCGTTGCTATGCAATGAAATTTCGTTGCTCAGGCGATCCCGTTGTTGCCAGAGAGAGCAACGAAATTTCACTGCTCTCAGCAAAATAGGCAGTGATCCCATTGTTACAACAAGCAACAAAATTTTTCTACTCTTAGCAATGATCCCGTTTGCAGTGAAAATAGCAATGTTTCTAGTAGCAAAATAAGCCGGACATCTCCATGCCCTTGTATTTATAAAAGCGCTTCTGTTTTTGCTCGTAGACCCTCATTATGTTATAGTGTGATGCTCCTGCAATATTCGAGAGATTAATGAGCACAACTTTCAAGGATTACCTTGCAAAAATGGTTGGAGGTGCTCATTGATGATCTTTGCGTATATTTATAATGGATAGAGTAATTATCTTGCCTAAGAAAAGTGTTTGAAAGGTGTATCATTAAACCCTTTGAAATGCCAATTTAGGGTGTAATTTTGGGACATATAGTGTCTAAGAACGGTATTTTCCCATATGATAGTAAGGTAAAAGTCATATTGGAATTGCCACCACCCACCAACTATAAGGGAGTACAACGGTTTATCGGACACGTGGGCTATAACAACTATAAGGGAGTACAACGGTTTATGGGACACGTGGGCTATAACAACTAGAGGTTCACTGTGTTCTATGTTGATATTGCCAAACTAGTGTATAAGCTTTTAATTATCTTTGAATGGATTGAGGAGTGTCAGTAGGATTACGATCGATTGAAGAGGGAATTAGTAGCTAGTATGCCTATCTTGAGACCACCAAATTGGGATCTCATGTTCCATGTGCACATTAGGGGAATCAGAAGGTCATTTTTGGGCCGTTTCAATCTAGAGAGAGAAGGGTCCTAGACTAGTACAAGAAAGGCATCCATTAACGAAAGTTTCTTATTTATTGCTTATTATTTCTTAGTATAAAAATATAGATATAAATATCCTAGATTATCTCAATAATACTTTCGAATATGACACTCATTGTACTTAAAAATTTTATATTAAATATTTATTGAAAACTCATTTATTATATATGACATCTCATTAAAAACAAGTACATTTAGTACCATCTTCTTCTTTGTCTTCTATTACCTTTCTTCTTTATCTTCTATTATCTATGTATCCCTTATCTGTATGTATCATTTTCTAATACATTATCATAAATAATGTTATGTTCTCATCACCCTTCTTTGTCTCTATTTCTATATCAAATGCACTACATGAAGATAACAATTGGATATCCACAACGACTAGAAAAGAAAGTTGAGTTCTTCTACCCAAATGTAAGTTGGAATGAGTTTATCTCATCATGGAAGGAAAGGATAAAAGATTTTAGACTTGGACAAAATAAAAATTCTATCAAAGAAGTTCTTGTATAGCAGATGTACATGTACAAAGAACTTCACGTGCCAAAAAGACACAAAGAACTTCCTCTCCCATCACCCAAATTGTAAGAATATTTCTTTTTTTCAAAAACATATTTTTCATAGGTATATCTTCTAATACTTACATCTTTTTATTATTTTTACATATATGTATCCCTTAACTATTATGGATTGGTAACCTGTGGAGTCTATTTATAGGAATCTTTAATGCTATTCATGCATTTACTAGAGAGCAGCAATACACAGAGGAGGAAGTCCAAGATCACTTGCAGAAAGTGGTATATTCTTCTATGATTTTTTTAAAATAATGCACCAGATAGTAATCGATTTGGTTCACTATTGAGCCTAACTTTGCCCGACTTAAGGTGATGAGTGGTTACTCCCAAGCATTAGATACAAGATTTTCCAAGAATTATAAAAGTCAATGAAACCACATATAGCTACCATGCAAATAAAAGTAAAGAACATGCCTGTTAATGTCTTTGTCAACTTATTCTCAGATTCATTTATTCAAATTACAAAGATAAGGCTTAGATGCAAGCCTCTATATTCAGAATTCTTAGATCAAGGATGGAATAAGAGAATAGAAACCAGTATGGAATGTCAAGTCCTATCAGATTCATTGTCATGTAAATACATGATAGGGAGTTCAATTTTTTTGCTATCTTTACACTATAGTTATTGACACACTATGGCTGGATGATTTGTTCCTTTGGATCATAACTTGAATGTCTTCTGTGATAATCCACTTGGCTTAGATAATCCACTTGGATCAATATTCAAAAACAAAGAAAAAAACAAGCTTGGCATAGATAAAATGTAGCATTAAAATGTCTTGAGTGGAGGGAATTAAGACAAAGATACAAAAAAAGATGGGTCACTATACTGCAAAATCCAGTAGTCTTATTATTATTATTATAGAATCAAAAAATGGAAACATCGCTCCTTAGGACTAGGAGATCTATTTAGTGGATAGACATATTTGGATTTGAATGATCTTGTCTTTTTTTTTTTTGGAACCTCTGCCTAATCTTCAATCTCTTGCGCCAAGGAAATACCATTTTCTTATTGTATCAAACAAGCTCATGTTTACCATAATATGCAAGTTGACTTGGCTCCTCTACTCCAGATGCCAGTGCATATGATAAGTAGGTCAAATAATATGTATTTTTTAATGCATAAACTCTCGGTCCTTGTCCAAATATGCACAAAACTAATTGCTTTTCTAAAATCATTATTTTGTCAACATTCCATCATTGTTTTGATGAGAAAGAGTGGCACCATAGCTTGATATTTGGAGAATTTCTTATGAAATAACATGAATTATGGTTTCTTAAACCACTTAAGATATTTTGTCAATGCTACATCCTTTCCAAGTCCACCAATTCTTTTTCCTTTTTCTCAACTCAAGAACTTTTCTTCATAGACCAGAGCCTAAAACCAACATACTTAAATTTTTTTAACGTAACTATTGACCTCTAATTTAAGAGAGTACTTCAATGCAAGGAAAAAGTATATGCCTTTTAATGTTTGTCATTGACAAGCACCACATCTTTCCAAAGTTTGATGTTTGAATGTGAAGAAAATGAAAAGGAGTCTCCTCTCTCTTGTATCTTCCCCATGTTCTCAATATTTAACCTTTTCTATCTTTGCAATAGGCGGCCAATTAGTCTATTTAGCCGCTGTCGAGATTGTTCCATTTATAACAAAATATTCTGGGTTAAGCTTTCTTGATTTGTAAAACAACTTTGTAATGGTTTTTTGCTAACAAGGATGTAAGTAGCAAATGAGATTATTCCCATATGTGTGGATTAGAGGAATCCGATAAAGAGCTGAGTGGATAGTTGAGCTGAGAAGTTCATGAGCTGAGTTTTTCTAGTGTATTGTACTGTTGAGAGTTCAAAAGCTAATACTGAAGAATGTCTCATGGGTTGGGCTCTAGCTTATATCTATTATGCACTGCATAGTTCTATCTATTATGTATCCATTCTTGCTCACACGACATGAACTATTCGGAATCATGATGGACCTAGGACCTAACCTGCATGCAGTCACATGACTTACTCCCCAAGCTTAGGTAGACTGGTAGCTCAACGTGCAAGCATTAGCTTGTTGCATTGGGCATAGGTGCAATAGTCCTCAGGAGCCAATTAGGTGGTATAAAACATGTAAGTGCTAGCAGACCAACACTTTTGGCAATCTTGCTGGGGACTAGTACTCCAGGAAGGAGAGTAGGAAGGTAGACGCTAGTTCTCAGGATAGTTTTACACATGAAGTACGAATAGAAAAGCTAGTCAGGGTAGTCCAAGAGAGGAAGTGTGCACGTCCTCGTATCGGCTATGTTCACGAGGAATTCATAGGACTACAACAAGGACAATCAACTAGATCCATACCCGAGTTCATAAAACAACTCTAACTCCTTGTTCCATTTTCTTCCTCGACGCACGCCTGGGTATCTTCGGCGGCGACCCAGAGCCTGAGCACCGTATGGTCAGCACCCTTTAGGCTCCTTCGCAGGTCACCTAGCACTTCACTCATTGGCTACTTCCTTGGTCCCTCATCCACCATACTGGAAGACCATACTGGAAGCTCACCATTTAAATCAAACATTTAAATCAAACCGAAGCTCGTCAAGACCTCGGCCGACCTTGCTACGTGAGACATCCTCCATTGACTCTCCGTTAGTTGTTGCAACTTTATGAATTAGGTCTCCACGACCTCATTCACAAGATTGTCAAAATGCTTTCCGAGCATTCTTGACATAAAACAGTCATTTAAAAATAGGTTTCATAAATAATTACATCATATTACATCTCATCATATCTATCCCCATCACATCTCATCCATTCACATCTACCCATATCCACATCACATCACATCACATCACATCCATTCAGATCACATTTCATCCATTCACATCTACCTAGATCCACATTACATCACATTCATCCACCTTACATCTCATCCATCCATTCACATTACATCACATTCATTTATATTCATTCAGATCCACATCTCATCACATAACATCCATCCACATCACATCTCAACCATTCACGTCACATCACATCATACTCACATCCATTTATATCTCATCATATCATATTCACATCGCATCACATTCATTTAGATATCATCACATCACATTCACATCCATTCACATCACATCTCATCCATTCACATCACATCTCATCCATTCACATCTCATCACATCCACTCACATCCATCACACCCATTCACATCCATCACACCCATTCACATTCATTGCATCCACATCACATCACATTCATTTCACCCACATTACATCACATCTACATCTCATTCGCATCCATTTACATCACATCACATCCTTTCACATCTCATTCGCATCCATTTACATCACATCACATCCTTTCACATATCATCACATCTCAATCTCACCTCTTCACATTCACATCCACATCCATTTACATCACATCACATCCTATCCCCACATCTCTTCACATCCACATCCACATCCATTCACATTCACATCCTATCCACATCTCTCCACATCCCACCCACATCTCATCACATCCTATCACATCTTATCACATCCACTCACATCTTATCACATCGCATTCACATCTTATCACATCGTATTGATATCTATTCATATTTAGTAACATTTTCTACTTTCGATACACTGATGATGGGACTTTTCTAAATTTCTGACAATTGCTTGGCCTAGTTAAAGGTACTTTTTCTCGATGGATGTTTTCATATTCTTTCTCAAATTTCTCAAATGAAATATATTCAATATTCTTCTTTTGAGTAAAAGACTCATAGGATTTACAAAAATCAATTCTACCCATATTTCTCAATAAAATTAATAATGCTCAAAATTCTACTTTTGATAAATACTCATAATTTGAATAATGCTAAAAAATCCACTTTTACCATTTAATTTCTTGGATCTCAATTATCATGGAAATTTCTCTTTTTATATAAAAATAAATTTATCGAAATTTTCTCTTTTTCCATTTAATTACTTGATTCGCAAATATCATGGGAATTCCTCCTTTGCATAAAACTAAATTTACCGACAATTCCTCTTTTTCCATTTAATTACTTGATTCTCAAATATCATGAAAATTTCTCTTTTTGCATTAAAAAAAATTTACCAAATATTCCTCTTTTTCCATTTAATTACTTGATTCTCAAATATCATGGGAATTCCTCTTTTTGCACAAAAATAAATTTACCAAAAAATCCTCTTTTTTCATTTGATTACTTAATTCTCAAATATCATGGAAATTCCTCTTTTTGCATAAAAATAAATTTACCAAAAATTACTCTTTTCTCTTAATCAATTAAGCATAATTATTAAAAAATTATTTCTCATGAATATGATGAAAATCATTCTTTTTGCATAGGATGTCCAATCCTAGAATATGGTAGGAAGTCCTCTTTTAGCATTATGCATAAAAATAAGATATGTGTTAATTTCTAAAAATTTTGCCATACCTTTGCTACTATTATATATAATTGTTAATTTTCCTAGGAAATAATAAGACTTTGTAATATAATTATGATAGAAGAACTATCCTTAAACTTAAATCCAAATTATGGAATTAAATAATAAATTTACCATAATTATATCAACATAAAAGCATAAAAATACTATTTTCTTAACCTCTAGCTTAACAAGCTTAGAGTTTTGTTTTGAATAAGGAATTTATCAATGAGAAGCATTCTTTTTCTAAAGAATTAGCCATAGGAATGACTATTCTTTTGGGAGAGAGAGATATACATAAAAAGCATTCAAAATAAGCACAAAGATTAACTTTTTTGTGATTAATCATTAAAGTTCTTAGAGAAAGCTTGATTTGCATTAAAAATAACTAATTAGAAACTTCTCAAGCTGGAGAGGGGTTGAGAAGTGAAATCATTTAACAATATTAACAAAAACCATAAAATTCCTTCTTACCTCTAGGTTTGGCTTGATTCTTTATCTAGAAGTGAAGCCCCCAACCAATCAATTGGTTAAGTAAGTTGAGAAGAAAGCTCCAAGAGTTGTTGAAGAGAGAGAGAAGCTCCAAGCTCTCCAAAAGTACAGGATTTTTAAGGGATAATAGAAAATATCATTATTTTAATGTAATACTCACATGGTATAGTTCACACATTTTCTTTACAAAAGACTAAGGACCTATTTATAGGTGAGGAAGGCCACTAACCAAGTCCAACTAGGTTCTAGAATTTTCCAGGTTCAGTTTGACTCTCAATTTGCACAAGATTTGGATTAGTTTGGCTCTATTTTTAATTTGGTTTGATCAAGGAGAGAGGAGAGATAAAAATATCACAATTTTTTTGAATTAAAAACCCTTCCACATGTGTGAAATAGGTGCCTACCTCAAGAGTCCCCCTCTCCTTACCAAGGTGTCAAAAATGCATCACTATTCCAAAATATCTCATTTTTTTAAGTAATATCTCATAGTTTTTAACTAATAAACCTTGTACTCAGTCAACTCTTCATCTTATGTGAGCATTTACTCATTTTTGGGTATTTCCTTTTATTCTTTGGATTTATCTCATCCCAACACTTGGATTAATCCTATTGGCTCATAGGAACCTTAATTGGACCATAATCCAAATTTTTTTGAAAATGTAGACCCTTAGGCTAAGGTCCCTTATACCATTTTCAATTAATTCCTAATGCACATTAGAAAGTTCATTTTGAACTTTTGTTTCAGAGGAATCCATTTTCGACACTAGGAGGATTTTTATATCCAAAGATATCTAAATTTTAGATTATCTCTCTCTAGACATTTTCTCTCTCTAGGCCAAAACAGGGTGAAATAAGATCTTTCTTATATTTCAGAGAGGGGAATAATTACAAGAACAGAAGGTGAGGTTCTTACACCTTTACACCTGAAAAGCTGGATGGAGGAATCTTACATCCTACCCCACTTAAAAAACGCGAGATGTTCTCATCTCACAGGTGGAGTATAATCTCTTTCATCTTCTTCCTCCTCAATCACTTCCAGCGTTACTGCCTTGGAAGTGGACGGCCGTTTTGGGAACATCTCCCTTTGACTTCCCCTATTCTGAGACGGAGGTCTTGCATTACTTTGGATTGAAACTGAGGGTTGGTTAGAGGGTCTACATCTGGGATTTCCTTGATTTTGACGGAAAGGAACCTGATTACTCTGGAAGGAAGGAGTTGGAGTCTGGAATCTTGGTCCCTGACTTCCCTACCCCGCAAACCTTGATCCAAAAGGAGTTGGGAAATCCATACTGCGATGTCCAAATCCTTGACAGTTATAGCATTTCACTTCTTTATTCAAGGGTGGAACTTCTGAAGTTGAATTCCAGGGGATTGAATTGTTCCGGGAAAAGGACCTTTCTTCCATTCTGGAACTTCCCATATCCTGAGATTCACCTTGTTGTCTCTTAGTCGGTGGGAAGTTGGAATCACCTTCTGGAGCTATAAATCTTTTGAAAGATGATAGTGCTAGCTTTGGCGGGACCTTGACATCAAAGGCCTTGGCGAAATCCTTCGCCATCCGTGTTGAGATTCAAGCTCGATGTCAATGTGAGCCAGCTATGCTATGTGCTGGCAGATTAGGTAGGAACATGTGAGACATAAATGACCGCGTGTCCAACTAGTCATAGTGTGTGGACATTAGCTAGGGTTAGTAGAGTGTGGACACAACTTATTGTGTGTTGTGTGGATTATGGATTAGTGCATTATACTTTGTGTGAGAGTGGACATGGCTTCCCTCTATGGTTAGGGTTTGCAATATACATTAGGGTTTGCTCCTATATGTGTGTCTCCTCCTCCTCTACCGTTCTTTCAACATGGTATCAGAGCCTTGTGCTGTTTATTAGGGTTTATGAGTGAGTGAGTGAAGAGGGAGAAGAAGCTGTGAAGAGAAGCTGTGAAGCTTGCCATTGGAGCTGTGAAGCTTGCCATTGGAGCTGTGAAGCTTGGAGCACACCAAATATTATCAGATCTGAGAGCTTGGCCTACCGGGTAAGGTCTTCTAAACATCCTTGAGCGGATTGCAGGTGATACAGGCAAAAACAAAGCAAGTTAGAGCAAATCAAAGCAAAGCAAAATTCTGGTTTTTGGAAGCTTTCCATTAAAGCTTGGGAACATTGATGTATGGTGGAAATACATGTAAAACTGGCAAAAGACATATGTATTTGACAATGAGGGATGTATTGGCAACTTCTATGCAAGCCTTGAACAAATTTTGGAGCAATTTGAATGCATTTCAAAGTGTGAAAAACTCTGGTTTTTGAGCTCTCACAAAACAGAGAGAAGGAAGCCCAAAATTGAAGCATTTGGAGTGTGAGTTTGGCTAAAATCCAACCATTGCTGGATTGCACATGTACCTAGGTGTCTTGGGGACTTATTACCATCATCAATTGTCAACACAAACTCTCCTAAACCCCTCATTTGCAGGCGGCGTAGCCAGAACAGAGGAAACAGAGCATTTTTAATTGAGCAATTAATCTTTGATGTTATACAATTGGACAAATTCCTCTTACATGGACTTGATGGACACTATTGCTAAGCTAATGAATGCCTGGTTGCTCAATTTGGACAAATATTGAAGGAATTAGAGCAAATTTTCTACTGGTTTTTTTGGTTTTTCCAAAAACAGAGAAAGGGGCTTTCAAAAATTGATATGTACACATGTCAGATGGTGTTGATACTCAACATTGAGGTTGATTAGGTGTCAATGCAAGTTGCCCATACTTGATTGCACCATTACATTGTGATTTGGAGCCGTAGAAGCGCATCAAAACAGGGTATCTCGGACTGCGTGAGCAAGTTCATCTTGGATGATTACAGGTTGATTTTCTACATCAAATTTGGAGTTTGTTGGATACCTTGGAGTATCTGGAACATTCATTGGAGTGTGGTTGAGCTGAGGAAGGCTCATTTATAGATTTGAAGTGTGCGGAAGGTGTATGCATTGAGCAAACATGTCGGATAATCCAGTTCAGATTGTTGGTGAAAAGCTGGATAGGAAGAACTTCCAGGCATGGAAGTACAGGATAAAGAGTTTCTTGAAAGGGAAAGGATTTTGGAATCTCATTACAGGTGCTGAGCCTGAGCCGAAGCTATCTCGACAACCTACACAGCAGCAGCTTATTGCTCATAAGCAATGGTCAGAGAGAGCATTCAAAGTGCTGCATTATTTGTCTATATGTATTTCTGATGCTATGCTCATACACATACAGGATGCTGAGAATCCCAAAGATACATGGGATACTTTGGTCAAGATGTTTGATACAGATACGAGCGCTCGCAAGTCTCAATTGTGACAGCAGATACATAATGTCAAAAGGAATAAAAGGAGCATACATGATTATGTGCAAGAAATCAAGAAGTTTGCAGATGCATTGGCCACAATAAATGCCCCCATGCCTGATGATGATTTGGTGGATATTATCTTGCGTGGTCTTGGCAAGGAATACAAATATTTTGATACATCTATCTCAGTTCGGAGTACAAGTCTAGCCGACTTTGATGAGTTGGTTTCACTCCTGTTGGTTGAAGAAATCAAGCTCAGTGATTCATTTCTGGATGCATCTACTAGCCATGATGATGGCAGAAATCAGGCTTTCTACTCGCAGAGAGGCTTTAGAGGCAAGGGGAGATTCACATCACGTGGACGTGGTGGTAATGGTCGTGGATGGCAGGATAGGCCTCCACAACAGAATTTTCGGCCTTCATATGGTGCTCGAGGTGGTCGTGGATATGCACCTCAGAGAGGCAGAGGTAACCCCCGTGGAAGAGGACGTTGGCAAGGCCAACAAAATTCTATGCAAGATGTGGAATGCCATTATTATGGCAAATATGGTCATATGGCGAGAGATTGTTTCCGCAAACAGAATGATTTGAGAGGGGGTAGAGCACAGCGTGGTGGTCATTATGGTGGAAATTATGCACAACATGGTGGAAACTATGCATCAAGTAATGATGGAACTGCAAATCATTTGTTTACCATGAAGCATGTTGTGGGTTCTATGACGACAAATGCTGAGAATGATGACACATGGTGTATGGACTCAGGAGCATCAAACCATATGACATGTCATGGTGAATGGTTTGAGCATATGAAGCCTATGGAAGTGAAAGGCTATGTGGAAACAGGTGATGATACCCAGCATGTCATTACACATGTTGGAAGTGTACCATCATTGGTCATGCACAATGGTCAGACAAAGTCTATGTCAGATGTGTTGTATGTGCCTTCGATCACTAAAAGCTTGGCCTCAGTTGGTCAAATGGTAGAACAGGGATTACAGGTTCGTTTCAACGAGCATGGATGCTTCGTTGAAGATTTCAAACATGGATGTAGAGTGATTGCTAAAGGCAAGAAAGAAGGTAGATTGTTTAAGCTGGATGCTGGAATTCCTGAGCTAAAATCAGCCATGTTCTCCAAAAGTAAAAATGTGGTACAAGACATTGATATGTGGCACAAGAGGATTGGACATGTCAATATACAGAGATTAAAGAACATGCAAACAAGAGGCATTGTCAATGGATGATTGCCTAGGTTCAAATATGATGGACATATGCATGTTTGTGAAGCCTGTCAGTTTGGAAAGCAGGCAAGGTTGAGGTTTCCTAGAGAAGGAAATATGAGTAACAGGCCACTTGAGCTCGTACATAGTGATGTATGGGGTCCTGCACAAAACCCATCTATCAAAGGCAGTTTATACTATGTGACATTTATAGATGATTTTAGCAGGATGACATGGATATACTTTCTCAAAGAGAAGAGTGAAGTGTTGGAAAAATTCATGGATTTCAAAGCTTTTGCAGAAAAGCAGTATGGCTGTTGGATTAAATGTCTGAGGAGGACAGATGGAGGTGGTGAATACACCTCAAAAGCTTTTGAGCATTTCTTGAGGAAGCATGGAATAAGAAGACAATTGACTTGCAGGTATACACCTCAGCAGAATGGTGTGGCTGAGAGAAAGAATAGAGTCATATGTGAAGTGGCTAGGGCGATGCTTAATGAAAAGAGCATGCCAGATTACTATTGGGCAGAAGCATGTGCTACTGCAGTATATATATTGAACAAAACACCTACATCAGCCATTCATGGAAGCACGCCAGAGATGTGGCTTACAGGTTACAGGCCAGACATTGGACATCTTAAAGTTTTTGGATGCATAGCTTATGTACATGTGCCTGATGAAAGAAGAAGGAAGTTGGATCCTAAGGCAGAGAAATGTGTATTTGTTGGATATGCACAGGATCGAAAGGCATACAAATGTTATAATCCACAAACTAGACAAGTGGTCATCTCACGAGATGTGGTGTTTGATGAGCTTGCTAGTTGGTACAAAGCAAAAGTTGAAGGTGTCATTGAGTCACTTGAGGCTGATGTGCATGTGAACTTGCCACCACAAGCAAGTTCTAGTTCTACTTCTATGTCTGGGCCATCAGCAGAAGCTGAGAGTAGCAGTGTACGTCCATGGTCAGGACGTTTGAGGCATGAGAGTGTGAGCATAGGGAGTAGTGCTATGGATAAAGGCAAAAAGAAAGTCGAAGGAATTGGAATCACAGGTTATGAGTCATCTAGTTCAGAGAGTTTGGATGAGGAGCTTGGCATACCTGTTTTGGTGCTAGGCAGGACAGATATGTGCCACCACATGCTAGAGTTACAGGTGTACAAAGTGACCCGCATGCATTGCGGAGATCCCAGAGAGTCAGATATCCTGTTGACAGATTGACATATCGAGATTTTGCTATGCACTATGCATATATGACATCTATGGTGAAGCATGTGGAACCTACATGCTATACAGAGGCTATTGGAGAGCATGTATGGGAGAAAGCAATGGATGTTGAGATGGACGCATTGGTCCATAATGATACTTGGGATTTGGTTGCATTACCAAAGGACAAGAATGTTATTGGATGTAAATGGGTTTACAAAGTGAAGTGCAAATCAGATGGTTCTATTGAGAGACATAAAGCAAGATTGGTAGAAAAGGGTTATGCACAGACCCAAGGATTGGACTATGATGAGACGTTTAGTCCAGTGGCTAAGATGGGCATAGTGAGAACGGTAATTGCTATGGCTACAGCTAATGGCTGGGAAATGCATCAGATGGATGTCAAAAATGCATTTCTAAATGGAGACTTACAAGAGGAAGTGTACATGGTACAGCCAGAAGGGTATGTACACCCTAGATATCCCACTCACGTATGCAGGTTGAAAAAGGCATTGTATGGTCTAAAGCAAGCACCTCGTGCTTGGAGTGATAAGATGAGCAGATATCTTATCTCACTTGGTTTTCAGATTTCTACAGCAGATTCTTCACTCTATGTGAAGAAGACAGAGCATGGAATTGTTTTACTAGTCATCTATGTGGATGACTTGATTATCACAGGTGATCATGGTGTAGATGTGATGCATGTCAAGAAAGCTTTGAGTGGGCAATTTGACATGAAAGATCTTGGTGAGTTGAGATACTTTCTTGGAATTGAAGTGGTGAAAGATCATGCAGGTACATGGTTAGTACAGCGCCAATATGCATTGGGGATATGTTGGCAAAGTATGGCATGACAGGGTGTAAGCCTATGAGTACAGTACACCATTGGAGCAAAATGTGAAGTTGCGGGCCGATTATGGCGAGGAATTGGATGATCCTTCTATGTACAGGAAGATGGTTGGTAGTCTCATATACATGACTATCACACGCCCGGATTTGAGTTATGCTGTGGGGCTAGTCAGCCAGTTTATGCAGAGCCCCAAGAAACCACATTTGGATGCAGTGAGACGCATCATGAGATATGTGAAGACCACAGCACATTATGGTTTATTTTATGAGAGCGGTAAAAGCTTGGACATACATGGCTACACAGATGCTGATTGGGCAGGTAGCGCATATGACAGGAGGTCTACTAGTGGATATGCTTTTACACTTGGAAGTGCCGTGGTGAGTTGGAGTAGCAAAAAGCAACCTACAGTTGCTTTATCCAGTACAGAGGCTGAGTACAGGGGTGCAGCCATTGCTACTTGTGAGGCTGTATGGTTAAAGAGTCTCTTGACAGATTTATGTGAGCCTCTTGATGGCAAAGTTGTCATTCATTGTGACAACATGAGCAGTATACAGTTGGCAAAGAATCCAGTGTTTCATGCGAGGACCAAACACATGGAGGTCCATTATCACTTTGTCAGAGAGAAGGTGCTGGATGGTACAGTTGATCTTCAATATGTGAAGACTGATGAGCAGGTGGCAGACATCTTTACGAAGCCACTTAGCAGGGAGAAGTTTGAGTATTTCCGGACTATGTTGGGAGTACATGGGATGAGCTTGAGGGGGAGTGTTGAGAGTCTTGATATCCCAAGCTCATGTACATCTTCATCGGCAGTACATCATGAGCTTGAGAGGGGCTGTTGAGATTCAAGCTCGATGTCAGTGTGAGCCAGCTATGCTATGTGCTGGCAGATTAGGTAGGAACATGTGTGAGACATAAATGACCGCGTGTCCAGCTGGTCATAGTGTGTGGACATTAGCTAGGGTTAGTAGAGTGTGGACACAACTCATTGTGTGTTGTGTGGATTATGGATTAGTGCATTATGCTTTGTGTGAGAGTGGACATGGCTTCCCTCTATGGTTAGGGTTTGCAATATACATTAGGGTTTGCTCCTATGTGTGTGTCTCCTCCTCCTCTACCGTTCTTTCAACAATCCGCACCATGGAAACTGGCTTGGCATTCTTCACTAGGATATTCAAAGGTTCATTCAGTCCCCAAATGAACGTGGCCATCTGTTGTTCTTCATCCAACGGTGGCGAGTACTTGAGGAGGAGAGCGAACGCTTGGTGATACACTTCAATAGTTTTTCTCCCGTGGGTTAATTCTAAGAATTCATTCATCTTAGTATCCAAAAAACCGGGAGGACATAATCTCTTCCTTAGGTAAATATTGAGACCATTCTATGTTTGGGTGTTCTGATCTAGACGGTTCATCTCGCAGTGATTTCTCCATGCCACTCTAGCTATTTCTACTATCTTCAACCTTGCAAGAGCCATTTTACTCTTCTCATTGTACCCGGTGACATCGAAGTATTCTTCCATTGCTTCGATCCACTTCTCCACAGCTTAGCCCAAGTTTTCCCCTTCACCCTTGAAAGGTCCAAGCTACGATCTATGTGAAGAGTTTTACGAACATCCGGGTCACGCTCTTCCTCATCGAGTTGGGGATTAACATTCAACCTCGATCCATGATCCTATCAATACAAAAATTCTTGTTAAGTCCCTTTTTCCCAAATTAACCAAGACGCTGAGGTGAAAAGATCACTTTATAATTCAATTCTGACTTTAGATCCAACTGAATTCTGCAGTTCCTTATAGTCTCATCAATCCATGTAGAATCCTGGGATAAAGATCCCTTCTGCAAGAAGAACACACAGAACTCATTATCAGAGAACAATTCATTCAGAACATATCATTCATATCCTTAACACAATAATGGTCCATCTTACCAAAAATTTCATCTAAACATTCCTCCACAAGAATTTCAGTTATGCAGGTTCTCAATTTTTCATCCCTTAATTAGATCCACTTGGTCAAATGTTAACAGCAATAATTTGTCAGCACAATCCACTAATCTCATAGTGATTTGCTGAAGTCATAATCATCATTCCAGTTACTAACATCATCACTGGGATTCGTCCCATTCATCCTCATTGTGGCTTTGTTCAACTTATCTTCCTTCAACCAGAATTCAGGAATCATCATCTTTCAATCAGAATCCAAATCAACTCATCAATTCTCAACCAGAATTCTAAAATCATATCAACCAGCATTTGAATTCATCCTTTGGATATCATTTTTGCTTATAATTTCAAGGTCTTAGATTTACTCGTATATATGGCCAGTAAGGATTTACAATTATACTCATGGTATATACGGGTTAGTTACGATTTTTGGAGTTATAAGGTAAATACCATCATATCTAGGCCTCAAGCAAGTTAGGGATTCCATACAATTGCGATACTTCATAAATTTTTGAGATTTCTTGCTTCTTGGTTGATCCACTTTAGCCAATTTGCTCTGATACCAGCAGCTGAAAGATCCCTAGCCCCTTCGCGCAACGAATTCCGGGGGTGCTAGCAGTGCAAGTAGCACTTCTTGTGCAGGGCAGAGCCTCTCACTTGGGACCTCGCACATGGATATCTGGACAAGATACTAATCCCCTAGTTCTTCCAAAACCAAACTCAAAAAAATTCCCTCGCCCACCCTAGCAGACATAGGCAATTCCTCCAGGATTATTTTATTCTAACGTAGTCAAGGTCATCCCTAACCAAACTGATCCAACTGAACCCATAAGTCTCATGGTCAGATCAAGGAAAAGACTTGTACTTGGATCATATAGTCCAACGCTTTTTTCCTCATCAAGAGGCACAGCCGTTGATTCTTTTCCATAGAACAAGGGTTATCTGGGATTTAGTTCAACTATCATAACTTAACAGAATTGAGTCTCATTTTAGGGATCCATCAGTCTAGCCTAACCCCATCCAATCCCATGGGTTAGCCAACCGCCCAACTACTATAGTGACATGATCCATTTAGAAATTTGGTTATGTTTTGTCCTCGCTGTACCAGGAAAAAGAGTTCCCAAGCCCACTAGTCAGTGCTTCAAGAAAACTTCAAGATAGTCATAGCACTTACACACCCAATATGAAATTGCATGTTTCATAGATTTAGCTGTCTTTAAAACAATCTTTCAATGAAACCATAGTATCACTGATCATAATCCTCCCTCCAAAATATCCGGTTGAATTCTAATTTCCAATCATTCCTTCATCGGTGTAACTATGCCATCATTGGCAACCAGAACACTCACCACCTATCCACTCAGGGGCCTTTTCAGTAGTTCCTAGCCCATAGTACCCAGAAATATATTCACTTATAAGAATCCAGATGGACTCTTTGTTTAAGATCAGCAAGATCAACCAACAGATCCATATAAAAGAGTTATATGGACTCATCCATTGAAGACCAGCAAGGACAATCAACTAGTAGATCCATACTCGAGTTCAGAAAACAACTCTAATTCCTTGTTCCATTTTCTTCCTCAACGCATGCATGGGTATCTTTGGCGACCCACAGCCCGAGCACTGTATGGTTAGCACCCTCTAGGCTCCTTCACAGGTCACCTATCACTTCACTCATAGGCCGCTTCCTTGGTCCCTCATCCACTGTTATCGGAAGCTCACCATTTAAATCGAACCAATGCTGGTCAAGACCTCAGCCGACCTTGCTACACGAGATATCCTCCGTTGACTCTCCGTCAGTTGTTGTGCAACTTTATCAATTAGGTCTAGACGACCTCATTCACAAGATGGTCAAAATGCTTTCCCAGCATTTTTGACATAAAAAAGTCATTTAAAAATAGGTTTCATAAATACAGTTTCTAACGAACTCTCATCTTTTCACATTGTTCCACATCATTTCTCATTATTCCACATTCTTCTACATCAATTCACATTGCTTATTCCACATCCAATCATATGTATTCCCATCGTCCTTCATCCATTCTCATCCAATCACATCATATTATATCTCATGACATCTATCCTCATCACATCTCATCATTCACATCTACCCATATCCACATCACATCACATCACATCACATCCATTCACATCACATCTCATCCATTCATATCTACCTAGATCCACATTATATCACATTCATCCATCTTACATCTCATCCATCCATTCACATTACATCACATTCATTTATATTCATTCAGATCCACATCTCATCACATCCATCCATTCACATTACATCACATTCATTTATATTCATTCAGATCCACATCTCATCACATCACATCCATCCACATCACATCTCAACCATTCACGTCACAACACATCACATCATACTCACATCCATTTACATCTCATCATATCATATTCGCATCGCATCACATTCATTTAGATATCATCACATCACATTCACATCCATTCACATATCACATCTCATCACATCCACTCACATCCATCACTCCCATTCACATCCATCACACCCATTCACATTCATTGCATCCACATCACATCACATTCATTGCACCCACATTACATCACATCCACATCTCATTCTCATCCATTTACATCACATCACATCCTTTCACATATCATCACATCTCAATCTCATCTCTTCACATCCACATCCACATCCACATCCACATCCATTTACATCACATCACATCCCATCCACATCTCTTCACATCCACATCCACATCCATTTACATCACATCACATCCCACTCACATCTCATCACATCCTATCACATCACATTTACATCTTATCACATCCACTCACATCTTATCACATCCACTCACATCTTATCACATCGCATTCACATCTTATCACATCGTATTCACATCTATTCATATTTAATAACATTCTCTACTTTCGATACCGATGATGGAACTTTTCTAAATTTTTGCCAATTGCTTGGCCTCTAGTTAAAGGTACTTTTTCTCGATGGATATTTTCATATTCTTTCTCAAATTTCTCAAGTGAAATATATTCAATATTCTTCTTTTGAGTAAAAGATTCATTGGATTTACAAAAATCAATTCTACCCATATTTTCCAATAAAATTAATAATGCTGAAAATTCCACTTTTGATAAATACTCGTAATTTGAATATGCTAAAAATTCCTCTTTTACCATTTAATTTCTTGGATCTCAATTATCATGAAAATTTCTCTTTTTATATAAAAATAAATTTATCAAAATTTTCTCTTTTTCCATTTAATTACTTGATTCTCAAATATCATAGAAATTCCTCTTTTTGCATAAAAATAAATTTACCAAATATTGTTCTTTTTCCATTTAATTACTTGATTCTCAAATATCATGGGAATTCCTCTTTTTGCATAAAAATAAATTTACCAAAAATTTCTCTTTTTCCATTTAATTACTTGATTCTCAAATATCATGGGAATTTCTCTTTTGCATAAAAATAAAAATTTTCCTTTTTCCATTTAATTACTTGATTCTCAAATATCATGGGAATTCCTCATTTGCATAAAAATGAATTTACCAAAAATTACTCTTTTCTCTTAATCAATTAATTAAGCATAATTATTAAAAAAAACTTATTTCTTGTGAATATGATGAAAATTATTCTTTTTGCATAGGATGTCCAATCCTAGAATATGGTAGGAAGTCCTCTTTTATAATTATGCATAAAAATAAGATATGTGTTAATTCCTAAAAATTTTGCCATAGCTTCGCTGCTATTACATTTAATTTTCAAATTTTCTAGAAAAGAATAAGACTTTTTAATACAATTATAATAGAAGAACTATCCTAAAACTTAAATCCAAATTATGGAATTAAATCATAAATTTATCATAAAAGCATAAAAATACTATTTTCTTAACCTCTAGCTTAACAAGCGTAGAGTTTTATTTTGAATTAAGAATTTATCAATGAGAAGCATTCTTTTTCTAAAGAATTAGCCATAGGAATTACTGTTCTTTTGGGAGAGAGAGAGATATACATAAAAAGCATTCAAAATAAGCATAAAGATTAATTTTTTTGTGATTAATCATTAAAGTTCATAGAGAAAGCTTGATTTGCATTAAAAATAACTAATTAGAAACTTCTCAAGCTTGAGAGGGATTGAGAAGTGAAATCATTTGAGAATATTAACAAAAACCATGAAATTCCTTCTTACATCTAGGTTTGGCTTGCATCTTTATCTAGAAGTGAAGCCCCCAACCAATCAATTGGTTTAGTAAGTTGAGAAGAAAGCTCCAAGAGTTGTTGAAGAGAGAGAGAAGCTCCAAGCTCTCCAAAAGTAGAGGTTTTTTAAGGGATAATAGAAAATATCATTATTTTAATGTAATATTGGCATGGTATAGTTCACAGATTTTTTTTACAAAAGACTAAGGATCTATTTATAGGTGAGGGGGGCCACTAACCAAGTCCAACTGGGTTCTAAAATTTTTCAGGTTTAGTTTGACTCAATTTGGATAAGATTTGGACCAGTTTGGCTCCCTTTTTTATTTGGTTTGATCCAAGAGAGAGGAGAGATAAAAATATCACAATGTTTTTGAATTAAAAACCCTTCCACATGTGTGAAATAGGCACCTACCTCAAGAGTCCCCCTCTCCTTACCAAGGTGTCAAAAATGCATCATTGTTCTAAAATATCTCATTTTTTTAGTAATATCTCATAGTTTTTAACTAATAAACCTTGTACTCAGTCAACTCTTCATCTTATGTGAGCATTTACTTATTTTTGGGTATTTTATTTTATTATTTGGATTTATCTCATCCCAACACTTGGATTAATCCTATTGGCCCATATGAACCTTAATTGAACCATAATCTAAAAATTTCTGAAAATGTAGACCATTAGGCTAAGGTCTCTTATACCATTTTCAATTAATTCCTAATGCACATTGGAAAGTTCATTTTGAAATTCTGTTTCAAGGGAATCCATTTTAGACACTAAGAGTATTTTTATATCCAAAGATATCTAAGTTTTGGATTATCTCTCTCTAGACATTTTCTCTCTCTAGGCCAAAACAGGGTAAAACAAGATCTTTCTTTTATTTCAGAGAGGGGAATAATTAGAAGAACAGAAGGGGAGGTTCTTACACCTTTACACCTCAAAATCTGGAGGGAGGAATCTTACAGTCATACAAAGGATATTATCCTCCTTCATCAAACATCCTTGAGAGTAGGTTGTCCTTTCCTCCCTCTTATAAGTCTATCTCACCATCTCTATGTTCTAACACATAGGATCTAGCATATTCAACCATTTGGCTTCCCTCATGTTGTTTTGCCCAAGATAGACTATTTCAAGAATAGTGCGACTTGCAACCATTTCTCAAACCTTTTTTGGCTTTCCCAGACTAGAGATTGTGCTACCTCTAGTTTCTTGATCTCTTTTTGGACATTTGGGTACTCAACCAATCCTCTTGATCTTTAAGGTTCCTCAACCAGTTTTGGTTCCTTCCATGTCACCTCTTAGTTTTTCCTTATCATCGGTTCACTACATTTACCTGACTTGAATTGGTGGTAGCAGTCTTGACCATCCCCTCATCCAAACCATCCTGAATCAACACTATAGATTCTCCTCATCCCACCTTCTCTAGTCTTCTTATCCTTCCTGTCTCGTATGCATAGGAGGTTTAGCTAACAGTTCTCCATTGATCTTCAGGGTCGTTAGTGCTTGTGCATGAGTTATGAAATTAAGTTGCGCGTTGACTTAACCCTTGATTGCACCGCAATTATTTGGAGTCCCATAGTGGATTGGTGGGTGTTAAAGACTCTCACGAGGGCCTCTTTAAGGATAGTCCTTGATTAGATGGTCACAATTCCACACTTTATGTAGTTGACCTTGGTGCAAACTTGGGTATTTTGTGGACTCATTGCATTTCCCTTATGAGGACACTTAGGCACGTGGTGAGGTCGTTGGTAGTGATAGCATTAGAGAAAAAACGGGGCTCTCTTTGTTGTGGCATTAATTTTGTTTAGGCTTTCATTCCAATTCATTCTAGAACATTGGCATTGGTGTATCCCCTTACATCAAAAAATACTATAGGGATACCTCCCAAATGTCATCTATCTCCTCCATGGTTTGTCAAGGCTCCCATGTATATTCTCCTTCCTCTGGTACTTGTTCAATGATCATTTGATTAACAAGCGTTATGCAAGGTGCTGGTGGTTGTGGTGGTAGGACAGGTGGCGGTATAGGCATTATGCAAGGTGCTAGTGGTAATGGTTCCCATGTTTTTTATACACATTTGATAGATTTTTCCTTCGTGCAAACCCTTGCCCAAGTGGTGCACATGTAGAAGGAACCTGAGGTACTTGTTGCTGTGTCTAACATGGATTTTGGCACATACTCGTGTCATGGTTCCCAAGTCACATACAATGTATATAGTACATCAATGGGCAAGCCCTGAACTAAGGAGATTTGGTGCTCATGTGATTTTTTTGACGTATTTAGCACCATACCAACTCCATCGAGGATATAGATGTTGATTTGTGGTCACATCCCTTACCTCTTTTACTTTTATCTTATCTAGAAGAGTAGTGCTTAGCTCATCTAGAGCCATATCCTTTATTTGTCTCTCTGATGTTGTCGTTCTTGTTTGGCTCAAAACATGAAACAGGGCTACCGTAGTGAGGACAGATTTGGTGTCGTTAGGTTGTGGTATCTTAAGCATGTTATCCTTAAAGTTGATGGCTAGCTTGCAACAATCATCAAGAAATGTTGTCTTGGCGAGTAGTCATGCATCTTAGTATCCCTTATGTCCCTCTAACAAAGCGTGGTGGCAATTGATCATCTATCAATGTCTTCCTAGGCTTACACCTTGAGTTTAGTTTTTTCAAAAATGAGATGTAATCTCTCATAGACTCATGATCCTCTTACTTGATCTTGAGTCACAAGGCTCCACTTATCTTGACTTTACGCAAAACTAGGTATGAACACACTCATAAAGCTATGAAAAATTAATCATGTCATTTGGCTTAAACAATCAATACCATTGGTGCACCTTTTCTAGTGAAAGGGAAAACACAACTATTCTTGTTTGGTCACTGATCACATGTCTCCCTTCTCCAGTGTGTAAGAGAGAATTCAAATATTTTGTTTGATCACTAATTATAGGTCTCTCACACACCGATTTGAATATCTCCAAGTGTTTTATGGCACTGCCATCACTTAAGAATTTTTACATTAATCTTGTCACGTGATTGTGATTAGTATTTCTCTTTGTGGTGCCCGTATAGTACCTAACTCCCTAGCAACCCCCTTCCTATTTATTTGGCCATCTGGTATGAAATGGATCTAGAACAAGAATCAAGAAATCAACACAAAAAAAGTCCAATCTAGCATCTATTTGATGGGTAACAAGCATACATGAGAAATTCATGAGATTAAGAAAAAAGTAGAGAAAATCCATATGCACATGTAGCAAAGGAGGAATGTGCATAAGGCCTAAGTCATCTAACCTCTCACATTGAGGATGGAGCTTGCCATGAGACCTAGATAATGAAAGTCCATGTAAATTTTCAAGTGATGAATGATCAAAAGATCCCTACAATGAACCTAAGGCCATATTTATAGTAGCCTTATTCATGGCCCAGTATTTACATATTTTGACCTTAGCTTGTGCTTCATTACAAACCATTCCTTCCCAAAGATTTTTTTCTCAAAATCATACAATATATATAAAATTCAACATAGCCTCAAATTAAATAAATGATGAAGGTCCCAAATATGCTCTCCAAATGTAAGCGAGTCCATGAGGCTTCATCTCTAATGCATATGTATGGAACTATTATGGTGGGGGATCCTTTGAAAATTTCTTCATGAAAACTCCATGAAATAGGCCAAAAATTATGCATACACTTAACTAAGCATGTCTTGCATCATATTCTTCCATTTTGATGACCATTGAAGCTTGTTGGAGTAGAGCAACGACCCCAAAAAATGGACCTCACCAAAACTATCCAAAAATTATAGCATGCCTATAATCCCAAGTATTGCCCATTTTCTCCATACAAATTATGCCACTTGGTCAAGAAAAAACTTCCTCAAGTAGGACATATTTTTTCACATACTCCAAATATTTCCAATTATGAGCAATGTAGAACTAGACCCTCCAATCATGAAAGAAGTATTCTTGAAGCTTAGTAGACTGTTATGGCAGCCCATATCGATGTCAAAACCACTTGCAAATCTCTCATGAAAACACTTAAAAACGAGCCCCAAATGACATGTGCATGATGCCAAAGCATCTACATATCATAAACTACCATCATAGTAGCCATTAGAGCTCATTGAGATTACCAAAAGACTCCCAAAAGTGCCTCTACCAAATCTGTCTAGAAAATTGTAGAGTGCGCATCTTCCATCAAGTAGGAGTCATAAAAGCCCATATAATGCATATCAAATGGCCAATGTTGGAAATCATCATCGAAGTCAAGGCTAAGTATGTATCCTCCTGGATCAAATCGGAAATCTATGAGTATCACCCCAAAATGAGGTAATCCATACAATTGCAACTCCATGGATGAAATGTAAATCCAAGCCATGTAGAATCCAAGGAAATGGCTATCAAATTTCCTGGATCAAACAAAGAATAAAGAAATCCCATGTCAGCAACGTGACTAAACAATCCTCTTGGGTCGAATGGATAATTGCAATGTAGATCATCCAACCATGAAACAAATATGTGACCTCTCGCATCAAAATGAAAACATAATGGTGCATCCAACAATTCGGATTAACCTCCCGTATCAAAAGGAAGACATAACGGCACATCCAACAATCCGGAACATAAATCCAACACCACCTCAGTAAGAGGAACTCCATCATCAATGGTCGTTGCACCGAATCCTCCTAATAGCCACACCATTTTGTGGTGTACCATGGCATGCCACATAATCATATATCTTGCACCTTAAGTGACATAAGATGCATGTGAAAGTGAATGCTCCATTCTCATAGATAATAGAATCATATTGGTACCCACAAAATGTAAAGGCACATCCCCCATAATTAGCATCCCCATAAGCACACATGTCATCCTCAAGATTGGCATGTTTGCTACCAATTCATACTTCATATCAACACGTACAGTCATGATCAATAGGAGTAGAATATGTTACCTCAAGATTATCATCATCTCCATGAACAATAGGTGTACTACCCATATGTACATGATGATCAACACATGTATAGACAATCTCGTCATGAGAAAGTCGTCTCCCATATGCATCAAGATCCACATCCTTCACTCAAGACCCATAGTCAAATAATAGACCATCATATGTCATCCAATCTAGACTCCAGAATGGATTATACAATGCATTCCCATAGACCTTCCATGAATCACTCAATGAATTACTTGATGCATAATCATCTAAAGCATAATCATCATATGTATCATCAATACATGAGTCATCATCCCTTGTGTCAACAACAATCACATGCACATCTAAAACATCCTCAATGATCACATCTTCATGATTTCATGGCATCATATCATAAGCTGAAAATGTATCAATCAAAGAACTTATGAAAGTGATCCAATAATTTCTATTTTCAACTTGTGTATTCCCATTAACCATGCACATTGGTGATGACTTGTCGTCTCGAGAAAGAACTGGCATTGAGATATCCTCGTTCACTTGCTGTCAGCATATTACAGCAAGTGTCTCATCCACTTCAACACCCACAATGTGTTCATAAAGACCCACATAGTCATACTCTATGCAATGACCAAATGTGATAGTGAATAGAAGTCATCTTTTGCATTTTCTCAAGCCAAAATCTTGCAACATTGATTCATAGTAGATCTTTTATCCCCACTCAAATCAAGAGGAAGACAAAGTTTAAGTACAAACAATTCACATATATTACCCCCTTGTTTATCTTGGCTTCACTTGTAGAGGTTTCAGCATCAATCACTGCACATTGTCTCCTTCCAATCACTCCCTTTGAAGAAAATAGTTTTTGACTATGTGCCTCATCATGTGCACCAACTTGATACATAGGTATATCAAACTCATTTTTTCCACCTTGTTGCATAGGCATCTTCAATTCACTTGTCCCCTCTTGGTGCATCAATGGTGGAAGCGAATTCTTCTCCCTAAAAATAGAACCACAACTCTAATCACCTTGTTGCAAATTAGCTTGAAGGCTATGTATTTCATTTGCATAATATGAAGTGTATTTCATTCTTCTCCCTAAAAATAGAACCACAACTCTGATCTCCTTGTTGTTTCAAATTATCTTGAAGGCTATTTATTTCAATTCCATATGAAGTGTTGACAAGAGATCCATAAGCTTGCAGTTTAACTGACATAGCTTGAGACCTTTGTCTCCTTGTATCAAAGAAATCTTGCCTGGAGGACATCCAAGTGCTCATTTTGCCTCCACCATTAGTCATTAACAATGCATAGCTCCTTGCTTGAATTGCATCAACATCCTCTTCATTAATATCCTCATAAATTGAGAATTACATGTAAGAATTGACAAATTGAGCAAAGTATTTGTACTCCTTCTTAATAAAAGCTGGAAATTCCACCCAACTATCATGAACTTCCCTTTACCTTTCAGTGAATGACAGATACTCCCAATCATGTACAAGCCTATCATATCAGCAACATACAACTCTTCTTCAAATATAGAAGATTGATTTTCCTTGGAATGTGAAGATACTCTTTTGGGTTCTCCAAGGTTTGGTTCCAAGTTTTTTAACCAGAGATGTATGTTACTTTCCATGTAACTGAGAGGGACGGGCTTGGAAAGATGTAGGCTTCATTTCCTTCATGAGAGGTCTTTTAGCCTCTGCCATGAATTGACTTGTGGCATTCTTTGTAAGATTTTCATGAGTAACACTTGTAAAATCCTCTTACATATGTTGCTTGCCTTCTCTTCAATCTTCAAAAGAGATCTCATGAAAGGGTTACATGTCTCCTTGATGAGCACCATGACCAGCATCATGCTTAAGTTGAACCATTGGTTGTGCTAACTTTTCTCCCCATCAATCCAATTCTTGTAGCCATAGCATTCACATTTGCACTCATTTCCAACCTTGTAGCCATGGAATCAAACTTTGCATTTTGCGGACAGGCTTTTGACTGTGGCTTTGGGAAGCCACAGGTGTGTGTTGCCTTTTCATGGAAGCCTTGATATGTGAGCACGTTGGTAGGCACCCATTGTTGTTGGCTTTGCTATGCTTTGGGTTTCCTAATCTTTGGCTGTTGGGCCTTTTGTTGTAGCTCCTTTGGTGAGTTGTTGTGGTGGATAAGCACAGGAGGCATTCTTTTGGTGGGTAGCTAGAGGTGAGTGGTACCTTCATAGTAGCCTTATGCACAGACTAGGCGGTCGGGACTAGCCAATGTTGAGGTTTTGGCTTAGGGTTGGTTATTTTTGGCTTAGGGTTGGTGGGTAGCTAGAGGTGAGTGGTACCTTCATACTAGGCGGTCGAGACTAGCCAATGTTGAGGTTTTGGCTTAGGGTTGGTTATTTTTGGCTTGGTTTGCTTCTTTCTCCTGGGTTTCTGAGAGGGCCGTTTTGGGATCTAGAGTTCTATGTAGCCATCGTAGAATCCTTGAGTTGCAAGATGATTCTTGGGCACCCACATTGATTGTTATGATAAAGGTAAGAGGTCAAGGTGTTGGTGGTGTAGGTGGTCGAGGATGTAGAGTTGAGGGGGATTGTCAACGATGAAGTTGGATTGTCAAGGTTGGATGGTGTCGATAGTCCCTATGACTGGTGATGACCAGCATTGATGAGGCAAGTAGTGTATGAATAGGGAAGACTGCTGGTGATGAGGATGGGATGTGAGGGGGAGGGGCAGTTGAGGGTGCGGGTGTGTGAATGATTTCCTCTTGGGGACACAAGAGGATTATGGATTTTTTTGCCGTTGACTTCCATGGTGGCCATTTCTTCCCACATTTGGAGAAGAGTGTCATTTGAAAACTTTATATGAGGATTGGGGGGTATGCTTGTGGGAACTTCCAACATTCACTTCTTCTTCAACCTCTCTTGAAGATTTTCCCAAATTCTCCTCCGATACCTCCATGTTCCACCATATCTTTACCCTCTATATCATCGGAATTCAATGCATTCTTCCTCGGCCTTCCTTTAGGCTTGGGTGCCATGAAATTTACTATTTTGGAAAATTGGATATAACTTGGGGTAGGGATCTCCAATTAGGGAAATATAATGCTTGCAAGAAATCTTATGAGATGCCCTATCCACCTATGCAAAGATCCAATTAAGATGATGTGCCGCCCTAATATCCAGGCTATGTTTTAGAGTTCACAAGTATATAGGCTGAAAATGGAAATTAGGCTATAGAATACTCAAAACTTATCATATTTAGATGAAAATTGGTGCGTGAGCTTGTAATGATGAGTATTAACTATGCCTAAGAGAGTTTGATTAAAGTCAAAGTGTAGGTATTCTCTATTTTGACTTTTTGGTCAAAGTCAATCGCTTAGGTTTAACTACCCAAACGATGTCGAAATGGAGAGGTTAAGGACTTGTTGTGTAGGTCTAAGGGATTACTATGATATTATATAAGCACCTAAATTTCAGTCCTAATGTGCTTTGAATGAATTACGATTTAGTACCTATGCAGGAAATTGTCAAGAATGGTTCCATTGGCCTCATATGCGGCACTCCAACTTGCATTGCATTGCCTCTTGCTCTCCCCAAGTGTAGTGACCATAAAACAAAACTCCATTCATTAATTGTGTGCCATCAATTCACTCCATGCATCAAAATGTTTGGAGAAATTTTACCATAGTCTCCTTTGTATTATGGACGAAATTTCAATTTCCCAAGCAATCAAAATGGCATTCCCACAATATCTTTTGCATTTGCTAATGCACTTATCATATCAAGACTTCATTGACCATCATTTCATAATGCATTTGGCATCATTTCCATTGCAAAACCAATCCATTGTTCCAATTCATGTGCACCACATAGTGTTGGCCATTATGACCTCTTGCATTCCATGTCATTGAAGCTTGAGTATCTATGGAGCTCTTTTTCTTGCCGATCTCCTATCCAAGCCGTCTCCACCCCTTACCAAAGTTTGAAATCCAATGGTAAGAGTTGAGGACATGTCTTCACATTAGTACCTAATCCTCCAATGTACCACTTTCCCAAGGCAATGGACTCATGACATTCTCCCCTTGGCTTCTCCACCATTTGCCAAGGTACCATCATACAACATACATCCTCACCATGCCACACAATTGAAGTAAAAATTTAATTTGCAAGGGATGGTGTAGGCTACTCATAACATGGCACTTATAATTGCATGCCTCAATCACTTGATATACAAGAGGTTAGTGCCGGTGATGAGGTTTGGGTCAATGTCAAGTTCACTTCTTCATCAAAGGCCTAACAACAACCACCATTTATGCTCTCTTGATAGCATGTGTTAGCCATATGAAGTCCCATGTGAGAATATTTTCAACAACTCTTCACAATAAGCCCTAAATGTCCAAAAATAGAAGCTATGCAATTGAAATGGGATTGAAATAGGCTTGATTAAGTGCAAGGTATCAAGATTGATCAAGGCTTAATGAAGAAAAGCATTCAAATCAAGAATATGGCCCTCAAAACCCTAATCCTTCAAGAAACCGCCAAAATACTCATCTAATTAATGTGTGAAATGTATTGGTAGGAAGATTAATGCATAGGAAAGAGGCTCATTATCATGAATCTCAAAACTTAATGGTGAAACCCTAAATTTCAAGAGAAAACCCCAATTCTTTCAAGAAGGTAAAGAAACCCTAAACCAAGGTTGAAATCAAGCATTGAGCACATGTACAAGAAGAGAAAAGCACAGAGAAGTGAAATTTGATGCTAATTTTTGAAAAATTAATTGAGTGAAACCCTAATTTTTCAAGAAAACCCCAAATCATTCAAGAAGACCAAGAAACCCTAAATCTTGGGTGGAATCAAACATTGAAGGTATGAATGGGTAGAAGAGAGTGAGAAGAGCATGACTCTTCAAGAAATTTAAGAAATTTGGGAAATTTTCAAGCATTTCTTATATGAATGAAGTCCCAAAGAAAAGGCTAAAATCTCATTACAAGAATGATAGGCATCCCTTGTTGAAGAAAACACTTAATCCAAGCTTAAGCTAGCCCCCATGATTCCATTAGCTCTCCATATCATCAAGAAAATATGCAAAAGTAAAAAAGGCCTTATGGATGAAATTGTGCTGCTTATGGCACCAAATGGAGCTTGATAGAAGGCTTATACACCATGGAATTAGTCTTTCAAGCCTAAAATTACTTCATTTGTGACTCCAAAGCTCCAAGACACCAAGGAGAAGGCCTGCACAGCCAGCCGATAGCCTTACGACGGAATTCACGCGAGATATCACATAGCTATACTCAAATTAAAGCTAAAACCTCCCTTTCTCATAACCCTAGGCTTGGGCAAGCATCTAACATGTATAAAGTGAGATATGGCCATGGAAAGCTTCTCCATAAATAGGGAAAAACCCAAATTCACGAGCTACAAATTTTTGCCCAAATTTTTCCTAATTTTGGTGAAAGATCCCTGTCCCCACCGCGCAACGAATTCAGGGGTGCTAGCAGCGAAAGTAGCACTTCTTGCGCGAGACAGGGTCCCTCACTCAGGGCCTCGCCCACGGATATCCGGACAAGAGACTCATCCCTCGGTTCTTCCAAAACCGAACCCGAAAAAACTTCTCTCGCCCAGAAAGCACGAGCGATTCCTCCATGATAATTTTACTCTAACGTAGTCAAAAGCCTTAACTAACTGAACTGATCTTACCGAACCCGTAAGTCCCAGATCAAGGAAAAGATTACACTTGGATCATAGAGACCAATGCTTTTTTCCTCATTGAGAAGCACATCCGTTGATTCTTTTCCATAGAACAATTTTTTTCTGGGATTTACTTCATCTATCGTACCATAACAGAATTGAGTCTCATTTTAGGGACCCATCAATTCAACCTACCCCATCCAATCCCGTGGGTTAGCCAACCGCCCAACCACTGTAGTGATGGGATCCATTTAAGAATTTGGTTAGGTTTTGTCCCGGGTACCAGGGAAAAGAGTTCCCTGGCCCCCTTGCCAGATATTCATGCAAACTTAAAACTAGTCACACCACTTACACACCTAATATGAAATTTTCTTTTTCACAGAATTAGCTGTCTTTAAAATAATCATTTAATGAAACCATAGTGTCACTGATCATAATCCTCCAAAATATCTTGTTGAATCCTAATTTCTAATTTTTCCTTCATTGGTGTACCTATGGCATCATTGGCAACCAAAACGCTCATCACCTGTCCACTCAGGGGCCTTTTTGATAGTTCCTAGCTCATAGTAACCAGTAATATTTTCACTTATAAAAATCAAAATGGAATCTCCATTGAAGATCAGCAAGATCAACCAACAGATCCATATAAAAAAGCCATGGACTCATCCGTTGAGGACCAGCAAGATCAATCAACCAGATCCATGCCCGAATTCAGAAAACAGCTCTTATATCCATCACATCATATTCGTTCACATCACACATCACATCTATCTCCATTTACATCACATCACATTCATTCATATCCATCACATTCATTCGTTCATATCCATCACATTCATTCGTTCATATCCACCATGTGATACATTCTCATGTAAGGTTCCCCCCTTTCACAAACAGGGGAAACGCTTAAGATAGTCCACTAAGTCTTATCTTAGAGAAAATTTCCTACTCATCGACACCTTGATCATACCGAGATTCAAGGATACGATTCATAGGTAAGACCTAGTTCTATCCCGCAGGGGGAGCGTGGTCTTCTAAAATCAAATCACCCATAGGGTAATTGATCACATAAGTTGGGCAACTACAAGACTTGATTTCTAGAGGCAACGCTTTTTTTCTCATCCATGCAAGGCACAACCGGCTGACCTAGTCTTCTAGAATAGAGTTGCCCGAGAACCTATTTATCTAGTGTAGGGCTTTCACTTAATCTGTTGGAAAGCTACCCGACTAATCGGGTCCACCCGTCCGTAGGATGGTGCCGTCGGGGCATTCCATCCTCCCACTTTTCACCCTAATCACGCGTCAATTTATTTTCTAATTAATCCTACCATACTGTTTGACATAAATAAACATGTTCCTTAATTAAGGCCCTTTTCACAAGGTTTGTTAAAACAGCCTTTTTCTACAATACAATCATACCAAAGACAAGATTTATAAAAACAAAGTTTAATCATGAATCAATTTCATATAAGCCAAACTGGCTCTCTTATTCTTTTCCTTTATACTGCCGATGATCTAGAATTCGGCCTTCCAGCCTCTACTACATGCTGGGCAAAAGCCTACGGGACCATACACCTCATCGTCGGCCGCTGGCGAGGACTCAAGCCGGCCTGTCGCCCTCTCAGGCTCCATCACTCGATCCTCCCGCCCCTCAGAGGGATGTCTGTGCACTAGGGTGGGCTAACTCACCGCACTAGCCTGGGCCCTCAGAACTAGGCAGCATATCCATTAGGAACTCAATGGAGTCTTCTTGGGCCCTTTTATTTGGCAGTTTAAGGGAGTCAAACCTTTTCTCTTAAGAAGAAACGTTTTCTAATTAGAAGCTTCAAAACGGCTACTTTATTCGAATTTGAATTTTGGAGGGAAAATGGAATTTAAAATCTAGCGGATAAAACCATATCATGTAACATATCTATGGAAAGCTCTTGATGCGTAGATCACGGATCTGTAATCTCCGCTCAAATCGGAGCTTGTATGTAGAAGTTATGGAGGTCCGAAAATTGTAAAATTGCCCCCTCCCCTTTTTTGGGGGAAAAAGTGCACCCTTTAACCACTCTTACACCTCTCTTACAAACCATTGGTTTTTGCTTACATGGCGGGCTCCTATTTGTCAAAAAGTTAAACGTTTCCATAACCTCATGGCAAATTAAAGGGCCCAAAAAGACTCCATTGAGTTCCTAATGACAATCACTTGCCTCAATCGACAAACCTCATTCTCCCAATGGTATGAGGGATACCATGGGCCAACTCCGGGCCTTACTAACGTCTCCGCCCTCTCTAAATGTGTAAAAGTACTCTAAATATGACCTCTTATCACCTAAAATCGAAATTCTATTTTTGGAGATACTTATCTCTTAATAGAACTATTCTTATGTTCTTATTTCTTTTAGGATTTTTGGAGCTAATATTTTTATTCTAACACTTTTCTAATGTTTCTAGCCTTATTGTCTCACTCTTTCTAATTACACTCTCTTTTCTTATTGAAATCTATATTAAAAGAGACACATACATACATGGCTTGGGAGGGACCTTACAATCTCCCCCACTTAAAAGATTCGAGATGTCCTCATCTCGCGACGAGCTGGGGTAGTATCTAAGTAAATCCTCCTGTCTCTTTCAAAGTGGTGTCCCCACTAGGTAGAAATCTTATTTTTATCTAAACATTGTTCCGAGTCCCTTATTTCATGTGTTTGGCTTGTTTTGTTGTGCCTCCAAAATGTCTATTATTCTAAAGTTAATAGGCCTTATTATCCTAAATTCATGCATCCATATACCTCTCAAATGATATGAACCTTAGAATTCCTTATTCTATACCCCCATGTAATATGGTACTTAACAAATTATCATGGTGGAAAAATATAAGGGAATCAATTCTTTACGCAATCTAACCTATGATAGTAATTTCATAATCTTAGAATCGTCTTGTAGAATACTTCTATTCATCATGCATATTACTTCACATGAATCTTGCACCAATCATCTATTTACTTATAGAAATACTTGTTGAATTCGATTATCTTTAACCCTGCTATCCCTATTTCTTGACCTAATTTTTGCTCTAGCTCATGATTCCTTGTAGCCAAGAGTGGACTTGACGTTCCTCTTGAATTAGGGGACCCCTTCTTGATTAACATGGAAGGACTCATGTCCTTCTCGACACTTTCTATATAAAAACTTTATCATAGTCTCTGGCTATAACTATGGCTTCTGAAATAGAGGATGGTTTTACATTCTTGATGAGGTTATTCAAAGGTAGATTAAGCTTCCAAATGAATTGATGGAGAAGAGTTACCTCATCCATCTCTGGAGCAAATCGGAGAAGTTTAACAAAAGTTTGGTGGTATTCTTTTAGGGTCTTCCTTTCTTGGGTTAGCTCTAAAAATTCGTTCATTTTATCCTCTCGAAATCCTAGAGGATAAAACCTTTCACGAAGGTGTACTTTCATGGCATCCCATAACTGATTCTAGCTCCAGTGGGTTAAATTGATAACAATGCTTCTAACTTTTTAGCTCCAATCATTAGATTGACAACAATGCTTCCAACTAATTTGGCATTTCTTACGATTTTTAGACGCGAGCAAGGGTGAGCTTGCTTCTTTCATTGTATCCATTAAAAGTTCAAAACTATCAAATACTTATCATAGCACCACATTTGAAGGCAGTCAGGATTAATACATCTAAGATCTTTATTTTTTTGAGAATTACACATCTGGTATCTTGGGATTAATACATCTAGGAGCATGATCCTCTGGGAATTACACATCCAAGACCCATGTTTGTCTGAGATGGACTAAAGATCTTGGATGATCGTCCTAGTGTACAATATCGAATGGATGGCATTCACACGTCAACTATTCAAATCTTAATGGAGTTACAATCTTAATAATTTATAATATGCAAGTTAATGAGATATATCCTGAAAATTTCTCTAAACAAGTTTCGGTCTATCCTTCCAGTCTCTCACTAGTTTCTTAATTTGATCACCCTATGTTTTTTTCTCACAAAAGGTTTTCTCCCCAATCTTATTTCTCAAATTTATTGTACAAATATCTTGCGTGTGCACCCCCAAGATACAAGCACAATTTCATAAGATGATTGTCTCAACATGTGAGGATATTCAAATCACTTCTATGGCCAGTAGAGATGATTGATTCGTCCTCATATGATAAACAATCACTTGTTTAAATCCCTTTGATAGTTAACCTTTGAAAAACAAATCCTAGGAACTAAGATCGGCTCTGATACCACTTGTAACGTTCCCCCCCTTCCACAAATAGGGGAAACGCTTAAGATAGTCCACTAAGTCTTATCTTAGAGAAAATTTCCTACTCATCGACACCTTGACCATACCGAGATTCAAGGATACGATTCATAGGTAAGACCTAGTTCTATCCCGCAGAGGGGGAGCGTGGTCTTCTAAAATCAAATCACCCATAGGGTGATTGATCACATAAATTGGGCAACTACAAGACTTGATTTCTAGAGGCAACGCTTTTTTCCTCATCCATGCAAGGCATAGCCGCTGACCTAGTCTTCTAGAATAGAGTTGCCCGAGAACCTATTTATCTAGTGTAGGGTTTTCACTTAATCTGTTGGAAAGCTACCCGACTAATCGGGTCCACCCATCCGTAGGACGGTGCCGTCGGGGCATTCCATCCTCCCACTTTCCACCCTACTCACGTGTCAATTTGTTTTCTAATTAATCCTACCACACTGTTTGACATAAATAAACATGTTCCTTAATTAAGGCCCTTTTCACAAGGTTTGTTAAAACAGCCTTTTTCTACAATACAATCATACCAAAGACAAGATTTATAAAAACAAAGTTTAATCATGAATCAATTTCATATAAGCCAAACTGGCTCTCTTATTCTTTTCCTTTATACTGCCGATGATCTAGAATTCGGCCTTCCAGCCTCCACATGCTGGGCAAAACCCTACGGGACCATACACCTCATCGTCGACCGTTGGCGAGGACTCAAGCCGGCCTATCGCCCTCTCAGGCTCCATCACTCAATCCTCCCGCCCCTCAAAGGGATGTCTGCGCACTAGGGTGGGCTAATTTACCGCACTAGCCTGTGCCCTCAGAACTAGGCAGCATCATCACAATCACTTGCCTCAATCGGCAAACCTCATTCTCCCGATGGTATGAGGGATACCATGGGCCAACTCCGGGCTTTACTAACGTCTCCGCCGTCCGGCTACACAAGCACAAGAACGGGGCAGCATCAAGGCAGGGAGAAGTTGTACCTGTTGTCAGGCTAAAATCTGAGAGGTATTTTGGATCAGTGTACATATGGTGCGTGTGGTTTATGAATAAATTTTGCCCTGAATGCCCTGGCAAGTGTACAGGCTGGGTGGTTTTGTTGAAAGCTGGAATATGCACGTGTTTTCTTTTCCGAGAAGATGCTGGAGTTTGGAGTTTTTATGGCAACTGTGTGGTGTGCAGATGGTTACAAAGCAGAGCACCGACTGGAAAATTGATGGGTAATCATCGTGTTTAGCAAGTTAATGATGCAGCTGACGAGAATGCAAGCAGCTCTGGTTTTGGAAGGTTCGGCGCGGTGGTATTTTCTGGAAAAGTATAAGGGGAAGGGGCTCTTGTAATAGTAGTGGTGGCCATTACTTGGTGGTTTGGAGGCTTTTAAAAATAAAATAAAATATATATAACTTGGCCAATGAAGATAGGCCACTTGGAATAGTAAGGTGGTGGCCAGCTCGTCAGAACGTGGAGGTGTGGCCGCTTCGAGAAGCTTGTGGAGAGCCTGGCTGCAGAAAGGGGTCGAGGCCTTGCAGAAAAAAGGACGCCAGAGAAGAGGCCTGGGAGCCGCTAAGTGAGAGGCGCCTGCAGCATCGCCAGAAAGTGTGAAAGGAAGGCCAGAGGAGGTCGTCAAGTGGTCGATGCTTGCGAAGAGGAAAGCGGCTGGTCGTCTTGCTGGGGGGCTGCTGCAGCGAGAAGAGGTGAGGCTGGCTACAGGCGAAGACAGAGGCACTGTACAGAGGAGAGTCGTCACCTTTTGCTCTGGGCTGCCCTGAAGAACTGGAGGGGCCTTCGCTTAGAACGCAGAGAGAGAGAGAGAGAGAGAGAGCGAAGAGAAGCGAGGCTAGGGGTGTGGCTGAAGACGAGCTGGAAGCGCTGGAGAGTGCTGGGCCCTTGCTCAGGGTGTAGCTGCAGGGAGAGAGAGAGAGAGAGAGTGAAGAGGCCCGTATGTTTTGGTGTGGTGCTGCAGGAGCTGCGTGGAGGCAAGGAAGTGTGGAGTTGCCGCCTCGAAGTGAGAGGAGGCCAAGGGACAAGCTGATGTATGGAGGCTGCTTTGGAATGGAAGGCAGCTGTAGGTAACCGTGTGAGAAAGCAGCCGTGAGGGCTACTGGGAAAGTGTACAGGGAAGTGGAGAGCTGCTGTGGCTCTGAAGTGACGACGGGTAAGAGACGGGCTGGTGTGGGCCTTAAGAGTGATGTGGCTTGGGCTAGATATCTGTGATGCTGCGGTGAGCAGAGGGTTCGTGGTGAAGAGGATTGTGCGAGGCTCTGGTGGTTGGTGAAGCTGCTGGTCACGACATACAGAGAGTGGGAGCTGCTGAGTGAAGGTTGCTGGTGTGGGCGCCTTCTGGAGAGAGTAGCTGGTCTTGTGTGGGCGGTGATTGCAGGCAGTGTGTGGATGCTGACCAGAGAGGGAGCCTTGGGTTTTTGTGTGGGTTGGATGTAGAAGTGGTGCTGATGTGTGGGCTGGAGACAGTGGGGCTCGCCTACGACAATTGGCAGGTAGCAGCAGACAGAGAGTAGCCGGGCTACAGAAGAAGTGAAGAAGGGTTGCTGGTGTGGGCGCCCTCTGGAGATTATAGGGACTGGGAAACAGAGGCTTGGTTGTCAGACGCAAGGGTGTATTTCCTTGGCAGTAAATCCTGGCCAGAGTCCTGGTCTTTGGTGTATTTGCTGAGTTTGTACATGGTTGATGCTGTATATGTTTTTTGTTGAATGATCATCTGTCCTTCATGGTTCTGAGCTATCTTATGGTGTGGGTGGGTGGCGAATGTTGAGAGAGTGTTCCAGCCAGTGGCTGGTGGTGCCCCGTTCGTGGTAGTTTTTCCAAGTTTGGGAGGTGGAAGAGCTATAGAGGCAGGTTCTTTCTTCTTTTTTTCACCTCACATCCTTCTGGTGCCCCCACTGAGGAGTTGCTCAGGCATTGTGTGACTGAGGAGTGGCTCTTTGTGGTATTGTTTGACTGAGGATTGCTCAGGGATTTCTCTTACGAGGGTGTATTCCCCAGAGTGAGAGATTGAAGGAAGGCGTTTTTGGGTTTTTGCTTGGGATTGAAGTGAAGTTTGGGGTTAAGATGATGTCTTACCCAGAGTTTTATGGTGGTCCGAATGAGGATGTGGCAGACTTCTTGGAAAGGATGGAGGTTGCATGCATAAGCAACCATATCAGTGAGCAGGTACAGGTGTTGCGGCTGCTGAGCATCTGTTTGAAAGGGGATGCAAGGACCTGGTACAGGGCTTATGAAGAGTCGTTGAGGGATGCTGTTCCACGCATTGAGATGACTGAGGATGGATTGAAGACAGCACTCAGCAACAGGTTTAAGAAGGTGGAAGACCTCGACAAGGTTTGGCATGAGGTGCAAGCTCTGACACAAGGTGAGTTTGAATCAATAGATGATTATATGAAGAAATTTTCTTTGCTATGGGAGACTCTATGCAGGGCTTTAGGAGAAAATCAGGTGCCGCCTGATATGATGAAGAAGAACAAGTTTGTAGCTGGACTTAAGAGGAGTATTCGTTGGAAAGTGGAATTGAAGAAGCCCAGGTCCTTTGAGGATGCGGTGGAGATTGCTAAGTCAAAAGATTGGAAACTGCAGCGGATGAATCGGTTGGGGATGATTCCAGTTGTAGCACAGCCGGAGATTCGGAGAGTGGAGGCTACACCCATGAGTGCAGTGATTGAGAGGATGAAGCCCACTGAAGGTCAAGCTATGCAGATAATGCCTCGAGCTAGTCAGGGAGTACCTATGGTTCCTGCAGGTTCTGATGAGGGATTGCGGCAGGATATGAAACAGATGGTTGATCTTATGAAGAATTTGAGCTTAAATTTAATGGGAAGTACAGGTGGTGGACGTGGTAGAGGCCGAGGTAATTATCCTGAAGGGGGAGATGGACAAGCAGGATATGGACGTGGTCGTGGTAGGGGCCGTCATTTCATCCCTACATGCTGGAACTGTGGTGAACTTGGTCATCTGAGTACAGATTGTGATAAGCCTCAGCGAATGGGTGGTGACATGTACCCACTACCTTCACAGTTACCTGACAGGTCAAATGATTATGGTATTGATATCAGGGATAAGGCAAGTCCCAGTGGAATCACAGCTGAAGAGAAGGGAAAAACTAAGGTGATAGATGTAGTCACCCTTGAGAAGATGAAGGAAGCAGAAGCTGATTTGATGCCTTTGGGGAAGCGGATGCCACAGGAAAGGGAAAGCAAGGATGCTGCAGGACCCAGCAAGAAGAAAGGTAAAGTGAAAGAAGGAGAAGATGTGAAGGTCAAGCAGAAGAGGAAGCCTCGTAGGAAGTTTCAGGTAACTGATTTTCCACTAGGGGGTGGGCAAGATAGCTACAGTTTGCAGGAGGACATGGCTGGAAGGAAGGCTAACATTACTTTTGGGCAATTGATAGAGTTAGCTCCTAATTTGAAGCGTCAGTGGAAAAGACTTGTGAATCCGAGAGAGAAGGAGCCGGCCAAAGGGATAGTGACTGTTCTATCTGTTCAGGAGTTACCTGACATATGTCCTGTGGTGAATGTGTGGTATAAAGGGAAGAATCTGGGAGAGGCATATATAGATGGTGGAGCACAGATTTGTGTGATCACATTGGCAGCTGTGGAGAGGCTTGGTCTTGATTTTACTGAAGCATCTCGATTTCGAATTCGGCTAGCTAATCATCAGAAAGTCAAATGCTTAGGTATGGTTAAGGAATTAGAATTGGAAGCTTTTGATGTGAAGGTGCTTGTGGATTGTCATGTTATGCCTGCAGGAATGGGTGCATTCCCCATTATTCTAGGAAGACCATGGCTGAGAGCAGTGAAGGCTGTTCAGGATTGGAGGAAAGGGGTTATTACTCTGTATGACAAGAGAGGGGATAAAAAGAAGTTTAATATGGATAACCAGAAGCCTGTTCATGATGAAGAGGGAAGTGAAGCTGATTCGAGTGATGACACGATCAGTACCACTACTAGTGAAGGAACAGATGATACTTCATCGAGTGAGGAGGATGCAAAGATGGATGCTGTGGTTATTGATGGAGAAGTGCTTGGTGATGAAGTTGCTGAACAAGAAGAAGCCATACATGAGGAATGCGAGGAGGTACAAGTGGATTCTGAGCAAAGGTATGCATGTGATGTGAAAGAACTTGCTTTTACGTCTTTGAATGATGAACCTGTGTGGGATGAGTGGGAAATAGACAGTCTACAGGATGATGAACCTGAGTTGGAGATGGATGATGAGATGTGTATAAATGTTAAAAAAGCCATGATCAGAATTGAGGCTATGAAGAAAGAGAAGCACCAGAAGACTTTGAATGATGCTGCTGCTATAGATGAGTCTGAGGTTGCTGCAATGGATGAATCTCTTGGTGACCTTGATGAAGGTGAAGATACAGGAACGGAGGTGGATGCTTTGGGAATAGTGCCTGTTGAAGAGGAGTTTGTTTTGCCTGTGGTGGTGGCTGGTTTTGATGGTGAGGCTTCTTATGCTGATGGACAGGAAAATGTTATGGCACAACAGGTTTTTTTTTATGAAGCTTTCATCAATTTTTACCCTCAGCAGGAGTTGCTGCACTGGTTCTTTGATATTGATGCTGATCGTATCAGGGATATTGGGATTGAGATGAGGCAAGATGGTGTGTATGTTAGGAGCTTTGTTTCCAAAAGTGCTAATGTTGTGTTGTGGGATATGGGATGGCAAGACATGCCTGTGGAAGTTGACAGAGTTTCTTGGATCACCTGGAACAGAGATGTGCTAGTTACACTGTATGATGCTCAGAGAATTGACGGAGGGAAACGTGGTCATCGGAGGAAAACATGGTTATATGCTTTCTGCTGATCATAAATGATTCAGCAGGCTAGGGGTTGGGCAAAGTATGTCAGGCTAAAATCTGAGAGGTATTTTGGATCAGTGTACATATGGTGCGTGTGGTTTATGAATAAATTTTGCCTTGAATGCCCTGGCAAGTGTACAGGCTGGGTGGTTTTGTTGAAAGCTGGAATATGCATGTGTTTTCTTTTCCGAGAAGATGCTGGAGTTTGGAGTTTTTATGGCAACTGTGTGGTGTGCAGATGGTTACAAAGCAGAGCACCGACTGGAAAATTGATGGGTAATCATCGTGTTTAGCAAGTTAATGATGCAGCTGACGAGAATGCAAGCAGCTCTGGTTTTGGAAGGTTCGGCGCGGTGGTATTTTCTGGAAAAGTATAAGGGGAAGGGGCTCTTGTAATAGTAGTGGTGGCCATTACTTGGTGGTTTGGAGGCTTTTAAAAATAAAATAAAATATATATAACTTGGCCAATGAAGATAGGCCACTTGGAATAGTAAGGTGGCAGCCAGCTCGTCAGAACGTGGAGGTGTGGCCGCTTCGAGAAGCTTGTGGAGAGCTTGGCTGCAGAAAGGGGTCGAGGCCTTGCAGAAAAAAGGACGCAAGAGAAGAGGCCTGGGAGCCGCTAAGTGAGAGGCGCCTGCAGCATCGCCAGAAAGTGTGAAAGGAAGGCCAGAGGAGGTCGTCAAGTGGTCGATGCTTGCGAAGAGGAAAGCGGCTGGTCGTCTTGCTGGGGGGCTGCTGCAGTGAGAAGAGGTGAGGCTGGCTACAGGCGAAGACAGAGGCACTGTACAGAGGAGAGTCGTCACCTTTTGCTCTGGGCTGCCCTGAAGAACTGGAGGGGCCTTCGCTTAGAACGCAGAGAGAGAGAGAGAGAGAGAGAGAGCGAAGAGAAGCGAGGCTAGGGGTGTGGCTGAAGACGAGCTGGAAGCGCTGGAGAGTGCTGGGCCCTTGCTCAGGGTGTAGCTGCAGGGAGAGAGAGAGAGAGAGAGTGAAGAGGCCCGTATGTTTTGGTGTGGTGCTGCAGGAGCTGCGTGGAGGCAAGGAAGTGTGGAGTTGCCGCCTCGAAGTGAGAGGAGGCCAAGGGACAAGCTGATGTATGGAGGCTGCTTTGGAATGGAAGGCAGCTGTAGGTAACCGTGTGAGAAAGCAGCCGTGAGGGCTACTGGGAAAGTGTACAGGGAAGTGGAGAGCTGCTGTGGCTCTGAAGTGACGACGGGTAAGAGACGGGCTGGTGTGGGCCTTAAGAGTGATGTGGCTTGGGCTAGATATCTGTGATGCTGCGGTGAGCAGAGGGTTCGTGGTGAAGAGGATTGTGCGAGGCTCTGGTGGTTGGTGAAGCTGCTGGTCACGACATACAGAGAGTGGGAGCTGCTGAGTGAAGGTTGCTGGTGTGGGCGCCTTCTGGAGAGAGTAGCTGGTCTTGTGTGGGCGGTGATTGCAGGCAGTGTGTGGATGCTGACCAGAGAGGGAGCCTTGGGTTTTTGTGTGGGTTGGATGTAGAAGTGGTGCTGATGTGTGGGCTGGAGACAGTGGGGCTCGCCTACGACAATTGGCAGGTAGCAGCAGACAGAGAGTAGCCGGGCTACAGAAGAAGTGAAGAAGGGTTGCTGGTGTGGGCGCCCTCTGGAGATTATAGGGACTGGGAAACAGAGGCTTGGTTGTCAGACGCAAGGGTGTATTTCCTTGGCAGTAAATCCTGGCCAGAGTCCTGGTCTTTGGTGTATTTGTTGAGTTTGTACATGGTTGATGCTGTATATGTTTTTTGTTGAATGATCATCTGTCCTTCATGGTTCTGAGCTATCTTATGGTGTGGGTGGGTGGCGAATGTTGAGAGAGTGTTCCAGCCAGTGGCTGGTGGTGCCCCGTTCGTGGTAGTTTTTCCAAGTTTGGGAGGTGGAAGAGCTATAGAGGCAGGTTCTTTCTTCTTTTTTTCACCTCACATCCTTCTGGTGCCCCCACTGAGGAGTTGCTCAGGCATTGTGTGACTGAGGAGTGGCTCTTTGTGGTATTGTTTGACTGAGGATTGCTCAGGGATTTCTCTTACGAGGGTGTATTCCCCAGAGTGAGAGATTGAAGGAAGGTGTTTTTGGGTTTTTGCTTGGGATTGAAGTGAAGTTTGGGGTTAAGATGATGTCTTACCCAGAGTTTTATGGTGGTCCGAATGAGGATGTGGCAGACTTCTTGGAAAGGATGGAGGTTGCATGCATAAGCAACCATATCAGTGAGCAGGTACAGGTGTTGCGGCTGCTGAGCATCTGTTTGAAAGGGGATGCAAGGACCTGGTACAGGGCTTATGAAGAGTCGTTGAGGGATGCTATTCCACGCATTGAGATGACTGAGGATGGATTGAAGACAGCACTCAACAACAGGTTTAAGAAGGTGGAAGACCTCGACAAGGTTTGGCATGAGGTGCAAGCTCTGACACAAGGTGAGTTTGAATCAATAGATGATTATATGAAGAAATTTTCTTTGCTATGGGAGACTCTATGCAGGGCTTTAGGAGAAAATCAGGTGCCGCCTGATATGATGAAGAAGAACAAGTTTGTAGCTGGACTTAAGAGGAGTATTCGTTGGAAAGTGGAATTGAAGAAGCCCAGGTCCTTTGAGGATGCGGTGGAGATTGCTAAGTCAAAAGATTGGAAACTGCAGCGGATGAATCGGTTGGGGATGATTCCAGTTGTAGCACAGCCGGAGATTCGGAGAGTGGAGGCTACACCCATGAGTGCAGTGATTGAGAGGATGAAGCCCACTGAAGGTCAAGCTATGCAGATAATGCCTCGAGCTAGTCAGGGAGTACCTATGGTTCCTGCAGGTTCTGATGAGGGATTGCGGCAGGATATGAAACAGATGGTTGATCTTATGAAGAATTTGAGCTTAAATTTAATGGGAAGTACAGGTGGTGGACGTGGTAGAGGTCGAGGTAATTATCCTGAAGGGGGAGATGGACAAGCAGGATATGGACGTGGTCGTGGTAGGGGCCGTCATTTCATCCCTACATGCTGGAACTATGGTGAACTTGGTCATCTGAGTACAGATTGTGATAAGCCTCAGTGAATGGGTGGTGACATGTACCCACTACCTTCACAGTTACCTGACAGGTCAAATGATTATGGTATTGATATCAGGGATAAGGCAAGTCCCAGTGGAATCACAGCTGAAGAGAAGGGAAAAACTAAGGTGATAGATGTAGTCACCCTTGAGAAGACGAAGGAAGCAGAAGCTGATTTGATGCCTTTGGGGAAGCGGATGCCACAGGAAAGGGAAAGCAAGGATGCTGCAGGACCCAGCAAGAAGAAAGGTAAAGTGAAAGAAGGAGAAGATGTGAAGGTCAAGCAGAAGAGGAAGCCTCGTAGGAAGTTTCAGGTAACTGATTTTCCACTAGGGGGTGGGCAAGATAGCTACAGTTTGCAGGAGGACATGGCTGGAAGGAAGGCTAACATTACTTTTGGGCAATTGATAGAGTTAGCTCCTAATTTGAAGCGTCAGTGGAAAAGACTTGTGAATCCGAGAGAGAAGGAGCCGGCCAAAGGGATAGTGACTGTTCTATCTGTTCAGGAGTTACCTGACATATGTCCTGTAGTGAATGTGTGGTATAAAGGGAAGAATCTGGGAGAGGCATATATAGATGGTGGAGCACAGATTTGTGTGATCACATTGGCAGCTGTGGAGAGGCTTGGTCTTGATTTTACTGAAGCATCTCGATTTCGAATTCGGCTAGCTAATCATCAGAAAGTCAAATGCTTAGGTATGGTTAAGGAATTAGAATTGGAAGCTTTTGATGTGAAGGTGCTTGTGGATTGTCATGTTATGCCTGCAGGAATGGGTGCATTCCCCATTATTCTAGGAAGACCATGGCTGAGAGCAGTGAAGGCTGTTCAGGATTGGAGGAAAGGGGTTATTACTCTGTATGACAAGAGAGGGGATAAAAAGAAGTTTAATATGGATAACCAGAAGCCTGTTCATGATGAAGAGGGAAGTGAAGCTGATTCGAGTGATGACACGATCAGTACCACTACTAGTGAAGGAACAGATGATACTTCATCGAGTGAGGAGGATGCAAAGATGGATGCTGTGGTTATTGATGGAGAAGTGCTTGGTGATGAAGTTGCTGAACAAGAAGAAGCCATACATGAGGAATGCGAGGAGGTACAAGTGGATTCTGAGCAAAGGTATGCATGTGATGTGAAAGAACTTGCTTTTACGTCTTTGAATGATGAACCTGTGTGGGATGAGTGGGAAATAGACAGTCTACAAGATGATGAACCTGAGTTGGAGATGGATGATGAGATGTGTATAAATGTTAAAAAAGCCATGATCAGAATTGAGGCTATGAAGAAAGAGAAACACCAGAAGACTTTGAATGATGCTGCTGCTATAGATGAGTCTGAGGTTGCTGCAATGGATGAATCTCTTGGTGACCTTGATGAAGGTGAAGATACAGGAACGGAGGTGGATGCTTTGGGAATAGTGCCTGTTGAAGAGGAGTTTGTTTTGCCTGTGGTGGTGGCTGGTTTTGATGGTGAGGCTTCTTATGCTGATGGACAGGAAAATGTTATGGCACAACAGGTTTTTTTTTATGAAGCTTTCATCAATTTTTACCCTCAGCAGGAGTTGCTGCACTGGTTCTTCGATATTGATGCTGATCGTATCAGGGATATTGGGATTGAGATGAGGCAAGATGGTGTGTATGTCAGGAGCTTTGTTTCCAAAAGTGCTAATGTTGTGTTGTGGGATATGGGATGGCAAGACATGCCTGTGGAAGTTGACAGAGTTTCTTGGATCACCTGGAACAGAGATGTGCTAGTTACACTGTATGATGCTCAGAGAATTGACGGAGGGAAACGTGGTCATCGGAGGAAAACATGGTTATATGCTTTCTGCTGATCATAAATGATTCAGCAGGCTAGGGGTTGGGCAAAGTATGTCAGGCTAAAATCTGAGAGGTATTTTGGATCAGTGTACATATGGTGCGTGTGGTTTATGAATAAATTTTGCCTTGAATGCCCTGGCAAGTGTACAGGCTGGGTGGTTTTGTTGAAAGCTGGAATATGCATGTGTTTTCTTTTCCGAGAAGATGCTGGAGTTTGGAGTTTTTATGGCAACTGTGTGGTGTGCAGATGGTTACAAAGCAGAGCACCGACTGGAAAATTGATGGGTAATCATCGTGTTTAGCAAGTTAATGATGCAGCTGACGAGAATGCAAGCAGCTCTGGTTTTGGAAGGTTCGGCGCGGTGGTATTTTCTGGAAAAGTATAAGGGGAAGGGGCTCTTGTAATAGTAGTGGTGGCCATTACTTGGTGGTTTGGAGGCTTTTAAAAATAAAATAAAATATATATAACTTGGCCAATGAAGATAGGCCACTTGGAATAGTAAGGTGGCGGCCAGCTCGTCAGAACGTGGAGGTGTGGCCGCTTCGAGAAGCTTGTGGAGAGCCTGGCTGCAGAAAGGGGTCGAGGCCTTGCAGAAAAAAGGACGCCAGAGAAGAGGCCTGGGAGCCGCTAAGTGAGAGGCGCCTGCAGCATCGCCAGAAAGTGTGAAAGGAAGGCCAGAGGAGGTCGTCAAGTGGTCGATGCTTGCGAAGAGGAAAGCGGCTGGTCGTCTTGCTGGGGGGCTGCTGCAGCGAGAAGAGGTGAGGCTGGCTACAGGCGAAGACAGAGGCACTGTACAGAGGAGAGTCGTCACCTTTTGCTCTGGGCTGCCCTGAAGAACTGGAGGGGCCTTCGCTTAGAACGCAGAGAGAGAGAGAGAGAGAGAGAGAGCGAAGAGAAGCGAGGCTAGGGGTGTGGCTGAAGACGAGCTGGAAGCGCTGGAGAGTGCTGGGCCCTTGCTCAGGGTGTAGCTGCAGGGAGAGAGAGAGAGAGAGAGTGAAGAGGCCCGTATGTTTTGGTGTGGTGCTGCAGGAGCTGCGTGGAGGCAAGGAAGTGTGGAGTTGCCGCCTCGAAGTGAGAGGAGGCCAAGGGACAAGCTGATGTATGGAGGCTGCTTTGGAATGGAAGGCAGCTGTAGGTAACCGTGTGAGAAAGCAGCCGTGAGGGCTACTGGGAAAGTGTACAGGGAAGTGGAGAGCTGCTGTGGCTCTGAAGTGACGACGGGTAAGAGACGGGCTGGTGTGGGCCTTAAGAGTGATGTGGCTTGGGCTAGATATCTGTGATGCTGCGGTGAGCAGAGGGTTCGTGGTGAAGAGGATTGTGCGAGGCTCTGGTGGTTGGTGAAGCTGCTGGTCACGACATACAGAGAGTGGGAGCTGCTGAGTGAAGGTTGCTGGTGTGGGCGCCTTCTGGAGAGAGTAGCTGGTCTTGTGTGGGCGGTGATTGCAGGCAGTGTGTGGATGCTGACCAGAGAGGGAGCCTTGGGTTTTTGTGTGGGTTGGATGTAGAAGTGGTGCTGATGTGTGGGCTGGAGACAGTGGGGCTCGCCTACGACAATTGGCAGGTAGCAGCAGACAGAGAGTAGCCGGGCTACAGAAGAAGTGAAGAAGGGTTGCTGGTGTGGGCGCCCTCTGGAGATTATAGGGACTGGGAAACAGAGGCTTGGTTGTCAGACGCAAGGGTGTATTTCCTTGGCAGTAAATCCTGGCCAGAGTCCTGGTCTTTGGTGTATTTGCTGAGTTTGTACATGGTTGATGCTGTATATGTTTTTTGTTGAATGATCATCTGTCCTTCATGGTTCTGAGCTGTCTTATGGTGTGGGTGGGTGGCGAATGTTGAGAGAGTGTTAGTGGCTGGTGGTGCCCCGTTCGTGGTAGTTTTTCCAAGTTTGGGAGGTGGAAGAGCTATAGAGGCAGGTTCTTTCTTCTTTTTTTCACCTCACATCCGTATCTTAATTTAACCAAGATAACAATCCATTTACTCACTAAACCATATGACTAGGATCCATGTCACCTTCTTTAAGAAAACAATCTTTTTCTCAAAGACTTTAGTATTTAAACTTGAGATTACGATAAGTCATTCTTTATTAAGGCATATGCTATTGCTTAAAAGAATACAAACTTTAAATGGTAAATCAATCAAATAGATCACTGTAACAATCAATAGAGAAGCCGGGGCCATACCTCAACCCCTAAGAATGATATGTAAATAAAAAACAAAATATGTATATACCTTATAGAAATTTGTCGTTTATCTCGTTGTCCTTGCTTGTTTAACAAGAGCTTTAGAACTTGACATATGAGAATAGAGTCTTCTAATACCTTGTCCTTTGATTGAAATCATCGAATAATCTCCAAGCTTTATCTCCTCTTACTCATACTGTGATTCTTCTCTCTTTCTAAGATCTATGGCAAAATAGCCTTCTCCTACAGGTCTACAGCATAGTATTCTTTCTCTAAAAGAAAAGCTATGGAGTTTCGGTCTCTTCCTCCGAAAGACCATAGAAATCTAAGCTTATTTTCTGAGATATTAGATAAGAATGAAGGGATATATGCATCTCAAACTCTAGGATTACCTTGAGGCTACTGCCTTCTCACAGTTTTCTCTATGTAGAGACCCTGACAGAAACAGCAAACTGTTTCTACCATAACTCTCTGATAAAAATTCAGAATATAGTTGTATAACCAATCAAAAGAACGGGAAGGCATCTAGTCTATAAGCTTACGCGGGCAGAATAGGCAAAAACGTGTGTATATAGCCACAAACGCGCCATCTTTGGAAACACGTTGCTTTTCCACATTTTTAGTATGCATGGACTCTAAATGTGTAAAAGTACTCTAAATATGACGTGAACCTATTTATCTAGTGTAGGGCTTTCACTTAATCTGTTGGAAAGCTACCCGACTAATCGGGTCCACCCGTCCGTAGGATGGTGCCGTCGGGGCATTCCATCCTCCCACTTTCCACCCTACTCACGCGTCAATTTGTTTTCGAATTAATCCTACCACACTGTTTGACATAAATAAACATGTTCCTTAATTAAGGCCCTTTTCACAAGGTTTGTTAAAACAGCCTTTTTCTACAATACAATCATACCAAAGACAAGATTTATAAAAACAAAGTTTAATCATGAATCAATTTCATATAAGCCAAACTGGCTCTCTTATTCTTTTCCTTTATACTGTCGATGATCTAGAATTCGACCTTCCAGCCTCCACATGCTGGGCAAAACCCTACGGGACCATACACCTCATCGTCGGCCGCCCGCTGGTGAGGACTCAAGCCGGCCTGTCGCCCTCTCACGCTCCATCACTCGATCCTCCCGCCCCTCAGAGGGATGTCTGCGCACTAGGGTGGGCTAATTTACCGCACTAGCCTGGGCCCTCAGAACTAGGCAGCATCATCACAATCACTTGCCTCAATCGGCAAACCTCATTCTCCCGATGGTATGAGGGATACCATGGGCCAACTCCGGGCCTTACTAACGTCTCCGCCATCCGGCTACACAAGCACAAGAACGGGGCAGCGTCAAGGCAGGGAGAAGTTGTACCTGTATCTTAATTTAACCAAGATAACAATCCATTTACTCACTAAACCATATGACTAGGATCCATGTCACCTTCATTAAGAAAACAATCTTTTTCACAAAGATTTTAGTATTTGAACTTGAGATTGCGATAAGTCATTCTTTATTAAGGCATATGCTATTGCTTAAAAGAATACAAACTTTAAATGGTAAATCAATTAAATAGATCACTGTAACAATCAATAGAGAAGCCGGGGCCATACCTCAACCCCTAAGAATGATATGTAAATAAAAAACAAAATATGTATATACCTTATAGAAATTTGTCGTTTATCTCGTTGTCCTTGCTTGTTTAACAAGAGCTTTAGAACTTGACATATGAGAATAGAGTCTTCTAATACCTTGTCCTTTGATTGAAATCATCAAATAATCTCCAAGCTTTATCTCCGCTTACTCATACTGTGATTCTTCTCTCTTTCTAAGATCTATGGCAAAATAGCCTTCTCCTACAGGTCTACAACATAGTATTCTTTCTCTAAAAGAAAAGCTATGGAGTTTTGGTCTCTTCCTCCGAAAGACCATAGAAATCTAAGCTTATTTTCTGAGATATTAGATAAGAATGAAGGGATATATGCATCTCAAACTCTAGGATTACCTTGAGGCTACTTGCTGCCTTCTCACAGTTTTCTCTATGTAGAGATCCTGACAGAAACAGCAAACTGTTTCGACCATAACTCTCTGATAAAAATTTAGAATATAGTTGTATAACCAGTCAAAAGAACGGGAAGGCATCTGGTCTACAAGCTAGCGTGGGCAGAATAAGCAAAAACGTGTGTATATAGCCACAAACGCGCCATCTTTGGAAACACGTTGCTTTTCCACATTTTTAGTATGCATGGACTCTAAATGTGTAAAAGTACTCTAAATATGACGTGAACCTTTTTATCTAGTGTAGTGCTTTCACTTAATCTGTTGGAAAGCTACCCGACTAATTGGGTCCACCCGTCCGTAGGATGGTGCCGTCGGGGCATTCCATCCTCCCACTTTCCACCCTACTCACGCATCAATTTGTTTTCGAATTAATCCTACCACACTGTTTGACATAAATAAACATGTTCCTTAATTAAGGACCTTTTCACAAGGTTTGTTAAAACAGCCTTTTTCTACAATACAATCATACCAAAGATAAGATTTATAAAAACAAAGTTTAATCATGAATCAATTTCATATAAGCCAAACTGGCTCTCTTATTCTTTTCCTTTATACTGCTGATGATCTAGAATTCGGCCTTCTAGCCTCCACATGCTGGGCAAAACCCTACGGGACCATACACCTCATCGTCGGCCCCGCTGGCAAGGACTCAAGCCGGCCTGTCGCCCTCTCACGCTCCATCACTCGATCCTCCCGCCCCTCAGAGGAATGTCTGTGCACTAGGGTGGGCTAATTTACCGCACTAGCCTGGGCCCTCACAACTAGGCAGCATCATCACAATCACTTGCCTCAATCGGCAAACCTCATTCTCCCGATGGTATGAGGGATACCATGGGCCAACTCCGGGCCTTACTAACGTCTCCGCCGTCCGGCTACACAAGCACAAGAACGGGGCAGCGTCAAGGCAGAGAGAAGTTGTACCTGTATCTTAATTTAACCAAGATAACAATCCATTTACTCACTAAACCATATGACTAGGATCCATGTCACCTTCTTTAAGAAAACAATCTTTTTCACAAAGATTTTAGTATTTGAACTTGAGATTGCGATAAGTCATTCTTTATTAAGGCATATGCTATTGCTTAAAAGAATACAAACTTTAAATGGTAAATCAATCAAATAGATCACTGTAACAATCAAATAAATCAAATAGATCACTGTAACAATCAATAGAGAAGTCGGGGCCATACCTCAACCCCTAAGAATGATTTGTAAATAAAAAACAAAATATGTATATACCTTATAGAAATTTATCGTTTATCTCGTTGTCCTTGCTTGTTTATAACAAGAGCTTTAGAACTTGACATATGAGAATAGAGTCTTCTAATACCTTGTCCTTTGATTGAAATCATCGAATAATCTCCAAGCTTTATCTCCTCTTACTCATACTGTGATTCTTCTCTCTTTCTAAGATCTATGGCAAAATAGCCTTCTCCTACAGGTCTACAGCATAGTATTCTTTCTCTAAAAGAAAAGCTATGGAGTTTCGGTCTCTTCCTCCGAAAGACCATAGAAATCTAAGCTTATTTTCTGAGATATTAGATAAGAATGAAGGGATATATGCATCTCAAACTCTAGGATTACCTTGAAGCTACTTGCTGCCTTCTCACAGTTTTCTCTATGTAGAGACCCTGACAGAAACAGCAAACTGTTTCGACCATAACTCTCTGATAAAAATTCAGAATATAGTTGTATAACCAGTCAAAAGAACGGGAAGGCATCTGGTCTACAAGTTAACGCGGGCAGAATAGGCAAAAACGTGTGTATATAGCCACAAACGCGCCATCTTTGGAAACACGTTGTTTTTCCACATTTTTAGTATGCATGGACTCTAAATGTGTAAAAGTACTCTAAATATGACCTCTTATCACCTAAAATCGAAATTCTATTTTTGGAGATACTTATCTCTTAATAGAACTATTCTTATGTTCTTATTTCTTTTAGGATTTTTGGAGCTAATATTTTTATTCTAACACTTTTCTAATGTTTCTAGCCTTATTGTCTCACTCTTTCTAATTACACTCTCTTTTCTTATTGAAATCTATATTAAAAGAGACACATACATACATGGCTTGGGAGGGACCTTACATCTCATAACCATCCCATCACATACATTCTATCCACATTATATCACATCACTTTTATCTACATCATATCTCATTCATACACATCTCATCTCATTCATCCACATCCATCCAATCGTTCACATGTACGACTTCTCATATCTATCCATACATTCATATCTATCACTTCACATCCACATATATTCATGTCACATCACATCTCTTTACATCACATCACATTCTTTCACATACACATCTATATCCATTCTTTCACATACATCCACATCCATTCTTTCACATACTCATTCACATCCATTCTTCACATACACATCCATATCCATTCTTTCACATACTCATTCACATCCATTCTTCACATACACATTCACATCCATTCTTCACATACACATCCATATCCATTTTCTCACATATTCACATCCATCTGATTCACATCACATCTCATCACATCTATTCACCTCACATCTCATCACCTCTATTCACATCCATCTGATTCACAACACATCGCATCACATCTATTCACCTCACATCTCATCACCTCTATTCACATCCATCCATCCATTCATTCACATCTATCTGATCCACATCACATCTCATCACATCTATTCACCTCACATCTCATCACCTCTATTCACATCACATCCATCCATCCATTCATTCACATCTATCTGATTCACATCACATCTCACCATGTCTATTCACCTCACATCTCATTACCTCTATTCACATCACATCCATCCATCCATTCATTCACATCTATCTGATTCACATCACATCTCATCACATCTATTCATAGAATTTAAGAGAATTCTAATTTTGATATACAAATTCTTTATGCATCTATTTATGCATAAAAATTAATTTTAATGGGAATAACAGTTTTGAAATAAAAATAATTCCTTTATGCATCTTGCTATGCATAAAAATCAATTTTAATGAGAATAACACTTCTGAAATAAAAATAATTCCTTTATGCATCTTTCTATGCATAAAAATCAATTTTAATGAGAATAACACTTTTGAAATAAAAATAATTCCTTTATGCATCTTTCTATGCATAGAAATCAATTATAATGAGAATAACACTTTTGAAATAAAACTAATTCCTTTATGCATCTTTCTATGCATAAAAATTAATTTTAATGAGAATAACACTTTTGAAATAAAACTAATTCCTTTATGCATCTTTCTATGCATAAAAATCAATTTTAATGAGAAGAACACTTTTGAAATAAACATGATTCCTTTATGCATCTTGTGGGACTTCCTAATCTTACTAGGTCGCGTAATGCAATGGTCTATGCATAACTTAAAGAGCGTTTCTAACCTGGACAATATTGACGCGATAGTAGTTCCTATACGGCAGCATTACTTGGTCTGGCGGAGACATTTCTTGGTCCCACGATGTTACTCACATCCTCGCGTGCGTGTTTGGGCACCATGATTTGAAAACTCATAAGATTAAGAAAAAGTGCACCTAACACTATACGTATGTGCTAAGAATTCAGCTTCATGAATTTTGTGCAAAAAGCGGCATCTTTAAGTGAGCAACACTAATTTGGTTCCTTATTTAATTTTGCTAAATTTCAGCCTTTGAATGCCTACTTTAACAGAAAAAACAATGCATAATTTTTTTTAGAATGAGAATAACACTTTTGAAATAAAAATAATTCCTTTATGCATCTTTCTATGCATAAAAATTAATTTTAATGAGAATAACACTTTTGTAATAAAAATAATTTCTTCATGCATCTTTCTATGCATAAAAATCAATTTTAATGAGAATAACACTTTTGAAAAAAAAATAATTCCTTTATGCATCTTTCTAGGCATAAAAATCAATTTTAATGAGAATAACACTTTTGAAATAAAAATAATTCCTTTATGCATCTTTCTACGCATAAAAATTAATTTTAATGAGAATAACACTTTTGAAATAAAAATAATTCCTTTATGTATCTTTCTACGCATAAAAATCAATTTTAATGAGAATAACACTTTTGAGATAAAAATAATTCTATTATGCATCTTTCTAGGCATAAAAATCAATTTTAATGAGAATAACACTTTTGAAATAAAAATAATTCCTTTATGCATCTTTGTAGGCATAGAAATCAATTTTAATGAGAATAACGCTTTTGAAATAATAATAATTCCTTTATGCATCTTTCTAGTAGGCATAAAAATCAATTTTAATGAGAATAATACTTTTGAAATAAAAATAATTCCATTATGCATCTTTCTATGCATAAAATGATTTTTTTTGTAATGCAAAAATGGTGGGAATTACTCTTTTGGAATAACATAAAAACAATCTTTCTTTTCCAAAAAAATTTAGAAAATTTTACCCCATAAGCTCCTTTGTATGGCTGACCATTTCTCATTTTTATCATTCTTTAATTGACTTAAATTAACCCAAATTAGATTCATAGAACTCTAATCTACACAATTTTCTAAATTCAAGAGAGTAAACAATAAGAAGAGTTTAATTAATCCTTTAGTTAATCTTTCTAGGATTAAGAAAGGCTGGAATGTAAAGAAGAGAAGGGGGTGGCCTTTTCATCACAAGGCATAGCATTTGAATTTAATTCAATTTATTGCAAAACATAAAAATCAAGAAAACCATAGATTTAAAATTAAACAAGAAAGAAAATTAACTTACATAGAGCTTATAAGCTCTCCTTTGTCTTGAGGGATTGAGGGTTCTACTCTTGTTTGAAGCAAGAGCGGCCACCAATTCACTTTGGAGAGGATTAGGCCAAAAACAATTGAATTATTAAAAAATTCAATGTAATGGCTCGGGATAGGAGCAGAGTAACAGTGCATAAACACCATTTAGCTTTTACAAAGGGGGAGGCTTCTATTTATATGAAAAAGTGAGCCTCTAGCAAACTGATTCTGGAATTTTCTAGATCAGTTTGGTCAATTTTTGACCATTTTTGGGTGAGTTTAGCTTACTTTTTGGATCTAGTTTAAATAATATCTCATTATTTTGAGTTTAAAACTCCTCCAGACATGTGAAATAGGTGCCTCCTTCATAAGGGGAGATCCCCACAGCGAGGTGTCAAAATGTATCATTTCCTCTAAATATCTCTTAATTTTTAACTAATAAACCTTGTACTCAGTTAACTCTTCATCTTATGTAAGCATTTACTCATTTTTGGAGGTTTTTCTTTTATTCTTCAATTTATCTCCTCCCTTTATTTGGATTAATCTCCAATTGCACGTTGGAAAGTTCTTCTTGAATTTCTATTTTAGGGGAAACCATTTTAGACACTAGGAAGATTTTTATATCCAAAAATATCTCAATTTTGAATTACCTCCCTCTAGACATTTTCTCTCTCCAGGCCAAAACATGGTAAAACAGGATCTTTCTTTTATTCTAGAGAGGGGAATAATTATAAGATTAGAAGGGGAGGTTCTTATACCTACACACCTCAAAAGTTGGAGGGAGGAATCTTACATTTAGTCTCGAACTTTGGTCCATAGCTCAAAATTGGACCAAATTTGATGTCCACACCCAAAATTTTATCAAAAACCTCAGGAAAAATCCCTAGATGAATCACAATTTGTGTGATTTCACCATATTTCCCATCACATGATTAAATCCAAGAAAATGCAGAGAAAATAACATACAAAAATCAAGAAAATTGCCAAAATCATATGTAAATCCAATTTTCTTGTGATATCCTTGCCTAGATATATAAGAAAGCTCCCAAAAATCAAAACAAGGCTTTGATACTACCAATTGGAATGGATCGAGACCATAAATCAAGAAATCAACACACAAAAGTCCAATTCTAGCATCTATTTGATGGGTAACAAGCACACATGAGAAATTCAAGAGATTAAGAAGAAAATAGAGAAAATCTATATGCACATGTAGCAAAGGAGGAATGTGCATAAGGCCTAAGTGATTTCACCTCTCACCATGAAGATGGCTATCAAGCTTGCCATGCACCCTAGACCATGAACGGCCATCTCCAAGAAAGGAGCCAAGAGTACATGTAAATGTCCAAGTGATGAATGATCAAAAGATCCCTACAATAATGAACCCAAGGCCCTATTTATAGTAACCTTGTTCATGGCCCATTATTTACATATTTTGACCTTATGTTATGCTTCATTACACGGTTGGCAAGTGTGTTTGTGACTCTCATATGAGGGGATAATCTAATTGGCTCTCTCGTAGAGTGGAGCCTTATACGCCATCCTCCCTATAGTTGTATGGTACCATCCTTCCTATGGTTGTATTACCCTTGCCTTGGCCTCTTCTGACTCCAATATGTCAATTTACATGTATCCTTGGGTCTGGTGGTATTGGAATAGCTCCTACACTCATGTTTACATCATCATTCTTCAAGACTGCTTCTTCTAGGTTCTCTTCATGTAGTAACATGCCTCTCATATACTTTTGGAACTTAGGGGTTCTTAACATTACATCTACTTTAGCCTTGGCATAATTCTTCTCCAAGCTATCTCTTGAAAGCTATCTCTTGACTAGTCATCTCATTGCCTGCTTGCTCCCTGCTTGCTGAGAGGTGTTGTGAGAGCAACTACGTCTTCTCAAGACTCCTTTAAAATAGGCTCTAGATGTTTCATACCCTCCTCCATTGCCTGCTTAATATCTCTAGCACTACCTCGTGCAACCAAGTTCTTGTCATGCCTTAATCCACTCAGGTTGGAAGAGCCTTCTCCACACATTGCCATATCAAAAGAATGTCACTTGGCTAGCTGCATACTACAGTGATCTAAGATAATATTCTCTTGTTCAAGCCTTCTAAGTTGGGCTTGTGCTTCTCTCATTCTTTCCTCGCTCTTTAGTTCTTTAGAAGTGGGGGAGTAAACTACTGCCCCCATTCTTTGAGCACTTTATAGAATCCCTTCGTATTCTCGGAGTATGTTGTACCCAGAGGATTTCTCCCACTAGCAATGGATCCTCCCTCAAATGCTACCTTATACTTCGAGGCCTTTTTATGCTTATGTCTCTGTTCAAGCTCCAGGTCCCTTGGAAACCTATAGAGATTCACTTTCAAGCTCATATCCTAGGATTCCTCGAGCTAATCCTATCAATCCTCCTAACAATGTTGGAGAAGAAGTACCCTTCTTCCTTGTCACTTCCTTGATGATTCAAAATAATTCATCTTGTGCAAAGCAACACACTCCTTTTTTTGCTGATCGTGTAAGCTGACCCTAAGCTTCTCTGTTAAAAGGATCCAGGTTGGTTAGATGTATTGTCGTCAGCCTTCCCAACCTTAATTGCATGAAATGGTTTTAACTCACCAAAATTTAGATTTGCACACACTTGAAATTATCAACTCTGTATTTCGTGATCAGGAATCACGATCATGATCACGCAAAAAGAGAAATTCCCATGATGATATTTGAGATCCAAGTAATGGTAAAAGAGGAATTTTTGGCATAATTCAAATTATTAGTATTTTTCAAAAGTGAAATTTTGAGCATTATTAATTTTATTGGAAAATATGGGTAGAATTGATTTTTGTAAATCCCATGAATCTTTTACTCGAAAAGAAGAATATTGAATATATTTTACTTGAGAAATTTGAGAAAGAATATGAAAATATCCATCGAGAAAACTTGGATAATTCTTACTCAGAAAAGAGAATCTGGAATCCTTGGGAAGATCGAGGATCCAATGAGTAGATGTAAGTTTAGAATTGATTCTCATTAATGAAGCTTAAGGAATGAAAATACAATACTGAAATGCTCTTTTTGAATTTTTACTATTCAATTTTGAGAAGGTTTATTTTTCCTTTTTATACCTTCAACAACACCTTGATACATAGATTCAATGGGATCGAGAAAAAGTACCTTTAACTAGGCCAAGCAATTGGCAAAAACTTAGAAAAGTCCTATCAGTATCGGAAGTAGAAAACGGTACTAAAAGTGGATATGATAAGATGTGATGTGGATCTGAATGAATGTAAATAAATGTGATGGGATGTAAATGGATGTGATGTGATTAGATGAGATGTGATGTGATGTGATGTGATGTGATGTGATTAGATGAGATGTGAATGTGATAAGAGGAGATTTGAATGTGATGTGATAAGATATGATGAGATGTGAGTGGATGTGAGGAGATGTGATGAGATGTGGATGTGAATGTGATATGTGAATGAGATGTGATGTGATGAAAACGGATGAGAATGAGATGTAATGTGATAGATGTGCATGTGTATAAATGAATGGATGTGGATGAATGTGATGAGCTGTGATATGGATAGATGTGGATGTGATGTAATGAGGATGGAATGAATGTGATGTGATGTGGATGGATGTGAACGAGATGTGATAAGATGAGGATGGATGTGGTGAGATGTGAATGCGATGTAATGAGATGTGAATGGATGTGATGTGATGTGGATCTGGTTAGATATGAATGGATGAAATATGATGTGGATAGATGGGATGTGGTGTGATGTGGATCTGGTTAGATATGCATAGATGAAATATAATGTGGATCTGGTTAGATATGAATGGATGAAGTATGATGTAGATAGATGAGATGTGGTATGATGTGGATCTGGTTAGATATAAATGGATGAGATATGATGTGGATTGATGAGATGTGATGTGATGTGGATATGTTGTGACATGATGTGATGAGGATAGATGTGATGAGATGTAATATGATGTGATTGGATGAGAATGGATGAAGGACGATGGGAATACATATGACTGAAGGTGGAATAACGAGAAATGATGTGAAACAGTGTGGAAAGATGAGTCTGAGTTTGTTAGAAACTGTATTTATGAAACCTGTTTTTAAATAACTGTTTTATGTCAAGAATGCTGGGGAAGTATTTTGACCATCTTGTAAATGAGGTCGTGGAGACCTAAGTGATAAAGTTGCAATAGATGACGGAGAGTCCATGGAGGACATCTCGCGTAGCAAGGTCGCGGCCAAGGTCTTGACCAACCTCGGTTCGATTTAAATGGTGAGCTTCTGGTACAGTGGATGAGGGACCAAGGAAGCGGCCTCCTATGAGTGAAGCGCTACGTGACCTACGAAGAAGGAGCTTAGAGGGTGATAACCATACGATGCTGGGGCTCTGGGTCACCGAAGATACCCACGCGTGCGTCAGGGAAGCTAATGGAATAAGGAGTTAGAGTTGTTTTCTGAACTCAGGTATGGATGTGGCTAATTGGCCTTGCTGGTCCTCCTCAAAACGGATGAGTCCATGACTCTTTTATATGGATCTGTTCGTTGATCTTGTTGATCTTCAACGAAGAGTCCATCTAGATTTTTCTTATGTGATTATATTTCTGGGTACTATGAGCTAGGAACTATTGAAAAGATCTCTAAGTGAATAGGTGGTGAGGGTTCTGGTTTGCCAATGATGCCATAGGTATATCGATGAAGGAATGATTGGAAATTAGAAATCAAGCTATATGTTTTGGAGGATTATGATCAGTGATACTATGGTTTCATTAAAAGATTGTTTTAAAGACAACTGAATATGTGAGACAAGCAATTTCATATTGGGTGTGTAAGTGGTATGACTATCTTGAAGTTTGCTTGAAGCATCAACTAGGGGGCCTTGGAACTCTTTTCCCTGGTACCCAGGGCAAAACATAACCAAATTTCTAAATGGGTCCTATCACTATAGTGGTTGGGTGGTTGGTTAACCCATGGGATTAAGGTTGGAATGATGGATCCCAAAAATGAGACTCAATTCTGTTAAGTTACGATAGTTGAAGTAAATCCCGGATAACCCTTATTCTATGGAAAAGAATCAACGGCTGTGCCTCTTGATGATGAGGAGAAAAGCGTTGGTCTCTATGATCCAAGTGCAAGTCTCTTCCTTGATCTGACCATGTGACTTACGGGTTCGGTCGGATCAGTTTGGTTAGTTAAGACCTTGACTACATTAGAATAAAATATCCTGACGGAATCGTCTATGTCCGTTGGGCGAGGGAAGTTTTTTGGGATTTGGTTTTGGAAGAACCAAGGGATTAGTCTCTTGTCCGGATATCCGTGGACAAGGCCCTGAGTGAGAGACTCTGCCCTGCGTAAGAAGTGCTACTTCTGCTGCTAGCACCCCGGAATTCGTTGTGCGGAGGGGGCATCGATATTTCAATGGGCATGATTCTTAAGTGTGATTTATAACATGGAAATCACGATCGTGTGATTGAGAATCACGGACTCTGATTCGTAATCATGATTGGATAAATCTATCAAAGATAAGCTTCTTTTAATGTGTAATCCTGGGGTAGATGGGACAACTGGGTTTTTCAGAGAATCACGGGTATGATTTTGTAGACTACAGAATCATGGTGACGTGATTTCACAAGTTTTGATGACCAAAGATCATTGATTTTTAAGGTGCAAATCTTAATTTTTCTAGTTCATATTTTTGACATTTTCCTTTGCAACATGAATGTTCAAGTGATATTATGCAAGAAGATCTGTGAAGTGTTGTCAAAGACTCTATCAAACACTTCTATGACACCATGGTCGGCCACCACATACTTTGACATCATTCATTGGCCTAGGCGCACTAGAGAATTCATACTTGTCTTGTAATGGATTATTTTACATGTGCGATCACTACTTGTATATGAAATGCCTGCCATGGGATAATAAGGTTAGAGTTACTAGGAGGACAAGGTGTTTGCACTGTGTGTAGGCAGTCTTGTGGATGCACTAGGACCTCATTTTAGCATTGGCCAAGTAAGTGTGAACACTATGAGCCAAGTATAAAGGTCAAATTGTAACTCTAAATCTTCATTCTTGTATGCTCTCAAGTGAAGATAGTTTGTTCTCTCAAACCTTGTCTATCTCTTACCTTCAATGCTTGTGTGTGTGTGTGTGAGAAAGGGAGTGAGAGAGAGCAATGACTACACTTGAGGCGTGGTGGTGGCAGCTTTGCTGGCTACTTTGGCATGCTTCCATTGACGTAGCTACCCCACGAGGAGTCCCTAATTCAAGAAAACGAGAGAGGTAAGCGAAAGTTGCCTCACTAATGCATTGAATGTTTCCCATTGCATAGTAGGTTTGGGTTGAAGTTTAGGCTCCCCGAGGCATCAGAGAAGAGTCCCATTGAGTGCCAAAAGGCCGACATAAATGGTTCCGTTGTTGCCGGGACTCCAACCTCTTGTCAAGCATCTTGTATAACTTGCTTGTTTGAAGTGGGTCTCGCTAATGAGAAAATGAATGATTCAATTAACAAAATCCCCCAAAATCAGGTGTTTTTTGTTGTTTTTTGAATCAATTTCATGTTTTCATGTTTCTAATCACCTCTTGTTACTCTTAATCCTTGCAATTTTAAGTTGTTTGCTTAATTTTGTTAATTTTTGTTTAATTTTGCACTCTTTTTTGTTAATTTCAAGTTTTTTAAATCAATTTCATGTTTTCATGTTTCTAATCACTTCTTGTTACTCTTGATCGTTACAATTTCAAGTTGTTTGGTCAATTTTGTTAATTTGTAATTAATTTTACGCTCTTTTTTCAAGAAAATAGAAAAATGAATGGCGCATTTGAGCCCCCAAATGGCTGAATTGGGTGAAACAAACATTGGCCTGTGGTGGTGGGACACCTGCAATTAAGAGTCTCCCATTATACTTGGCATGAACTTTGGATGATAGCCTAGATCATCCAGTTAAGCACTAGATAAAAGAATTCTATCCAATATTAAAAACACCACATGGAAGGGTGTGGACACATGAAATGCAATCAAACAAAGAAAAATTGGCCGCTAGGAGAGAGTGCCTCCATGGCTCATAAACTCTCTCATCCATGCTTGCGAGCTTGGCTTTAGCAACTACAGGACCCTCCAAGGTCTCAAGAACATCAACGATCCCAATGTTCTCAAATGCCTGGCAGTGCCTGCGCATTCCCTTCAACTGCCACTGCGGGTGAAGAAGCGAAAGAAACCCCACAATACTTTGGCCAAGGCAGTGCACTTTTGCAGAGAGGACATTACAGTCAGCACAGGCACAACATTATGCAGTACAGAGCAGCATCTGAGCCACAAGTGAAACAAGCAATGACAAGGACGAACGGCATCCAGCGGAGGAACGTGGCGCTAAGCCAGCAAAGATGCCCAAAAAAAAATGATGGAGTGGCCATTCACTGTGAGCAGCATCACCATCCACCTAATTTGGAGGTCATCAACAAACGTAGAAGAGCAACAGCCTGGGTGGTTTTTATCTGTGGAGACCAGAGCTTGCTGTTGGTCGTATAAGAGAGAAGCGCTGTTGGTCGTCATCGTCTAGTGCAACATCTTCGATTGCTCTACTAGCAATGCGGTAGAGCAATTGGTGAAGCGCGCGCGCGCGTGTGTGTGTGTGTGTTTGGGGTAAGGTCTCGTGATCGAGTCTTACTTCCAGCTCTCATCAATAAGGACACTGCTTGGTACAAATAAAAATCTCTCATTACAAAAAAAAATCAAAATCAAATTTTTTTTAAAAAAATCCTACAACCTTATCCATGCCTAACCCTCTTCCCTCCACATCTTCTTTCCCTTTTCCCTCTTATCCATACATTTTCCACCTAGCCCCTCTCTCCACCACATGCTCATACACCTCTTCACACTAACTCTTAGTTAAGGAAACCCTACCCTAACATATCATAGAAAGTTTTCTTATCGAGCTCGAGCTGGGCTTAAGAGCTCCACCGTACCCCTCGTCACCCGCCATCCTCCCGTACTCATTATCTCCCCGAGCTAGTTGCTTTAATCCAATGGGTGATGCAATCTCTCTTACAAAGATTGTTTGGGATCTCCATGGAAGACGATCACGTTGGTAGCCCTAATTACTCAAGCAAGAGAGAGAGAGAGAGAGAGAGAGAGGAAGCAAGAGGGAACAAGTGATTAACACTAATCACTCCTAAACTGTAATCCTAATCACTCCCAAACCCTAAGCAAGAAGAAACAAGTGATTAGCATCCAAACCCTAACCCTAATCTTAAGCTTACCACACATGCTAGATTAGAGTTGCAAGAGAGAGAGAGAGAGAGAGAGAGAGAGAGAGAGAGAGAGAACACTCCACTTCTATTGCACAAATAGGAGAATGAGTTACAAACAAGAGAAATTGGCTTTTATAGTTCCAAGCCTTTTCCCACTAGGCCACCGAGAGTAAGTGATCCAGGACACGTAAAACATAGTTACAAGGCTTTTCTCTATGGTTTGGCCAATTGACCAAGATCCTCTTATTTTTCCTTCAAATCTCAGAGCATCTTTAGGATGTTTCCCTCATCAAATGACAGAATTTACAATATATAGTGCCAGTGTCCATTACATAAGCGTGCACACATAGTTGTCACAATGTGGGAATGTGTTAACCAACATGTAAGATTCCTCCCTCTAGCTTTTGAGATGTAAATATGTAAGAATCTCTCCTTCAGTCTTTGTAATCATCCCCTAATTCAGAATGCAAGAAAACATTATTTTTCCTTGTTTTTGGTCTAGAGAGAGATAATACAAATTTGATTTTTTTTGGATAAGTATTTTCTCCCAGTCAATAGGAAGAGATCCCTTGAAACAGAATCTTAAAAAGAGTTTTCCAATGTGCATTAGACATTAATTGAATATGTGTATTGGACATCTTGGCCTAGGGGTATATAATTTCAAATTTTTTTGATGAAGGTCCAAATAGGGTTCAAAAAGGGCCAATAAGGTTAATCCAAGTGTTGGAATAAGAAAAAGGCAAAGAATAAAAGAAATTTTTTCAAAAATTAGTAATTCTCACATAAGAAGAAGAGTTGACTAGTACTAGGCCTAGTTTATTAGTAAAAAAATATGATTTATTAGTATAAAAATGAAATTTTGACACCTTACCCACAATGGTAGTGATACTACATTTTTTGCCAATGCTAAAGGCAAAGGCACGACCTCTTCTAATGAGAAGAAGAAGAATCCAAAGAAGAAGAAGTTTCAAGGGAGTTGTTTTTACTATGACAAGAAGGGTCACACTGTCAAAGACTGTAGAAAGAAGTAGGCTGAAGATGTATGTTCATTTGCATAGTGGAGCATCCTGACACATGACCGGTAAGAAGGGTTGGTATAGTTCTTGTGGAAGCCTCTATAGGAACCCATCAGTGTTATTGTTGGGAATAATGCTAAATGTCTAGCCAAAGGGTCTGTAACCATATCTTTTGTGGCAGCTATAGGTGAAGAGAAGAAGCTATCAAATGTGCTCTATGTACCCCAGATAAAGAGAAATATACTATCTATTTGACAGATCGTGGGCTTGAAGTGCGCTTCAAGAAAATTGAAGCAAAATTATAGATGTTGTTGGCAAGAAGGTAGTCAGCAAAGGAGTAAGGCACAACAATCTCTATGAGGAGCTGAGTGCCCTTACAATGTCCTGCAAATAAGAGCACAAGCAAGCTTTGGCATGAGTGATTTAGTCACATTGGACTTGACGTGCTAAAGGAGATGCAAAAAAAGGGTATGGGAGCTAATTTTCTTGCATTTTTAGAATTGCAAGAAACATGTGAAGCTTGTATGATGGGCAAGCAGCAATGCAAGACATTTCCACAGGAAAGCCATAATTGGGAAAGACTCCTTTAGAGCTAGTACATGCTCATCTTTGTGGTAAAATGTTAGGAAGATGTGGGTTTATTTCCTTCAGGATAAGGAAGTTTTTGGCAAGCTCAAACAGTGGCATAAGCTTGTGGAAAATGAGACAAGAAAGAAGGTGAAGCAGTTTCATACAGATTGAGGAGGAGAAGAATTCCTTGAAATAGAATTTGATAGCTACTGCAAGGAGAATGGCATCAAGCGCCAACTCACCACTGCTCACACACCACAACAAAATGGTGTTGTAGAATGCCGCATCGAACTGTCAATGGAGATGGCTCGATGCATGTTAAAGACAAAGGTTTTGCCTGATAAATTTTGGGCTAAAGCAGTCAACACAGCATTTTATGTCCTCAATCGGAGCTACACAAAGGCACTCAAGGATGTTACACCTCAAGAGGCCTACTCTGGTAATAAACCTTTAGTTTCTCATTTCAGAACATTTGGTTGTGAATGTTGTGTGCATATTCTAGATGCATCTAGGACCAAGCTAGATGCCAAAAGCAAGAAGTGTATCTTTCATGTCATAGCACCACTCCTAAAATAGAACATAAATCCATTGGTAGATCTCCTATCTGTGATACTACTAGCCCAATCTGCATCAGTGAATCCAAACACCTTCAACTTTGTACCATCCTCATAAAAGAGACCATATTCTATTGTAGACCTCACATAGCGCAATGTGCACCTCACATCCAAATGTGACTTCGGAGAAACCTATATAAAATGACTCTACAATCCAACTATATAGTTCAAATCTAGCCTGGTGATTGTCATGTAAACCAAGCTTCCCACTATCTTCCTGTACATAGTGGGGTTCTCCAAAATCTCACCCGCAACTACACTCAATTTGCCATTTGAATCTAATGTCATAGAAATTGGCTTACAATCATCTATACCATATTTGGACAACACGTCCAATGCATATTGTCTCTATGACAGCCATATGCCCTTGGACATCCTAATAACCTCAATGCCAAGGAAGTACCTCAGCTCACCCAAATCCTTCATGCCAAATTTCTGCTTGAGGAGACATTTCACACTCTCAACTTCCTCTCCACTATCACCCCCAGAAATCAAGTCATCCACATAGATTGTGATGACCACAAGACCCTCATCACTCTTCCACACACATAGATTGTGATGACCACAAGACCCTCATCACTCTTCCACACACATAGAGTGAATGATCAGCATCTGCCACATGAAAGCCAATGGTGATAAGATATTGTGCTATCTTTTCATGCCGCCATGCTCTCGGTGGCTTTTTCAAGCCATATAAAGCTTTCTGCAACTTCCATACAAAATCAGGGTGACCCACATCTTCATAACTTGGTGGCTGATCCATATATACTTCTTGTTGCAAATAACCATGCAAGAACACATTCTAAACATCCATTTGCTATAAAACCCATCCTTTTGTTGTAGCCACGGTAATAACATCTTTCATGGTTGCCAACTTGGCAATGGGACTGAACGTCTCCTCATAATGAATGTCATAAGTTTGAACATAACCTTTGGTAACCAATCTTGCTTTATACTTTCTAATACTTCCATCTGAGTTGTGTTTTATTTTGTGCACCCACTTGCATCCAATAACCTTCATGTCCTCGGGCAATGGCATTCATTCCCAAGTCTCATTTTCATCCAATGTAGCCATTTCTTCATCCATGGCTTTCTCCCAATCTAAATTCAAAACATGTGGGTGTTCAACAACTTGCACAACATGTGTGGCCATATGTGCATAATGATGAGCAACATAACCATCATATGTCAACCTATCAAGAGGTTTTCTCAATCTCCCTGTCCTGCATTGTCCATAATCACTACCTGGCATTTTTGTAGCTTCTCTTGCCTTTCTTACACTAGGTGTTCTAATAGCTGGAATCCCAATCTCATCATCAAGGCTCTGCTCCAAGCCACTAGACTCTCCATCAACATAAGAATGCCATGTAGAAATGTCATGCAGAAAAAATGCTCACCAACCTTCTCTTTGCGTTTCCATGATATACCCACTGCATTTTCAAGACTGATATTTTGATGTAACTTGCCACTCCTCCATGGTCTATCAACAGACCCAACTCAAGAGGACTCTCCAAGTCCACTCAATGAGTGACTATAGTTGCTGACTTGCATTATGTGCAATCACATTTCTAGTTACATCAACCCCAATGGCATCATTTTCAATAGCATACTAGCTACTCATTTCATCAAATGCAACATCTCTACTTACCCTCAACTCACATGTAGTAGGGTTGTAGCATCTATATATCCCTTTTGCTCAAGGGAATATCCAATAAACACACATTTTTCTTTCTTTGGATCTAGCTTCGTACGCAACTCATCTGGCACATGCACATAGGCAATACATCCAAAAACTTTCAAGTGAGACGAATCAGGTTTCTTACCACTGAATTTCTCCTCTTGCATTACATCATGTATGTTTGCAGTAGGGGTCTTGTGTTCATGATATAAACTACTATGGTGGAAACAGCTTCAGCCCAATAGCTATGCATCATATTCTTCTCTGTCCTTTATTAATGTTCATGCTATCTCTGCAATGTGCTTGTTTTTTTACTTAGCAACTCCATTTTGCTATGGAGGTTATCTACATGTAAACTGTCTCTGAATGCCGTTCTTCCACAAAGAAATCAGAGAACTCATTGGAGAAGTACTCTCCCCCTCCATCTGACCTTAAGCACTTCACATACTTTCCTATCTGCATTTCAGCCCATCACTCTAAAATTCTGAAAGTGAGTGAAAACTTCACTCTTCTCCTTCATGAAATACACCCACACTTTCCTCGTGTAATCATCAATGAATGCTACATAATACTTGTAGCCACCCATAGAAATAGTTTCTACAAGAACCCATACATCTAAATGCACCACATCTAGTACACTCCTGGTCACATTTCTATCATGTGGAAATGCATTCTTTGCCTGCTTCCCAAATTCACATGCTTCACATACCTTCTGCATACCTCCAACTTTAAACTTAGGAAGCCCTGTCACAATTTCTGTAGTCTGCATAGACTTCATTCTTTACACATTTACATGCCAATTCTCTTATGACAAATGTATGTATCTATAACACAACTCTTGAACCCAGTGCAAACATTGCAACTTTCAATTCAGGCATATTTACATCTAGTGTAAACATTCTACCCACTCTATTTTCTTTTGCAAAACCAACCTGTACTTGTGTTTAAAGTCTTCGACATAATAATCATCAGGGTCAAAGCACACCTACAAACCCTACTCAATCATCTGGCCAACTCAAACTAGATTCTTTGTAATATCTGGAATGTGAAGTAGATACTTCACCTTACCATTCTACATAGACAATGGCACATTTCTAACATGGGCAATTAGATGAGTAGTATTATCCCCTGTTTCAACTAAACTTGGCTTTTGAGGATTTTGCATATCCTTGAACCAGATGCCATTACCGGTCATGTGGTTCGAAGCACCTGAATCCACATACCATTCACCATCATTGCATGCAAATACATCATTTTTCGACACATCATTAAGCACATGTCGCATATCAAAGAATCTTTCATTGTCCACATTACTTCAGCTAGAGGACGCATAATTATTTTATTACACTTTTCCACTTCTCATGTCATTTTGCTTCTTATAGCAATCTGCCCTACACATGCCCACATTTTCCACATTAAAAATAGCCTCGTGTGTCATTTTGCTGCCTTTGCCAATTTCCACGGCCTCTTTGACTCTCACTGTCTCTAAACTGGCCTCTTCCACCTATGTGTTGTTGTTGTGATTCATGGGACTGTTGTTGCTCACCATTATTTTGATTACCTGTTCAACCACCACCTTGGCCACCACGGCCTCAACCTCTACCTTGTTCTCTCTACCTACACTTGTGTAGAAGGTTTGCTACTCTAAACTACCTTTGTTTTATGAAGACTGATCTTCACCCAAGATCTTTTCTTCAATGATCAGCATTGACAGCAAATCTGTAAAGTTGGGCATGTTCTTCCAAGTCTGAATAGATGTCTTAAATGCCTTTTATTGTGGCCCAAGACCATGTAGACATACTTCCACCTTATCATCATCATAAATAGAAACACCAATATATGCAAGGGATTCCACAATGCCCTTGATCTTCAAAGCATAATCATTCACAGACATGTTATTCTTCTCCACAGTACGAAGCTCATTCTTTAACTAAATCTTGTGTATCTTTAGCTTTATACAACTTCACCAAGGTGTCTCATGCCTCCTTGGGTGACTTGGCATCTTGTATATGCCCAATCATTACTTTTCTTGCTCCTTGATTTCAATCCTTGTATTCTTTTATATCTATAGCAGTTGGATTAATCTCATGTATATCTGGTGCCTCCTCATGTTCACCTTTAATATAGTACTAACAATAGCCTTTTCCCTTCAAAAAATTTGTTAATCTAAACCTCCAATCATGGAAGTTGTTCTTGTCAACAATCTAGTTAATTCCATCATTTGACATCTTGTTTGCAACATAAACTCACCAAAAATATCACTCTTGTTTGACCTATAAAAAATCATGTATTCTATGTAGCGGTATTGTATTGCACCCAAATTGTCACAACCAGTGACCTCAATTTGCATACATACACCCAATAGCACCTGTAGGACCTCTTTGTAATAAACACATTGTCTGCACAACCAAATGCCCTTCCTGGAGTTCCAAAAATAAAAATTTGCAGAGAATTGAAACTTACTTGCAGTGTACGTGATTGCCTGCGAACTGAAAAACAGAGGTCCAGACATGCCCAAAATGCTATTTCAGTCCCAAAAGTTTATATCCAAAGGATAATATAGTTACCCTACAACTCTGCTCCCATGAAGATAGCTCCTCAATCGGAGTTTGTTTGCCGATGCCTCCTGAAGTGCTCTCGACGACAAGGGTGTAGTAGCCAACACAAAGGGGGAAGAGTAGGTGAAGCTCTTACCCTCGTACTGCTTCCTATGCTTCTCTTGCTTATTTCTCAGCTTCCTAGCATGAACAAGGCTCTGATACCATGAAAATATGTAGGGAGAAAGAGAGCTTGATCTCTTACAAGAACACACACACTCACACAAACCCTAGAAGAGAACACACTCACACAAACCCTAGAAGAGAACACACAAGATGAGAGGCTGAAAATTATTATTTTTCTTCTTCTCAACAAAAGGGTTCTACCAAAAGATAAGAGAAATATAACATAAGTACTATGTACATGCATTCCATAATGTGAACATGCTAAGTGAGTGAGCTGGCAAGATAAGTATGCCATAACTCAATGATGGACTAGTAGCTGGTTTAGTCCACCTGTAGAATCACTGAGGCGAAGATCTATCCTATCAAACATGCCAGTGATGATGTAAGTGGCGAGAACGGTCACCCGGGCATATCATAAGTGGCAGCTCAGTGTTGAGCTTTACATCTCAACACCGGAGCGCCCAAAACATAGTTACAAGTCTTTTCTATATGGTTTGGTCAACTGACCAAGATCCTCTTGTCTGTCCCTCAAAGCTCGATACTTGGGAGTGTCTTTACAGTGTTTTCCTTATAAAATTATAAGATTTACAATATATAGTGCCGGTGCCCATTAGATAAGTGTGCGGGCATAGTTTTTGTGTAGGAATATGTTAATCAGCATGTGGTTAACACTCTTGGACACACACAACTCTTGGACATACATCAATGCACCATATTTTATGCTAACCCTTCACCCTTACCCCCTACTAACTCACACACTAAACACACACATATACAATTACACTCATTCTCACATACACTAACACACATACCTAACTTTGCCTTTCATGCATTCACATACCACATGCTAACATAATTTAACCTTTTGATTTTTTCTTTTTTCCTTTCGCTAGCTCTCCACACACACCACCTAAGCATCCAAAGTAAATTTTAAGTGCACTAACCTTTTTATTTTCTCTACAACTAACAACTTACTTCTCAACTTTTCTCATATCAATATATTACCAAAAAAAGAGTGAAATTTCATGCTAAACTACTTAATTATTTCTATCATCCACTACTAATACATATTACGCACACACACACACACACACATGCTACCTCTCTTTCTCTAAACTTACCCACTAACAATCTCTCTCTCTCTCTCTCTCTCTCTCTCTCTCTCTCTCTCTCTCTCTCTCTCCCCCTCTCTCTCTCTCTCTCTCTTTCTCTAAACTTACCCACTAACAATCTCTCTCTCTCTCTCTCTCTCTCTCTCTCTCTCTCTCTCTCTCTCTCTCTCTCTCTCTCTCTCTCTCTCACACACACACACACACACACACACGCACACACACAAAACTAACTATACATCTGAAGCCCTACCTACTGCCCTCTCTACCACTTAGCTGCTCCACGACAACCAGCTAGGGCCCATGTGCTCCATGCCTCATTTTTTGATGTAGCATTAAAGAAAAAACTCAAAACAAAACAAAAGCTAGAAAACATTGTTTTCTCCCACTCTCTCTGCAGAGAGTAACTAAAAAAAAACTGCACACAACCCACCTAGGCCCAAATCCCCCCATCGACCCCTCTTTCTCTCCCTCCCTCTTCTGTACCTTAGTTCCCCTCATGCCAACGGTGCTTATTGACACACTCAAGGGCAAAAAATGGCTTAGAACACCTTCGCGTCACTTCCAATTGGATTAAGCCGGTTGGCCATGCACTCTGTGTTCCTAGAGGGGATGGTCACAAGCACACATGAAAATCTTAGGCTAGCACTAGGCGACACTACATATTTTTGTGGTTCACACCAGAGTGAGTTGAGATAGGCATTTTGCTTGAACCACCACCCTTGGCAGGCCATTTCTTCCGAAGTGCCTTGATTGAGGGATTTAAAGTTTACATAGATCCTAATGTTGTTGGTCTTATTTTTTGGAATCACCACTATAAGTGACAACCACTCGGAGTGCTCAATGGGAACGATGATACATGATGCCTCTTCCATCTTGTCTAGCTCTTTCTTTCGTACTTCGGAATATTTTAGATTCACGCGCTAGATGCCCTTCCTGACCGGCCAACTGCCTTCTTTTTGTGAAAGTTTGTGAGTGCAAATGGCTAGTTCTATCCCTAGAAGATCCTTGTAAGTCCATGCACACCTCTTGGTGTTATTTGAAAAAGTCGGTGATTCTCTAAAGAGTGGAAGGGTCCTCCTAGACCCAAGCTACCCACTAAGATGGGGCATGGCTCCTCTGATGTGCCCAAGTTCAGCTCTCTCACCTCCTTGTGGTAAGTGGTGGGTGGAAGAGGAGACATTCCGAGTGCTGCTTGATGGAGAGATAAGGGGTCGTGGGCTGGGGTGTTGTCCAGAGGGAAATCACCAATGCGTTTCTCCATCCAGTCAATGGGTATCTCTTCTACTGGCAAGGCTTCTTCCTGAGTCTTGAGGTGCTCTACCCGCCTCTCCTTGTGGGTGCGTCTAGGAGGGGTTATAGGTGCCTGTGATGACTCCTCTTGAGAGGCCTTCTTGCGAGGTTGTCGAGAAAACTCAGGTTCCCCCTAGACCTATGACCTCTATCTCTTCCTATTGAGACATTGTTGCAGAGGAGGAGGCCAAAGTGAGCAAAGATTTTGTCTAATCCCATACTTCTGCTTCTTTTGAGAGCTCTTCTTCGCTGCAGAAAATACAGCAGTTTGTGCAGGACAAACCAGAGTGTTGTTTCTGGTAAATTTGTGTGTCTGGCAAGATGTCAAATGATGGCATAAACCAGATTGTTGCTGAGAAGCTTGATAAGAACAACTTCCATGCTTGGAGGTTCAGGTTGACGAATTTCCTGATGGGAAAGGGTTATTGGGACTACATAGAAGGTGAGCATGAAGAGGCACCAGAGATACCAAAGAGATCAGTCCGACTGCTGCTGGCTGCAGATGTGAAAGAGTTCAAGGATTGGAACCAAGGAGCCAGAAAAGTTATGTATTGGCTCTCTATCAGTATAGAGGACACCATGATTGGGCACATATAGGATGCCAAGTCCCCCAAGGAGGCGTGGGACACCTTGGTAAAACTCTATGAAATAAATACCAAGGCACGAAAGATACAGGTGAAGAATGAACTTCATACTGTGGAGAAAAAGAGTATGTCTGTGAATGACTATGCATTAAAGATAAAGGGTATTGTGGAATCCCTTGCATCTATTGGTGTTTCAGTAGATGATGATGATAAGGTGGAAGTCTGTCTACGTGGTCTCGGGCCACAGTACAAGGTGTTCAAGACGTCTATTCAGACTCCGAAAAACATTCCCAATTTTACAGATTTAGTGTCTATGTTGGTTATAGAAGAGAAGAGCTTGGGTGAAGATTAACAATCTTCACAAAACAAAAACAATTCAGAGCAACAGGCCTTCTACACAAGTTCAGGAAGAGGACGAGGTAGAGGAGGCCGTGGACGCAGTCAAGGAGGTGGACGCGGTCAAGGAGGTGGCCGAACAGGTAATCAAAATTATGGCCAGCAGCAGCAACAACAACAATCTGAGAATTCACAAACAACAACAACAACAACACGCAGGTGGAAGAGGCCAATTCAGAGGCAAAGGGAGTCAAAGAGGTCATGGAAATTGGCAAAGGTAGTATACTGATACACATGGATGCTTTTATTGTGGTAAGCCTGGACATGTGCAAGCAGATTATTATAAGAAGCAGGCTGACATGCAAAATGGAAAACTGCAACAAAACAACTATGCATCCTCGAGTAGAAACAATGAGGATAATGAAAGGTTGTTTGTTATGCAGCATGTCGTTAATGCCATGTCTGAAAATGTTGAAGCAGCACATAAAGATGATGTATGGTACGTTGATTCAGGTGCTTCAAACCACATGACAAGTCATGGGGAGTGGTTCAACAAGATGAAAAACCTTGAAAGACCAAGTTTTGTGGAAACAAGGGATGACACTGCTCATTCAATTGCCCATGTTGGAGATATGCCATTGTCTATGCAGGATGGCAAAGTGAAGTACCTTGCACATGTACTTCATGTTCTGAACATAACAAAGAATCTAGTTTCAGTTGGCTAAATGATTGAGCAAGGTTTGCATATTTGGTTTAATCCTGATGGTTGTTATGTTGAAGATTTTAAATACAAGTGCAGGTTTGTTGCAAAAGGCAACAGAGTGGGCAGAATGTTTACATTGAATGTAAACATGCCTGAAGTGAGTACTGAAATGTTTGCAAATGGTTCAAGAGTTGTTGCAGACACAGACATTTGGCATAAAAGAATTGGACATGTGAATCTGCAGAGAATGAAATCTATGCAGACTAAAGGAATTGTGACAGGGCTGCCAAAATTTAAAGTTGAAGGTATGCAGAGAATATGTGAAGCATGCCAATTTGGAAAGCAAACAAAGCATGTATTTCCACGTAACACAAATGTGAGCAGAAATGCACTAGATGTTATGCATTCAAATGTATGGGGTCCTACAAAGACCATGTCTATGGGAGGGTGCAGGTATTATGACATTTATTGATGACCACACAAGGAAAGTGTGGGTATACTTCATGAAGGAGAAGGGTGAGGTGTTCACTCACTTTCAGAATTTCAGAGTTATGGTTGAAAAGCAAATAGGGAACTATGTAAAGTGCCTAAGGTCAGATGGAGGGCGAGAGTACTTCTCCAATGAGTTCTCTGAATTTTTGAGGAAAAATGGTATTCGGAGATAGTTTACATGCAAATACACTCCGCAACAAAATGGAGTTGTTGAGCGGAAAAACAAGAACATTGCTGAGATTGCGTGAGCATTGATGGAAGAGAAGAATATGCCGCATAGTTATTGGGCTAAGGCTGTTTCTATAGCAGTTTATATCATGAACAGGACTCCAACTGCAGCCATACATGATGTAACTCGAGGAGAGGTTTACTGACAAAAAACTTGATTTATCTCATCTAAAAGTTTTTGGATGCATTGCATATGTGCATGTGCCAAATGAGCTGAGAACTAAGCTGGATCCAAAAATTGAAAAATGTGTGTTTATTGGATATTCCTTTGAGCAAAAGGGATACAAGTGTTATAACCCTGCTACAGGTGAGTAAGCAGGGATGTTTTTTATGAGATGAGCAGCTGGTATGCTGCTGAAAAAGAAGCTGTTGGGGCTGATGTGAGTGGAAATGTGGTTGCACAGAATGCAAGTCAGCAATCATAGTCTTTGAGTGGACTAGGATCTAGTGGTTTAGTTGATAGACCATGGAGTGGCAAGCTGCATCATAATACCACTCCTGCAAATGTGATTAGTACATCACATAAAGGCAAAGAGAAAGTGGTTGAGCCCCTTAGTATGCCTAACATTTCTGCAGGGCATTCAGTCTAGTGGCTCAAAGATGAGCCTTGATGAGGAGCTTGGGATCCCCAGCTATGAGAACACCTGGTGTAAAGAAGGCTATGGAAGCCATGAATGCAAAGCTACGAAGATCTGGGAGAGTGAAGAATCTTGTGCAGAGGTCTACCTATGATGGTTTTGGGGCACATCACTATGCATACATGGCAAAGGTTGTGCAGGTTGTAGAGCCCACATGCATTGATGAGGCTGTTGGAAATGTGTGTTGGGAGAAAGCTATGGATGGGGAGATGGATGCACTATATGGAAATGAGACTTGAGATTTAGTGCAATTGCCTAAAGGCAAGAAAGACATTGGATGCAAGTGGGTGTACAAAGTAAAACATAACACTGATGGAAGCATAAGTTATAGGTACAAAGCTAGATTGGTAGCCAAAGGATATGCGCATACATATGGCATTGATTATGAGGAAACTTTCAGCCCAGTTGCCAAGATGGCAACAGTGAGAGTTGTGATAACAGTGGTTGCGTCAAAGAAATGGTCTTTACATCAGATGGATGTAAAGAATGCATTCTTGCATGGGGATTTGCAGGAAGAGGTGTATATGTTGCAGCCACCTGGTTATAAGGATGTGAGTCACCCCGAGCATGTGTGCAGGTTGAAGAAAGCCTTGTATGGCTTAAAACAAGCACCAAGAGCATGTTCTGACAAGACTTCTAAATATCTCATCACTATTGGCTTTCATGTAGCCAATGCAAATTTCTCGTTGTATGTGAGACAGAGTGATAGAGGGGTTGTGCTTGTTGTCATCTATGTAGATGACGATCATTACGAGGGACCATGATGCAGAGATCTTTGATGTAAAGATCTTGCTTAGATAGAAGTTTGAGATGAAGGATCTGGGGAAGCTCAGATATTTCTTGGGCATTGAGGTGATTAGGTCACCACATGGTATTGGATTACTGCAAAGATAGTATGGCTTGGACATGTTGTCCAAGTATGGTATGACAGGCTGTAATCCTATCTCAGTGCCACTGGATCAGAATGGCAAGTTGAGTGTAGATTCACGAGAGATTTTGGAGGATCCTACTATGTATAGGCACATAGTAGGAAGCTTGATCTACATGACGATCAGCATGACGATCAGCGATCAGATTTGAGCTATGCTGTTGGGTTGGTGAGTCAGTTTATGCAGGTTCCTTGGAAGCCGCATTTGGATGCATTGAGATGCATTTGGATGCATTGAGACGCATATTGAGGTATGTGAGGTCTACTTTGCATTGTGGAATATTTTATGAAACTAGGATAGAGATACTTGTACATGGATACACAGATGCTGATTGGCTGGTAGTATTTCCGATAGAAGATCTACTAGTGGCTTCATGTTTTCTTTGGGGAGTGCTGTTATGACTTGGAGCAGCAAGAAGCAGCCTACGGTTTCTCTATCCAGTACAGAGGCCAAGTACAGAGGTGCTGCTACGACAGCATGTAAGGTAGCTTGGTTGAGAAAGCTACTTGCAGATTTGGGTCTATCAGTAGATAGACAAGTTGTCATTTTTGTGACAACATTAGCAGTATATAGTTGGCCAGGAACCCATTTTTTCATGCTTGCACGAAGCATATAGAAGTCCACTACTATTTTATCAGAGAGAAGTTTTTGGTAGGAGACATTGACCTTGTTTATGTCAGCACACAGGATCAGGTCACAGACATCTTCACTAAAGCATTGGGTACAGAGAAGGCTCCGCAGATTCAGGGCTTCGCTTGGGTACATGAGATGGAGTTGAGCTCGAGGGGGAGTGTTGAGATATCGAGCTCATCTAGTGAGGCGGTGGACACTGATGACCCGCTTGGGAGATAGGCCCCACACTTTTACCACCACTGGCATGGTTGGTGAGATCATGGGTGATATGCGGCCAATGGGATGACAGGCTGTGTGTGACAGCCATTATAGAGACCTGGCATAGCTATAGCACCAGCTCATTTAGTTGGGTTCACACTATAGAGAACCCCAGTATGTATTTGGTTGAGTACCTTTTCATAAGTGTGTACTCTTATCTTTGTATATGGTGTGTTGATTGTTGAGTGAAGGAGAAGAAGATTTTCAGCCTCTCACCTTTTGTGCTCTCTTTTAGGGTTTTGTGAGTGTGTGTGTGCTTACGAGAGCTCAAGCTCTCTTCTCCCCTACATCTTTTCACACCCTATTAACCAGTGGGGGTCTAGGACAATCTTGGGTGTAGTGGTCTCGGCTCTCCGAGCAATGGAGGCAATCCCTCTGGTATAGTGCATTGAGCTTGCATGTCCCCACTCCCCCCACAAAACGGTAGCATATAAGAGGTCGGGTGGGGTTGTTGGGAGGATGGCGATTGGGGAACGTTTGGTTAGGCCAAGCCCCATACCTGTTGTTAGCGGCCGGAGGTACTAGAGGGGCTTCCGCATAGACCGTTGGAGGTGGGTTTCGATAGACTTGAGGTGTTTGTGGGACATGCACCAATGGGAGGTAGTGCTGATAGGTTGGGAGAGTGCTTGCTTGATATGGAATTTGCATAGGTAGGGGGTTGTATGTTAGGGTTTCTCCAGAATGAGGGGTATTGGTGTGTGCTACCATGGCTACTTGAGCTCCCTACTAAGATGAAGTGGCCTGGGGCAGTGGAGGGGTTTGTACAAAAGTAGCCATGGGGGAGGGAAGGGTATGTGGGGTAGCTAAGTAGGAGGGACGAGTGGAGGTAGGGTTAATATAAGCTTGGGATTGGGGGACTGATTGAGGGTTCAAGAAGGGTGTTGGGTTTGGTTGGTGGTTAGGAGCCTGGGAAGAATTTGAAGCACTACTGGTTGGGGTCACCATGTATTCTTTATTAAAGGGATTAAGCAGGGAGCCACCTTGCTGCTTAAGTTGTTGTTGCATAAGGCAAAGTCCCTTGAGGTAATAACACTCCTTGTCCTCATGGCCGGCCTTTGAGCAAAATGAGCAATATTTCTTGGAGGGACAATCATTTAGAAGATGGCCTTGCAAGCTATAGACCGGGCACCATGGACTCGTCTTGGGATCTTTAACCTTGAGCTGCTCGATCCCCTTCGTGAGCGCTTCCACGGCCGTGTCCTCTTGTTGTGACCTTTTGAAATCTTCAAGCTCCCTCTTGAGCTTTTGAAATCTTCAAGCTCCCTCTTGAGCTTGGCTAACTCGTCCATGGAAGCGGATGTGGAAGCTATCGTCGGGGCTAGAGGAACAATTGGAGGAGCCGACGAAGACATGCCGGGGGGGATAAGTGGGGAGCAAGAGGTACTACACTCCGCCATGAGGCGAGCATTCTCCACTTATGTAGCTTTGTCTTGGAATTCTTGCAGGGTGCCTTGGGGTGGAAAAGTCTCTCTCATCTTCATTGCCGTTTGAGTAGGGAGTGCTCAAAGCACCCATTGATATAACATGTAGTTTCCAGGATCTTGGGGTAGCCGAGTGACCAAAACTTTAGCTCTTGTGTGACAAGTTGGGCCACTAACTCCCCTGCCTTCATGGAGAGTTGGTTGAGCTCTTGAAAGTGATGAGGTCAAAGTAGTTCCCTAGCCAAAAGATAGCCAAGAACTGTAGCCTGGGATCTCTCTCTCTTTCTCTCTCAAAAAAGATGATCTGACTCCACTTCCTTAGGAGTCTCCACCATGAAGTTTGTCGATGTCGTTCCTTCTTCACTGGGTTTGCTATAATAAGCAGTATCTTGCCATGTGTCTTGGCTTCCCACAGTTGTGGCAAGTGAAGGTCCTTCCTCCTCCCCCTACCTCTTCCTCGTCTCCTCGTCCTCGTGAGAATCCTCCTCGGGTGAAGAATGCTTTTTCATCTCGAGCTGTTGAGTCCACCTCTTTCTTCTCTTTGACCTTGGTCTCTTGCTCTAGTAGAGCTCCTTCTATCTCATGCAGCTTCAATTCAAGTACATTGTTTAAGGTTGCCATAATGTTTTCATATTCTCCTTTGTCCACACTCTTCAGAAGCACTGCTAGTGCCTCATCATCGTCTACCTTCTTACCAATGGCTGCGAGTTGTTGCTTAATGCCTTTGTATTTGTTCAAGTGTGTGATTAAAGGTTTACTTTCCTTCATATCAAGTTTGTAGAATTGCATTAGCAAATTTTTCTTTGAATTTTTTGCTTGAGTGCCAAATAATTTATTGAGTTCATCCCATGCATCTTTTGCCCATTGTATTCATGTGATGTGGTGAATGATTTCATCCTTTAAACTGAGTGCAATGAGTCCTAATGCTTTCTCATTCCTTCTCTTCCACTCATTTTCCTCCAATCACCTATGGGCATTCATCTCTTCCCTCAAAGATTTCTGCTCCCCATTGAATTTAGCTATTTCTTGTGTCGTGCTCATGTGATGATGTGAACGGTGTCTTACCTCTTGATCCAATTCAAGATTAAAGGGTAATGTCTACCCTTTTATTGATGATTCATGGATTTTGGATAGCGGAGTACCCCGACACATGACCAATAAAAATGATAGTATAGTTCCTAGAAGCCTCTATAAGAACCCATCAATGTTGTTTTTGGGAATAATGTTAAATGTCCAGCCAAAGACTCTGGAACCATCTCTTTTGTGGAAGCTACATGTGCAGAAAAAAGCTATCATGCTCTAAGTACCTCAAATCAAGAGGAACATGCTCTCAGTTTGTTATGATGACAGATCGTGGGCTTAAAGTATGATTCAAGAAACTAAAGAAGAAATTCTAAATGCTCTGGAAACTTAGCAGGGCAAGTTATATTGAGATATCGAGCTCATCTAGTGAGGCGGTGGACACACTGATGACCCGCCTGGGGGATAGGCCCCACACTTACATCACTGGCATGGTTGGTGAGATCATGGGTGATATGCGGCCAGTGGGATGACACGCTGTGTGACTGCCATTCTAGAGACTGGCATAGTTATAGCACCAGCTCATTTAGTTGGGTTCACACTATAGAGAACCCTAGTATGTATTTGGTTGAGTACCTTTTCATATTGTGTACTCCTATCTTTGTATATGGTGTGTTGAGTGTTGTGTAAAGAAGAAGAAGATTTTCAGCCTCTCACCTTGTGTGTTCTCTTTTAGGGTTTTGTGAGTGTGTGTGTGCTTGCAAGAGCTCATGATCTCTTCTCCCCTGCATCTTTTCATGGTATCAGAGCCAAGTTCATGCTAAGGGCTGAGCTGCAAGCAAGAGAAGCACAGGAAGCGGTAGGAGGGTAAGAGCTTCATCTACTCTTCCCTATTTGTGTTGGCGACTACACCCTTGTCGGGAGCTCTACGGGAGGCACCGGCAAACGATCTCTAATTGAGGAGCTTTGTTTGTGGGAGTAAATCTATAGGGAAACTATACTGTCCTATCAGACAAACATAATTTTTTGGGCCGAAAACGCGTTTCGGGCGCGTTAGGACCTCCGTTTTTCAGAAAGTAGGCAATTTCGAGCACTGGCGAGTAAGTCATCGATTCTCTGCAGAACTCTGTTGTAAGAACTGCAGGAAGACAGATTGGTTGTGGAGACATTGTCTGTGCTGCGCAAGGAGGTCAAGAGTTTCCATTGGGTGTATGTATACACATTGAGATCATTGGTTGTGACATTTGAGTGTAGTACAGTACCCCTGCAAAAAATACATCAGTTTGTGCAGGACAAACCAGAGTGCTATTTCTGGTAAATTTGTGTGTCTGGCAAGATGTCAAATGATGGCATAAACCAAATTGTTGTTGAGAAGTTTGATAAGAACAACTTCCATGCTTGGAGGTTCAGGTTGACAAATTTCCTGATGGGAAAGGGTTACTGGGACTATATAGAAGGTGAGCATAAAGAGGCAGCAGAGATACCAAAGATCAATCCGACTGCTGTAGATGTGAAAGAGTTCAAGGATTGAGGTAAGCATGAAGAGGCACCAAAGATACCGGAGATCAATCCGATTGCTGGAGATGTGAAAGAGTTCAAGGATTGGAACCAAGGAGCCAGAAAAGTTATGTATTGGCTCTCTATCAATATATTGGACACCATGATTGGGCACATACATGATGCCAAGTCCCCCAAGGAGGCGTGGGACACTTTGGTAAAACTCTATGAAACGAATACCAAGGCACGAAAGATACAGTTGAAGAATGAACTTCATACTGTGAAGAAAAAGAGTATGTCTGTGAATGGCTATGCATTGAAGATCAAGGGTATTGTGGAATCCCTTGCATCTATTGGTGTCTCAGTAGATGATGATGATAAGGTTGAAGTCTGTCTACATGGTCTCGGACCACAATACAAGGCATTCAAGATGTCTATTCAGACTCGGGAAAACATTCCCAATTTCACAGATTTGGTGTCTATGTTGATTATAGAGGAGAAGAGCTTGGGTGAAGACCAACAGCCTTCACAAAACAAAAACATGTCAGAGCAACAGGCCTTCTACACAAGTTCAAGAAGAGGACGAGGTAGAGGAGGCTGTGGACATGACCAAGGAGGTGGCCAAATAGGTAATCAAAATTATGGCTAGCAACAGAAGCAAAACAACAACAACAACACGCAGGTGGAAGAGGCCAATTCAGAGGCACGGGGAGTCAAAGAGGTCGTGGAAATTGGCAAAGGCAGCATAATGATACACGTGCATGCTTTTATTGTGGTAAGCCTGGACATGTGCAGGCAGATTGTTATAAGAAGCAGGCTAACATGCAAAATGGAAAATTGCAACAAAACAACTAGGCACCCTCAAGCAAAAACAATGAGGATAATGAAAGTTTGTTTGTTATGCGGCATGTCGTTAATGCCATGTCTGAAAATGTTGAAGCAACACATAAAGATAATGTATGGTATCTTGATTCAGGTGCCTCGAATGTCATGGGGAGTGGTTCAAGGAGATGAAAAACCTTGAAAGACCAGGTTTTGTGGAAACAAGAAATGACACTGCTCATCCAATTGCCCATGTTGGAGATGTGCCATTGTCTATGCAGGATGGCAAAGTGAAGTACCTTACAGATGTACTTCATGTTCCGAACATAACAAAGAATCTGGTTTCAGTTGGCCAGAAGATTGAGCAAGGTTTGCAGGTTCCGGTTTAACCCTGATGGTTGTTATGTTAAAGACTTTAAAGACAAGTGCCGGTTGGTTGCAAAAGGCAACACAGTGGGCAGAATGTTTACATTGAATGTAAACATGCCTAAAGTGAGTGCTGCGATGTTTGCAAATGGTTCAGGAATTGTTGCAGACACAGACATTTGGCATAAAAGAATTGGACATGTGAATGTGCAGAGAATGAAGTCTATGCAGACAAAAGGAATTGTGATAGGGCTGCCAAAGTTTAAAGTTGAAGATAAGTAGAAAATATGTGAAACATGCCAATTTGGAAAGCAAACAATGCATGTAATGGGAGGCTGCAGGTATTATGTGACATTTATTGATGACCACACAAGGAAAGTGTGGGTATACTTCATGAAGGAGAAGGGTGAGGTGTTCACTCATTTTCAGAATTTCAGAGTTATGGTTGAAAAGAAAATAGGGAAACATGTAAAGTGCCTAAGATCAGATGGAGGGGGAGAGTACTTCTCCAATGAGTTCTCTGAATTTTTGAAGAAGAATGGTATTCGGAGATAGTTTACATGTAGATACACTCCGCAATAAAATGGAGTTGCTATAAGCGAAAAAACAGGCACATTGCTGAGATTGCGCAAGCATTGATGGGAGAGAAGAATATGCCGCATAGCTATTGGACTAAGACTGTTTCTACAGCAGTTTACATCATGAATAGGACTCTAGCTATAGCCATACATGATATAACTCTAGAGGAGAGGTTTACTGGCAGGAAACCTGATTTGTCTCATCTGAAAGTCTTTGGATGCATTGCATATGTGCATGTGCCAGATGAGCTGAGAACTAAGATGGATCTAAAAGCTGAAAAATGTGTGTTTATTGGGTATTCCCTTGAGCAAAAGGGATATAGATATTATAACCCTGCTACACGTGAGTTGAGGGTAAGCAGGGATGTTGGTTTTGATGAGATGAGCAGCTGGTATGCTACTAAAAAAGAAGCTATTGGGGCTGATGTGAGTGGAAATGTGGTTGCACAGAATGCAAGTCAGCAATCACAGTCTTTGAGTGGACCAGGAGAGTCCTCATCTAGTGGTTCAGCTGATAGACCATGGAGTGGCAGGCTGCGTCATAATACCAGTCCTGCAAATGTGATTAGTACATCACATAAAGGCAAAGAGAAAGTGGTTGAGCCCCTTAGTATGCTTGACATTTCTGCAGGGCATTCTCATGTTGATGGAGAGTCTAGTGGCTCAGAGATGAGCCTTGATTAGAGGATCTTAGGATACCAGCTATGAGAACACCTGGTGTAAAGAAGGCTATGGAAGCTATGAATGCAAAGCTGCAAAGATCTGGGAGAGTGAAGAATCTTGTGCAGAGGTTTACCTATGATGGTTATGTGACACATCACTATGCATACATGGCAAAAGTTGTACAGGTTGTAGAGCCCACATGCATTGATGAGGCTATTGGAAATGTGTGTTGGGAGAAAGCTATGGATGAGGAGATGGATGCATTATATGGAAATGAGAATTGGGATTTAGTGCAATTGCCTGAAGGCAAGAAAGCCATTGGATGCAAGTGGGTGTACAAAGTAAAACATAACAGTGATGGAAGCATAAGCAGGTACAAGGCTATATTGGTAGTGCCAAAGGATATGCGCAGACATATGGCATTGATTATGAGGAAACTTTCAGCCCAATTTCCAAGATGGCAATAGTGAGAGTTGTGATAGTAGCAGTGGGTGCATCAAAGCAATGGTCTTTACATCAGATGGATGTAAAGAATGCATTCTTGCATGGGGATTTGCAGGAAGAGGTGTATATGTTGCAGCCACCTGGTTATGAGGATGTGAGTCACACCGAGCATGTTTGCAGGTTGAAGAAAGCCTTGTATGGCTTAAAACAAGCACCAAGAGCATGGTCTGACAAGATTTCTGAATATCTTGTCACTATTGGCTTTCATGTAGCCAATGCAGATTTCTCGTTGTATGTGACAGTGATAGAGGGGTTGTGCTTGTTGTCATCTATGTAGATGACCTGATCATTACGGGGGGACCATGATGCAGAGATCTTTGATGTAAAGATCTTGCTTAGATAGAAGTTTGAGATGAAGGATCTGGGGGAGCTCACATATTTCTTGGTCATTGAGGTGATTAGGTCACCACATGGTATTGGATTACTACAGAGATAGTATGGCTTGGACATGTTGTCCAAGTATGGTATGACAGGCTATAAGCCTATCTCAGTGCCATTGGATCAGAATGGTAAGTTGAGTGCAGATTCAGGAGAGATTTTGGAGGATCCTACTATGTATAGGCGCATAGTAGTAGGAAGCTTGATCTATATGACGATCACCATGCCACATTTGAGCTATGCTGTTGGGTTGGTGAGTCAGTTTATGCAGGTTCCTCGGAAGCCTTATTTGGATGCATTGAGACGCATACTGAGGTATGTGAGGTCTACTTTGCATTGTGGACTATTTTATGAAACTGGGACAGAGATATGTGTACATGGATACACAGATGCTGATTGGGCTGGTATTATCTCAGATAGAAGATCTACTAGTGGCTTCATGTTTTCTTTGAGAACCCTAGTATGTATTTGGTTAAGTACCTTTTCATATTGTGTACTCCTATCTTTGTATATGGTGTGTTGAGTGTTGTGTAAAGAAGAAGAAGATTTTTAGCCTCTCACCTTGTGTGTTCTCTTTTAGGGTTTTGTGAGTGTGTGTGTGTGCTTGCAAGAGCTTAAGCTCTCTTCTCCCCTGCATCTTTTCAAGTTAGCAGCAAACGATTAAGGTGCAATAATATCTACGAGCTGGGTGCCCTTACAGGGAACAACTATAGATAAGAGCATGAGAAAGCTTTTCAACATGAAATTTGGTCACTTTGGATTTGCAGTGTTGAAGGAGATGTAGAAAAAGGGAATGGTAGCTAATTTGCCTACATTTTCTTAATTGTAGGAACCATGTGAGGCTTGTATAATGGGCAAGGAATATCGTAAGGCATTTTCTATAGGAGAGGAGCAATAGGGAAAGGACTCCTCCAGAGCTGGTCCATGCTAATCTTTATTGTAAGATATCTACTATTACATTGTGGGGATCTTCTTACCTTATACTATTAGTTGACAATTATAGTAAGAAGATACAATAGGTTTATTTCCTTCACAACATAAGACTTAAGCTTTTGGCAAGTTTATACAATGGCATAAGATTGTGGACAATGAGACAGGAAAGAAGGTGAAAAAGTTTTATATAGATCAAGGAGGGTAACAAAATTTGATAGCTACTACAAGGACAATGGCATCAAGTGCCAACTCGTCACCCACTACTCACACACCTCAATAAATGTTGTCGTAGAATGCTATGATTAGATTGTTGTGGAGATGGCTCATGCATGCTAAAAGGGAAAGGGTTACTAGACACTTTTTGGGCTAAAGTAGTGAGCACAATTTATATCCTCAATTAGAGCTATACAAAGGCGCTCAAGGGTATCACACTGCACAATAGGCCTACTATGGTAAGAAACCTTTAGTGCCTCATTTCAAAATATTTGGCTATGAATGTTATATGCATATACCTGATGCATCCAAGAAGAAGCTTGATGCCAAAAGCAAGAATTATATCTTTCTTGGATAGAGTCAAGATTCAAATGTATTGACTCTACAATCCAAAGGCAAAGAAGATAATCACCAACTAAGATGTGTTTTTGGAATGTCACACTCATCAGTGGAGGACAGGTCCATCCACTCTATCATCAGAGCTAGAGAAATAATCCATCATGAGCCAAACCCACCAACTAGATTTCCTCTTAAGGAGGAGGTGTTTTTAGAGGACAAAGACTCTTATACACCACCCCACCCTACTTGCTACACCACACGTAAAGCATCTAATGGGATCATTATTATAATCATTAATGATTAGTAGATGGTCAAGGGTTCGAGCAAATTTAGGTAGGGTTGGGGGAGCCTTGGAGCAATGGTATCGATTCATTATTAGTGGGCAGCAGTGGATTAAGGGCATTGACCATGTTTATGTTGTGTAACTGCTCGCATTGTATACGTGGCTACCACCTATTGCACTATATATGGACATAGTTATCTCACAAGTTAAGGTATCCACACCCTCTACACTTAGTATATCCTCCATCCAGAGTCTGTCTAGATTGACATCTAAGCTTTACTTATTGAGAGTGCACAGGTGGACAACACTATCACATTGTACCTATCTCAGAACTTTAAATTCTCTCCATTCTCTATTTATTACATTGTCTATTGCACTTTGTTTTGCTTTCCATTGTGCTATATTCTTATATTTCTTGGGTGAGTACTCAGCACAAAATGATCACCATTAGTACCTTTTCTAGATTTCACATCTCCACATGATAAAATGCTCCTCTCTCTCTCTCTCTCTCTCTCTCTCTCTCTCTCTCTCTCTCTCACGTTGCCCCTTCTCGTTAAAAAGAAAAATGTTGTAAGCTTGAAAATCTCCTTTACAAATGGAATTATGTTGTAGTGTGCTAAATGGTGCAATAGAAAATGGGCTATCATTTAAAAACCCAATAAATTTGTCCTGGTTTTTATAAAACAACAGGAGTTAATCTTATTGCACTCTCTTTACTTCCTTCAATTTTAACAAGGAAGAGCCTCTAAATGATTAGTATATTTATATTTATTGCATGCCTGAAAGCACTTAAAAAGGTTAGAGGATGTCTAATTTCTTAGAAGACCTTCATGTTAATTTGAGGTGTTTTTACTCCCTTGAAAACATTTATATTAAACATGGATTTGTGCTTCTTGATTTAGGTAGGCTCTTATGGTGGGTTTAATTAGAGTTCTCTCTCTCTCTCTCTCTCTCTCTCTCTCTCTCTCTCTCTCTCTCTCTCTCTCTCTCTCTCTCTCTCTCTCTCTCTCTCTCTCTCTCTCTCTCTCTCTTAAAAACCTTCAAATATATGAATGGTTTGATGAAAGTCAAGAAGACCATGAGAGGTCAACAATCATTTCTTAGCATGAGAACTTGAAGCTATGGCTACAATATTCCAAGACTATAATGTTATATCCTGGCATGAGAACTTAAAACTATGGCTAAGATATTCCAACACTATATTGTGATTTCCATTAAATTCTTTGTACATCCTTCCTCTCATTATAGAAGACATGTCAGCCTTTACATCTGTGGTTGACAAGATTATTTTCTTGGTATCCTTGACAATGCACCATTCTCTAAATTCATTTAATAATTCTCATGAGGTTATCCATCATGGATGACCTTGACATGCATCCTCGTTTTATGACATGCATGAGTACTTAATTCATGCTATGATAATGGATGGCATTATGTTATGTCTTTTGTGTAGCTATATCAAAATAAAAGTCCAAATATGTGAATGTTAATTATAGTTTTATATAGTCTAATAATAACTTTAGACACACAAGAAACTATGTTTACTGAAGATTACAATGTTTGATGTAATAAAAGTCATGAGAAATTGAAGCTTTTATACTTATCTTGTCAAACTTGTTAGACTCCTTGAGTTGCAACACATTAGGCTAAAGTTAAATTGTTTGCAATGGCACAAAGTTGACTCATGAGTGAGTTTAAGACACTCTTCTTTAGTAGGGGAGTTTTAAAATCATAGAAGAAAGAGCTAGGGAGTTGTATCACTTAGAAAATAAACCAACATTAGCCATCACCACCATGAGCATCATGCATGTGCCATCAAGATGGGCACTATCAATAACAACATCTTGACCATGCCAAGATGGGCAAGGGTGAGCATCTTCAAATCATGAATGAAACTCCATGGGTGCATCATTTCTAAGAAAACCCACATTCCACATATTTGGTGGTGGCTAGGGTGATTTGGAAAGCAGTTGGGGGGGGCATATGTTTTACAAGTCAAGTATATTTGCAAAATATTAACAACCCCATTAGAAGTCAAGTATGATGTCTTTTAAGATAAATATTGTAACCCCCAAGTATCATCAAATATTTAACACCCCCACCAATGACGTGGCAGTTCAAGTGGTAAAGTGTTTTGCCTAGGACTGAGAGGTCTTGGGTTCAAACCCAAGCTTGGACCGGCGGCATCTTCGTCCGTGCCCTCCAAAGCCTCATCATTGACGTCGTTCGTGCTATGACCCCTTCTCTCCAGGAGGACTCCTGTGTAGTTGTTCCACTCTCCATGGTCGAGTGCGGCTGTCGCTCGCTTCTAAGGGCTGCAAAGATGGACTTCATAGCTCTCAACACTAGCTTGGCTGGGATGATGAACAAGTTGTAATGTTCACTAATAGTAGGATCTCTTTCTTGGAAAAAAATAAATATTTAACACCCCCATTGGAAAGTCAAGTATATTAGAAAAATAAATAAACAACATATCTCCTAGAAATGTAAAGACATTAAGTAGACCTAATGTGAAACAATGTTTTTTACACTTAGGTGATATCATAGATTTTTTTTCAATGACACCCTTGAGCATATAGAGAGAACTTACATTGTCATACTTGTGTTTTCCTTTTTGCCAAATTTACATCAACTAAAGCTATAGGCCTACTATGTCATTTTTTGGACCAAAATTTCTTATCTATTAGTGGCTCTAGCTAGTCAAATTTGTAGTTGTTTTCTAGCTAAGCCATTATTTCCAAAGCCTCCTTAGTGAGCTCTTCAAAGAGGTGTTGTATTGTCTTAACTCTGATCAGCTTTTTGTAGTGTGCTCTTGCTTTCCTCCCAAAGATCATACCATTACTGGCTTCCTAGGTGTTGTTAATAATAGTATAATCCATCGGCACACCTCTATTAATGGATGACTCAAATTCCTAATGTCACCTAGCAAAGATTGTTTAGAGTTGAATATATCTTGGGTTTCGGCTTTATTGAGCCACTTTTTGATGCGTTTCCAAAGAGGAATAAGTACCTAACATTTCCAAAATAGATGAAAGTTGTCTTCTAGCATTTTTTAACGAATGGGCATGCTAGTCTACCCATTTTTCTATATGGGCTCTTATTGGGGAGCTTGCAATGGAGTAGTCGTCACATTAGCAAATTGTATTTTGCCAAGGAGTGGCTTTCCATGTCCTCGTATGCCTCTTCCAACAAGCATGGACAGGTTCTTTAGACTTAGCATTTTTTAGTAAGCTTTTGAATCCACTTTCTTGCCCTTGCTCCTTGCATTCTCGAGTCCCTAGCCTTTAACTTGACTAGATGTATTCCATGAGCATTAATTGTCCAATTGTGGAGGCACCCATTTGTTATTGGAGAATTGAGCAAACAAGCATTGTCATAACTCTCACAAAGGAGCAAGATAACCATGTTAAATAGGTGAGTCTTGTCCAAGTTGGAACAACAAGTTTTATGTTAAAATGGTGTCCGAGATGGCTAGGCAACAGCATGGATCTGGCTTGCCATGGTGCCACATTTGGGCGCGGTAGAAACAATAGGTGTTTTCTCCTAAAACCACTCCCCATGTTCAAAGACAACCTCTTCATAAAGAGAGAACATATAAAAAGTCCCCCAATATGACTCTAGGTATTAAACCCTCATCCAACTTGTGTGTGTGTGTGTGTGGAGGGGGGTGGTAATGTGAGACCCATTGTATTTTTTTAAAATATTTTCCCTTGAAATGCTATAACCCATGCTCATTATATTGACTAACTATTTACAATTGAAGATATAGAGCACATGCTCATACTCCTTGAAATGCTACATTGTGTGTGTGAGAGAGAGAGGGGGGGTTAATGTGAGACCCGTCGTATTTTTTAAATATTTGCCCTTGAAATGCTAGAACCCATATGGGCTCATTTTATATTGACTAACTATTTACAATTGAAGCTATAAAACACATACTCCTTCCACAACTTGGTGCTTTTTCCCTTGAAATGCTACAACCCATGCTCATTATATTGGCTACCTATTTACAATTGAAACACTAGTACACATGGTCCTACTCCGTCCGTAACTTGGTGCCTTTTCCAAGTCTAGTGGCCTGACAAAAGTGAGAAGATTGCAAAACCGAATTTTTGTGCTCTCCCTTTTAGGCACATGAAAGTGTGCATGCTTCAAAGTATGGTTGCTACATATTGCACCATGTGCTTCATTGCCTCCTTCCCAACAGGAATTATTGTGCTACCTCCAACGACTGGCCATATCGATTGTTGTCCTTTTTTATATTGCATCTTTGTGCCTTACATATGTCTCTTCACATCTTTAAGCTTTATCTTATTCTTTCTTTTTTGCAAAAAGGGTTTCATTGATATGGCTTTCACAAAGAAGACAAAAAAGTATCCTCTAGAATTTAATCATAAACAAAGATATGGCTTTCTCTACACGAGTAGCATGGGGCCAAAGAAGACTAAAAAATATTAACTAGAATTCATTCGTAGAAAAAATCACCATTACCTTTGAAAAGGAATAAATATTAATCGGAAAACATAGTCTAAAGTAGTACCCTACAGTTAGCAAATTGGTTTATTTTATATAGATTTGACTATGATTGTTATACTTTGACTTGATTACCATTATAACATTGAGCTTTTACCTCTTCCCCATCATTTTCAAGGATTAAAGCTACAAGTTTGTATATTTATTTCACTAGCTATATAAACGTGTTTATTTTACCTCTTCCCCATCATTTTCAAGGATCAAAGCTACAAGTTTGTATATTTATTACACTAGCTATGTAAACATGTTTACAAATTATTATTATATCTTTTGTTATTTATAAATGGCATGCATTCTATCTTTTGTTATTTATAAATGGCATGCATTCTATCTTCTCACAAGTATGTTCCAAGTCATGATGACGGAGCATAAAAAATTTAGGGCTTGAAGTATCAACGTCAAGTTGATAAGTGCCAATAGGGTCAAGAAGGTCACTAAGTAGGAATGAATAAATATTGTGATGGCTTAGTTAGTGAAGTACATATAAATAAAGAATATAAAGTGATATCAAAATCAATGTAAATCTAAAGAAATATGTCATGGCAAAGATCTAGTTTAGGCACAATTTTAAAACATTCATGATTATCATACGATCCCAAAGACGTGATTGTAAATCCATTCTTGCCTAATTATCTTTATTGATTCTAGAGTCTTCCAAATGACTATACTCTAATTTTATCCATTATGTATGAGATTAAAAAATGTTCCACACACGACAAAGAACATAAAACCCTTTTTCTTTATGTTATCACATTATACTTAGAAACTCATCACATTTCCATCACCAATAGCACAACATAGGTTTTTTGTGAAGCTTTTAGTGATTATAACTTCTAAATTGAGCACTTATATATTATTGATAATGAAGAAGACTAATTGTTTATTGTCTTTGTGATAATTAGCATGCTACTCTCTTTTAGTTATAAATATTGTTGCCTGCTAGAAATAATTATTACTCAATATCAATAAGGTCAATCTCCATTACTTGCCTACTAATTGTTTAATTGTCTTTGTGATAATTAGCATGCTACTCTCTTTTAGTTATAAATATTGTTGCCTGCTAGAAATAATTATTACTCAATAGCAATAAGGTCAATCTCCATTACTTGCCTACTAATTCTGTGCATTTCTCTTTTTTTTTTCATATTTAGGGGCAACGGAGCAAAAACTTGACCATTTATGTATTTGCATTTTCTTGATTCTCATTTTTTTAAAATGAATCATCATTTCTACATGAGTAGACACTGGAGTATTTCTACATTATCAAACTAGGCACTAAATATATATAAATATGAGAGGTTTCCAATCGTTTAAACTCATTGTAAGTAACTCAATGATAAAATTTTAAGGATTTTTTAATATTCTTAACTCAAAAGGTAAATTATGATTTAAGGATTTAAATATATTCTATTTGTGAATGAGAAATGTTTAAGGATTTATCTATATTCTAGTAGTTATTTTAAAAAGGATGCATCATGAAATAATGCCACACATACTTGTCAAATAAACTCAAGTGTTTATTAGATGAAATCCTGTGTGTCATAAGTTCTCAAGAGATATTTATAAAAAAACATAATGATGATTTGCATCATTCCTAATTAGCCCCTTTATAAATTTTAAGATAATAAGACTACCTCTTTTGGGATACCTTTTTTATCAATCAAATCCCCCATATGATAATGTGAATGTTTCTAAAAGGTAAAAAAATGATAACTCATGCACTATATTACATATGATTCAAGTAAGCCTCCATCAAAGAGAGAAGAAGAAGAAGAAGAAGCTCTTTTAACGTCATAGGAACAATCCCAAGAGACCAAATATGATCTATCCGACGGGAGTGAGATTCGAACATAAGATGTGTTGAATAACAAAGAGAGAGAGAGAGAGAGAGAGAGAGAGAGAGAGAGAGAGAGAGAGAGAGAGAGAGAGATGGAGAGATGATGATGATGATAACGATGACATTAACATCTATAGAAGGCCATATATGGTCTGTGTGATCAATAAATCATAGTATATCAAAATATGGGCTAAGAGGACAACAATAGCTATGAGGCTCATGTTAATCAAATGTTTTTAAAAGTCAAAAAACATGATAGCCCTTACTTTGAACTATATTGCATGCTATTCAAATGAGCCTCCAAAAAGAGTGAGAGAGAGAGAGAGTGTGTGTGTGTGTGTGCACGCGTGCGAGAGAGAGAGAGAGAGAGAGAGAGAGAGAGAGAGAGAGAGAGAGAGAGAGATAATGATGATGATATAACATTCACATATGACCTTTGTGATGATTAGTAAAGTAAAATAAAGAGTACAAAAAGACTTATGAGGCTTATAAGAGATATAACATTCACATAAGGCCTTTGTGATCAATAAAGAAAAATAAAAAGTACAAAAAGAGCCAAAGATAAAATTGTAGTGATAATAACAAGATCTCAGGGGGTTCACTATAAGTAAACCCTCTGTATCACTGCGTTCAAGGAATATTTTAAAAATCTCTTATCTGTAATTTTTTTATGAATAAAACATACCCCTTCTCTATTCAGCCTGTGAATACCCCCTTTAAATGGTACCCTTTTGTATGTAAAAAATGTGTAAAAAAGGAGATTTTAAAAATCCCTTTTGTTGAACCCACGTGCTATGCTTACATATTTATGAGTGAACCCCCCAAGAATGAGATCCTTGTGGCCAAAAATTGCATTCGATAGTGTTCCCTTGCAAGATGTTTGTGACTTCCCTAGTGTGCCCTTGCATTCCATTATCCTTGTTAAGCTAGGCCAAGTCCCACACCAACCTAGACCTTCTACGATAAGGGGTTAGATTGCCTAGTTTTTTAGACCACTAGAGCTTTCAAGGATGGAAACTTTAGAGAATTTGTCAAGACAAAAGAATTGGAGTTAGATACATCCATTGTTAAGGGAGAAAGCAAGGACAATCAAGGTGTATAGATAGATTGGGCAGTCTCACTACTAGAAGCTAACCCTCATCTTGGATTGGGTGGATGATGGTGGGGATCCACATGAGAAACAATTCCTAGAAAGTAACTATAGATATCATGGTACTATCTCCATCATGGAGGTGGGGTGTGGGAAGGGGCATGAGAGAGAGAGAGAGAGAGAGAGAGAGAGAGAGAGAGAGAGAGAGAGAGAGAGAGAGAGAGAGAGATTTAGTTTACATCAACATTGTGTAACTTAGGGGATGCATGCAATTATTTCATATTTGTTAATTATGTGGAGATAAGGAAGTTACATAAATGTATAAAACTATATAATGTATTATCTCTAAGGACAGTTAGTTTGATCAATGTAGATTAATAAGAAAAGGTGAAGAGGCATAAATATCCTTAGATTCTGATTGATGTCATATTTCCACATGGATAGTCTTGCTACATGTGTTGAGCTAGTAACATCATGATGTAAAAGGCTAAGCCTATCTTGCTAAGCTTGTTTTTCTATTAAGTCTTAAATTTTTCAATTACCTAGTTCTGAATTTAATTACATTCTGTGATTCTTCCTAGCTACCATGATCTATAAAATGGTATTAAAGAGCTAGGCTAGCTAGTTAGGATTGAAGATTCATGCTCTGTTTCTTAGGTGTCTACGTAGGGTTTTGGGGGGAGAGAGAGAGAGAGAGAGAGAGAGAGAGAGAGAGAGAGAGAGTTAAGGCATAACGCAAAGAGAGGCCATAGATAATATATTATATTATGCATTTTCTTGAGCATGCAAGTAGCTTTTTCAGATAGGACCCACCTTAATTTACAATGAAGGGCCTAACAGAAGAGACAAAGGAGTAATCATCATAAAGAGCTAGAGCTAAATTAGGTTGGAGAGAGAGCCTAGGATCTACTAATACCCCCTCCTCTTATTTTCAATCCTTTATTACCTATAAACAATTCTCGGATTAATCTTTTTAAAAAGTTCTCGTATTATTACCTATAAAAAGTTCTCATATTAATCTTTTATTACCTATAAAAAGTCCTCGTATTATTCTTTTTCCTCTTTAAACTCTTAAAATACCTTAAAAGTTTTATAGGATCAAAATGGTGACTCCAATCTACCATTCACCCATGTTATTAGCTTCTTTGTGCCTTATAAAAAGGGTAAAATTTTAAAGGATAAATTTTAAGAGGTCCTTATACATGTCTTGAATCTCACCTTTACATTAGAAATAGATCCTTCTTGTTATGGGTTTAGCATGGTGTCATCATATAAATAGGTTCTACCATTGGGAATCAACTTTCTTGCATCCAACCTTTGCATTAGAAATAGAACCTTCTTTACGGGTTTAGCATGGTGTCATCCTATAAATAGGTTGTACCACTGGGAATCAACTTAGCATCATAAATTATATCCATAGTTTTGTATAGTTCTTAAATCAAATCATATGGTCAAAGAAAAAACTACACTATCTATATGCTTTCTCTAAGAACTATCTAAAATTCATACTCAATTGGGAGAACTCTAAAGTAGTAGGTATATGAGTCACCCTTGAGATAAATAGCAAATACCATTTATTCCATAAGATAAAAAACAAGGCAAGTCACTTCATAAAGTCTTTATCTTTATGTGTGTGTGTGTGCACGTGCATGCATCATGTGTGTATGTGTGTGTGCATACACACATGCATGTGTTGTGCACATAGCTTATGTGTATGTGTGTGTGCATACACATCATGTGTCATCCATGCATGCACGTGCATTTCATAGAGACTTTGAGGCCTCCTTGGAGATGAAAAAAAATAAGAACATCCAGTAATTGTCTATACTAGTGGAAAAATAGAACCATTCATGAAGCGCAAGCCTATCTAGCTAGAGGATTCAATTACTCTTTACCAATCAAACGTATTTCAGGATAATATAAAAGCATCATCACAATGGCGTATCCTTCTTTTATATGTTTATCTAAGTCTCATAAGATTTTTTTAACACATGTTATCTAGAACCATGTAGGATATCAAAATACTTAAGAGTGTTGTAGTATTTAGAACTTCAAATGGAGAAAGAGCCACCCATGTATCAATGCTATTCAAGGAAAACCTTCGTGCTCTATCCGTAAAACAATTATCTAAACCCTTTCATGAATTTGCTATATTTTTAAAGAAATATTGGCATGTAAATGACTTTCAATCTTTTAAAACAAGAAAATTAAAATTTCATATCAATAGGTGTTGAGGAAATAATTGATCCATGTGTCTACAATTATTTATCACGGTGAGGCCATCAACTTACATTAATTGGAAAATTTTCCTTGTCAGTATGGTCCTCGAGAACCCTTAGAGGCAATGCAGACAACACCAAGTCAACATACCAAACTTTTACTTAATGGAGATGTTTGTGGTTAATCACTGCATGCTCATTTGATGTTAGAGACTAAATGAGTAGTATTTTGTTTAAATCTTTGTATACCAAGCCTTGATCAAGGTCTAAATAGCCTAAGATTCATACATTGCTCAATTTATGTGTACAACTGCACATATCTATACTGTCTACATGTTTTACACAAAATAAGTCTGATTTGCAATTATTCTCCATGCAACAATCCCCTATTACACATGGCTTCAATTAAGTTTGATATGCGATTATTCTGCATGCAACAATCCCCTATGACATTGAGAACTCATCAAGGGCTTATGCCCATGTCACTTGTTCATGAGGTAGTAACTTTAATAAGGGCTTATGCCCCTTATCACTTGTTCATGAAGTAGTAGCTTTGATCAGATGTTCGTAATCTCACTAGGATGATATAATAAATACAATAAGCTAGTCATATATTAAATCCACTTAAATTTGCAACCTATCTTCCATTTTCCACTCTTATTATGTGATAATCGAACCTCCCCACGTAGAAATCCTTAGTTTTATAGTTGATGGCTCATACTTTATAATGGCTTTCGATCACCATTCAAAATTGCACAATGGTATTGGAATATCTCTCTTATCTTACTACATGTTGGCACCTCATTATGTTCAACTCACAAGTCTTCCATTTTCTAATGATGAGAGAACTTGTTTGGTGTGCACCCCCTTAGCAAGTGATCTTCCATGGTGTGCTTAATGGTCTCTTATAACATGCAAACTTTACCACTGGCCATGGCCCTAGGAGTCTAGATGAGTGGCTCTTTTTCTCTAGTGTACACGTGCAAGTTTTGCCCTCTTGCCTCATATTTAAAGAGCACACAGTGCGGGTTCCTTCCCCACCTCGTCGCCATGGCCTCCCAACGAGCTCCCATCGAGAGCATCATATCCATAGCCATTCTTGCCCTCGTTTTGTCTCCTTTTGCATCTTGCATTCGGGTGCCTGCATCTCCTCCCATCGGCCTTCCATATCACAAAGGCCCCCTTCTTGCAGGCAAAGAGCCCATTAAGATTCATATCACATTCTATGGGGATTTCACAGCTTTAGAACACAACACACTAATGTCTTTTCTAGCCTCTCTCAGTGCTACCTCCCATGCACCACACAAATCTGTGAAGATTTCTCTTAAATCTGTGCTCGAGCCCCCTTCTAGAGCTGTGTTTTCTCCTACAGTGGCCAAGTGGTGGTCTCTCACTAGGGGCTACACAGATTTGCAAGGGGAAGGGGTCTCCCAGACTGTGATAATCAAGCATGAAACCTTTGATAACTACTCACTGGGAAAGCTCCTTAATCTCTCTGACATCTCTGCGCTAGCAATAGCCTCTGCAAGGGGAGCTTCTCCTGCTGCAGGTGATGATGGAGGGCGAATGGGCAACAACATCCATGTGGTATTGACTGCTGCAGACGTTGTGGTGGAAGGGTTCTGTATGCATTCGTGCGGGCAGCATTTCTACACGGCCAGCGAAGGGCTTGGCAAGATAGCGTATGCGTGGGTGGGGAATGCGAAGGAGCAGTGTCCGGGCTATTGCGCCTGGCCCTTTGCAAGGCCACAGTATGGACCGCAAGGGGAGCCTCTGAAGGCGCCCAATGATGTGGGGGTGGATGGGATGATTGTTAATTTAGCTAAGGTTTTGGTAGGGGCAGCGACGAACCCCTATGGGGATGCGTATTATCAAGGGGACTCCGCATGTGCAGTGGAGGCTGGCGGAGCCTGCACAGGCGCGTTTGGCGAAGGGGCTTATCCGGGCTACCCAGGGCACGTGTTGCAAGAGCGTCACACGAGTGCAAGCTACAACATGGAAGGCCTACAGCACAGCAAGTTCTTGCTGCCTTGGATTTGGGACCCTGTCACCCTGTCGTGCTCTGGGCAGCCATAGCCTGCTGTGCTTGGAAAAAGGAACTAAAGTTGTATAATATGTTTTAATTTCTATTACGTCTCTGTTTTCAGTACAATGTATGTATCGGCTTTCCTTCGTTCCACGCTGTGTTAGAAATACGTGTAAAAGGTCCTCTCTCGCTCCCATTTTTAAATGGAACGGCTGCGTGTCTCTCTGAGTGCCCCAAGCATTGGTTTGATAACTTCGAATACAAGCAAGTGTCAAAAATTTTAACAAGCCTCCACTCGTTAACTCATGCCTTGCTCTAATTACACTTGATTACTCTAATTACACTTGATGGCTGCTCCTCAACCTTCTAGCACCTTGCCAAGATTACTAAGCCTTTGGAATAAGTGTATAAACGAAGACTATCAACCTTCTAGCACCTTGCCAAGATTACTAAGCCTTTAGAATAAGTGTATAAACGAAGACTATCGTATAATAATCCATGCTTACGAATGAGAAACGTTCCCGTCTTGCAGATCCGTAAGAAAGCAATAAAAAAGCTATAGTTCTTCACAAGTAGGCCTTATTTTTAATGGGCACCCTCGCCCTTCAAACTTTACTTGAAGCGCTCTTTTCCTCTTGTCATAGTGTGCTGTACCATACGGGGTTAAGTATAGACAAATACCCATAACGCCTCTAGCAACGTTCTCGTCCTGCAGTTCGGTAGGAAAGCAGTAAAAAAGCTATAGTTCACAAGTAGGCCTGATTTTTAATGGGCACCCTTGCCCTTCAAACTTTGCTCGAAGCGCTCTTTTCCTCTTGTCATAGTGTGCTGTTCCATACGGGGTTAAGTATAAACAAATACCCATAACGCCTCTAGCAACGTTCCTGTCCTGCAGTTCAGTAGGAAAGCAGTAAAAAAGCTATAGTTCACAAGTAGGCTTGATTTTTAATGGGAACCCTTGCCCTTCAAAATTTACTCGAAGCGCTCTTTTCCTCTTGTCATAGTGTGCTGTTCCATACGGGGTTAAGTATAGACAAATACCCATAACGCCTCTAGCAATGGTAGTAATGGCTTTATCCTAGCTATCTACATGTGCATCTCCACTAGTAATACAATCAATGTTTGAGTCATTAATCTTTGCTTCATTATTTTTAAAATTTCTCTTTTAGATGAATGTGTTGACATGTTTTATTGTCAGTGTCGTGATCATCTAAGTACCTGTAAAGGTACTATGGTTAGAATGTGATAGAATGGGGTTGGCAGCACCATTCTTAGGGAGTTTGCTATACCAACGCAGAGAGGAGTTTTAAATAACAGCAAGTGGATGCTTACTCGCATGAGAGATTTGGTCTTAAGTATAAGAGGAAATCAAGGCAGGTAAAACGAAGTCGTCATATATTGATCATGAAGATTAGAGAAAATCCAAGGCCAAGATGAGAGACAACCCCAATAATTTCGATCCACAACATGATGCGGTCTAGAGCATGCCTCGAGGAAATGTGGTCATCTCACACCTAGACAGTGAAAGAGTTGGCCAATTTTGTGTATACTTTGTAAGTTTTGTCTTGATATAGTTAATATGTTTATCCTCACCTTTGAGTGATACTAAATCTCATTTTTTATTATATTTAGAAAGAGTTGATGGGTTGTGGATATACTCGGGAGGAGTATGATTGTGCATGATGACTATGCATGGTCTCATGAAATTATGGTTCTCGGAGGAGTATGATTGTGCATGATGACTACGCATGGTCTCATGAAATTATGGTTCTCTTTGACAAGTTGGAGGCCAAAATTGAATGCATGTGGTCACATACATAAAGTATAAGCATCTCCAAGTTGCAAAACTCAAGCATTGTAATATTTATAAGTAATCTTACCTATTTTTATTCCATTTCACTAGGGAGTTTTAGGAACCCATGGGGTAATTATAGGGTATGAGGGAGCAATATAGATGATCATTCAAGGCTCCTACATATACGATTAATTTTTGTTTGCACATTTTGTAAGCCATGGCTTTTATATCCATATCCATTTTGTATTGTACATTGGCAATGTTTTTGTACCAATGGCTTTCTTGTACAAAATACTATTTATATAATTAGCCTTTGAGTCATAATACATTTAATTTTTTTATATACAGATACACATGCAATCAAGGCCTTGATGGACAACTTGAGAAGCACTAAAAAAGAATATATTAAGTGAAGCTTTACATTTTCCAATCATGTACATAACAAGGAAAAATATTCAGATGTTATCACGTCGAATGGCACATGCCAACTTCATGTCTTTACACATGATTGTGACCCACTTTGCATGGATTGCACACAGGTTAGAATCTTCAAACATGGTGACCAAAAATGCTGCCATTACTTCTTGAATTACAGCCAAGGCAAATCTTTGCATCCTCTTGTCTCGGCCCCAAAATCGTATAGTATCTCTTTGACAAGACATGCGAAAGGAGCTCTCGGGATGAGGAGGTCAACATTCTTCTGGAACCTCCGAATCACTTTTAGAGCTGCCATGCCATTGCGTTGTTTCCTCCTGTGGGCACGAGGAGGAGGGTTTCTTGTGGGTGGTCGAGGAAATATGGTCATCTCACCTAGACAGTGAAAGAGTTGGCCGATTTTGTGTATACTCTGTAAGTTTTGTCTTGATATAGTTAATATGTTTATCCTCACCTTTGAGTGATACTAAATCTCATTTTTTATTATATTTAGAAAGAGGTGATGGGTTGTGGATATACTCAAGAGGAGTATGATTGTACATGATGACTATGTATGGTCTCATGAAATTATGGCTCTCTTTGACAAGATGGAGGCCAAAATTGAATGCATGTGGTCACATACGTAAGTATAAGCATCTCTAAATTGCAAAACTCAAGCATTGTAATGTTTATAAGTAATCTTACCTATTTTTATTCCATTTCACTAGGGAGTTTTAGGAACCCATGGGGTAATTATAAGGTACGAGGGAGCAATGTAGATGATCATTCAAGGCTCCTACATATACAACCAATTTTTGTTTGCACATTTTGTAAGCCATGGCTTTTATATCCATATCCATTTTGTATTATACATTGGCAATGTTTTTGTACCAATGGCTATCTTGTACAAAATGCTATTTATATAATTAGCCTTTGAGTCATTAATCTTTACTTCATTGTGTATAAATTCTTTTAAATAACTATGATGACTTGTTTGGTTGTTGGTCCCATGATCAAGGTAGAATGGGGTTGGTAATCCCATTCATAGTAGGGAGTTTCCTACACTAGTGGAGAGGGGACATTTTTTTTTTGGAGTGCAACTTTTAGCGAGTGATTAAGGTGAGTAGTTTCTCTCTCTACTCTCTTTTTACTATGTCTATATATATATATATACATATATATACATACATATCATATATATATATATATATATATATATATATCTTCTCTCTTTACCAAAGTAATGAAAAATTTGATGATTGCTTTAATCTCAATCAAATACAATTTCATAGAAACTTTAGCTATCTCACACTTAAAAGACACCATAGAAAGATGTAGGGGCACACAAGGTGAGTAGTTTCTCTCTCTACTCTCTTTTTACTATGTCTATATATATATATATATATATACATATATATATATACATATATATATATACATATACATATATATACATATATATATATATATATACATATATATACATATATATATATATATACATATATATATATACATATATATATATATATACATATATATATATACATATATATATATATATATATATATATCTTCTCTCTTTACCAAAGTAATGAAAAATTTGATGATTGCTTTAATCTCAATCAAATACAATTTCATAGAAACTTTAGCTATCTCACACTTAAAAGACACCATAGAAAGATGTAGGGGCACACAAGGACAACATACATGTCATTTTCTATAATTAATCAAAGACGAAGGTTCCATTATATTAAAGATAGTTACAAGAGTTTGGAATATTATGACAACAACCAAGGATATGTTAAACACAAGCAACAATACAAGAAAGCATTTAGAGCTTCTTGTAGAGCTCATGCACTTTTGACGTGGTTGTCCATACCTCCCAAAAGGGCATCCGATCTTGGTTATTTTTCTTTCAGGTGCATGAAATTTGTAAGAGCTATAATTAAGATGTTTACAAATGTTGTGTGTTGGAGGGTGAAAGCATGATAAGGTGGTACACTTTCTACTAGTTGCATTAGTTGCTACCACACTTGAAGACAATCAATATTAGTGGATTTATTATCATCATAAGATGTATTTAGCAATTTATCTAGTGCCTTTTAGATATAATAAATGTGAAACAAGATTAACAACCATGTTTTCATTTTCTAACTCTGCATAAAAGTGTTTCACAACCAGTTGTAAACCATTGTCTAGGACATAGGTTTTCAGTCCACCTTATCATGCTTTCACCTTGGAGGGATTGGTGGATGAAGCCATGAGTACTTGGGGTTGAAAATAGAAAGAAATAAGGAGTGTGTTGGTGGGATATATCCCTCAAATAAGAGTACTGGTTAATGACAAAGTCCTCTCTTTTTATAGGCTACAAAAATATCATTTAAAAATATCTTTTGATAGCATATAAAAATATATATTGTCTATGAGAATAAATTATGGAATATCTAATAAAAAAAAGTGCACCTTGGATGTTGACAATTAGTTTATACTTTTCTATTCTTTGTATAATTCATGAATAAATATTTGTTAACACACTAATGGATAGAGGCACACAAAGATAACAACACAATTTGTTTTTAGTGACTATTCTCTCTCTCTCTCACTCACTCACTCACTCACTCTCTCTCTCTCTCTCTCTCTCTCTCTCTCTCTCTCTCTCTCCACCTTGCTCCCTCTCTCTCTTTACAAAAGTAATGGGGAACATGAAGATTGTTTTAATCTCGGCAACTATAATGTTATAACAACTTCAACTACAATGTCATAGCAACTATAATGTCATAACTTCAACTACAATGTCATAGAAACAAAAAATAAAGAAGTGAGGTTTGGGCTACAACAAGAAGTGTACAAAGCATAATACAATATGGTGAAAACGCAACATTTGGGGAGGTCAACCATATGGTGCAGGTGGGAATAGCGACCTCGCTAGCTCCGAACATTATGCCCATGAGATGCATTAGGAAGAAAATGGACTATAAAATGAGACCTTTACTAATCAAAAAATTAGTGCTAATCAAGATATCCACCAAGGGGAAGGGGGGGGAGTGCACATTCTATCCACTAGCTTTAGCTATAAAATATAAGGTAGTTATTACATTTCTTACCCTTGTCCCCCTATGTTCCACCTCTCTCTAGAGGTCACCAAAGTTTAAGGCAAGGGTCAAATCTCCTTTTTGAAATGACATGGCCAACATTTTTAAATAAAAAAGTGCAGCTCGGCCAAAAAAAACCTAAAAATTTAAAATTTTGGTTTTCCCTCCAGAAAGGTGTTTTTACCTCAAAAAAGGCTACCTAATCATATTCTATGGTGGGAAACCCATTTTCAAGCTCATTTCAACTCTCTAAGCTCTTAATCTCTCTCTAATCCTCTTCCACAAGCTTCTTTAATCTTTTATTATTGCATAATCATCTCTAAAGCTACTGTACCCTCCCTAATCTCATCTTGCTCTCTCTTGCTTACCCATACTAAACTTTAATCTTCTATTTCTTTAATCATTTCTTAAGATGTTGTGCCCTCTCTTTTCCTCACTCTTCTTTACCCATACATCTCATTATGCCTACCTCTAGTAAGAGACCAAGTGATTCCATCTTTGAATACCTTCTCTACAACACTACAAATGATGAAGGTGAGTGGATCGAGCATCCATTTAGGGTGAAAGATTGGGTTTATATGCAACCAAGTGCCACAAGTCCACATCGAGTTCTTAACCGTGGTGTTTTGGAACACCATTGGAAGAGAAGGATTCTTCATTTCAAGAAGGATAAGAATGGAGAAATCAAGGCAATAATACAACATGTCTACATGGATGTAGACATGTATCTTCCTCCTTCCATGGAGAGGAATAGGCTTCCTTGGCAACAACTGTAAGTATGTGGTTGTAATTTTATTTAGAAATGGCTTGTTTTGTTTTACTAACTATGGTATGTGGGTTGCAAACATTTTCCCATCAAGCTATATTGAAGAACAACCTTTGAGAAGTCTCACTGTATTTAATGATTTTCATAGTACAATAGGTGAGCTTATGTTTCCAAGTGAGAATCATAGAGCCCTCTTCAACAAAGATATATTCTTTTACACACACTCTTACAAAGTCCCTTCTCGGTCGCCTACAGAATATGGTAACCTTGAGGAGATCCCTGTGGACTCTTTACATAGTGTAGAGTGGACAGTACCGGATAGGTAGAGTGTTAATGCTTTCAAAAACAAGATGTGGTCTGACATACACTCCTCCTTAAAATTCTCTAAGGCCTCTAAGTCTGTGGGGCTTGGATGGTTTGCCCCAATCCATCTATTTATATTTATGTTCTCTACGCTTTCTCCACAACCCACCCCAACAATGTTCATTTGCAAGAAATTGCAAATTGAACAAATTGACAATGTCTTGGATATTGGATGGAATATTGTGGAGGGGTTTCACAAAGGTGACATCTACTCATGTAAAGTGGTGCCTTCAAGTGTGACCTTTTGATAGTTCAAGACTCGTCAAAGCTTATCCATTCGATTCTTCTATGAACGATGGATGAAGAAGAATAGGGAGTGGGTTCCCTTGCAATCACGTGAGGGTGTGGATACACCCATAGATTTATCTCTTTGACTCTTCCTGATGATTAAATTGAGGTGGTGAATGCAAGCAATGAATGGATCTTAGGAGATGTTCGGGAGCATTTTCTCATTCTGGGATTTCAAGATGTCCAAGAAGAATGCATCAAGATTGGTCGACGAAAGGTGAGCTTTGATATTTGTAAATTTGTGTTGCTTTGTATTTTTTAAATATGTTATTTTATTTATTACACTTGAATTTCCTTGTTTAGATTGGAAGACATTTGGAGAAGAGCTTAAAGGTTTGCAAAGACTGGAGTAACAGTGGATGCAGATTTCAACTTTAGAATAAGTGTCGCACGTCATCGAGGGGCTATTTGTCTTTCTTTTCTAACTAAGATGGTTTTGTATTAAACCTATTATAAAGTGATGGTTCCTTGTGAATGACCACTTGTGTTATGTCTTGTCGATTTAATTTATATCTTTATATAAATTTGGGGTTATTTACTGGTCACTTATGTTATACTCTGAAATGCCCAATGTTTAATTTTGAGGTCTATCTCTCATTTTCTAACACTTTGTTTTGAAGTTCTCCTCTCTTTCTGTGAGATCCCTGCCCTCTTTGCGCATCGAACTCTGGAGTGTTGGCAGCAGAAGTAGCAACCTCTCACGTAGGGCAGAGCTTCCCACTCAGGGCCTCGCCCACCATGAATGTCCGAACAAGAGACTAATCCCTAGGTTCTTCCAAAACCGAACCCAGAAAAAACTTCCCTTGCCCAGAAAGCATAGGCGATTCCTCTAGGAAAATTTTCTAACGTAGTCAAGAGCCTTAACTATCCTTTATATTCCGATCGAACCCACTCAGGGCCTCGCCCACCATGAATGTCCGAACAAGAGACTAATCCCTAGGTTCTTCCAAAACCGAACCCAGAAAAAACTTCCCTTGCCCAGAAAGCATAGGCGATTCCTCTAGGAAAATCTTCTAACGTAGTCAAGAGCCTTAACTATCCTTTGTATTCCGATCGAACCCACGGGTCACATGGCCGGATCAAAGGAGGAACTTGCACTTGGTTCATAGAGACCAACGCTTTTTTCCCCATCAAAGAGGCACAGCCCCTTGATTCTTTTCCATAGAACAAGGATTATTCTCTGACTTTCTTCAACTACCGTAACTTGATCAGAATTGAATTTTATTATAGGAATCCATTGATCCAGCTTATGATGGGTTAGCCAACTTCTCAACCACTGTATGAAGACCAGCAATGTCAACCAACCAGATCCATGCCCGTGTTCAGAAAATAACTCCAACTCAATGTTCAATTTCTTCTTCGACGTACGCGTGGATATCTTGGGCGACCCAGAGCCCGAGCACCGTACGCTCAGCACAGTCTAAGCTCCTTCACAAGTGACCTAGCGCTTCACTCATAGGCCGCCTCCTTAGCCCCTCATCCACTGTACATCGGCGGAAGCTCAACATTTTAACCAAACTAAGGCTGGTCAAAGACCTCGACCGACCTTGCCACGCGAGACGTCCTTCTTTGACTCTCCGGTCAGCTTTTGCAACATTTTCCACTTAGGTCCCCACTACGACCTCATTCCACAAGATAGTCAAAATGCTTCCCCAGCATTCTTGACGTAAAATAAACTTTAAAAAACAGGCAAATAAAATTTCCAAACAAAATTCCTATCTTTCCATATCATCCACTTTTAATATGAAAATTAGTTTATGCGCATAAACCTAAGTATAAATATAAGCATAATTACATGTATGCATCTTATTTATTAAAAATAAATACCTAAATATTACTTCCTTATGAAAATAATTATAAGAATGTTAGCATAAGCTCTCTTTCAACTTAAAATGAACAAATATGAATTTTTTAACATAAAACAAGCTTAAATGAATTAATCCTCATTTTAATTAAATTAAAAATCATAAAAATGCTTAATCTCCATCTCTAGCTTGTTAGGCCTAGAATTTTGGGTAAGAAAATGAGATAAGGACTAAGATCTATCCTTCCAATAAAGATTTAGCTATATAGGTGAGTATTCTTTCAAAAAGAGAGATTTATAATTCAAAAACATTACTTTTAAGCATAAGAGATTAACATTAATGCATTTAAACAACATCAATCAATAAAAGCATGGTTTTAAAATGAAACCATGGATTAAAATGCTTCCCAAGCATTAGAGAGGTTGGGAAGAAGATTACCATTCAAGAAGAGAGTAAAAAACCATTGTTTTAGGCTTACCCTTGGTTTTTAGCTTGATTCTTTAGAGAGAATTGAAGCCCTCAAAGAAGAAGCTTGGCCACCAGGTAGAAGAGGGTAATCTCCAAGAGAAGAAGAGGATTAATGAAGCTCCAAATCTTCACAATGGAGAGGCAAGGTAGAGGGATAATAGAATTACACTAAATTGAAAATTACGTTAGCATGTAAATACACTAAGATGAAAATACAAAGGACTTGGGTTCTATTTATAGCAAAGGGAGGCCACCAACCAAGTCCAACTAGGATCTAGAGGCTTCCAACTTCAGTTTGATCCAATTTGGACAAGTTTTGGACCAGTTAGGTGTTGCCATATATATAGGCAATGATGTGTGTGAACACACTTAGGACCGTCGGGGCACTTTTTAGTGTGTGAACACACTTAGGACCGTCGGGGCACTTTTTCCCTCTTTAGGAGGTTTTTTCCCCCGGCTTGTATATACGCCTATCATTCTAGGGCTAACTTATCTTTGTACATTGACACAATCTAATACACGGTGTGTTGTGTGCATTCTTGCTTCTTCTTCTCCAAGCTTTGTGTGCTTTCCGGCAACCCTAATTCCAACAATTGGTATCAGAGTAGGCATCGGTTCCCAGGGCTACGCCGCTAGCACCCTCCGACTCACGTTCTCCGAATGAGGTGAGCTTTCACGAGCGCTTGCAGGTCCCTATACTCTGCAGATAAGCCCATAAGGCTTAACGTTCTCAGAAATTGCATCTGAGGTCGTTTCGGGCTCCATTTTTGCATTACAAGTTTTGTACAGGCGTTTTCTTCATTTTGTGCAAAAATTTCGACAGTGCAGTTTTCTACAAAACAGGCATACGTATTCTATTGTGGACTGTGCTACATAGCACGAGTTGTTTTCTGTTTAGTCTTTGCTTTATTACAGGTAGCTTTTGCATCAGTTTCAGTCAGTGGCCATGGCTGATAATAGCAATGATGTATTTCGCATGTTGTCGCTGATGACAAATGGATGGAGACAGCAACTACCCACTTTGGGCATACATGATGCAGCATGTTTTGGTTGCAAAAGGAGTGTGGAACATTGTGCACAGGGTATGGATGTACGTCTAGGTTCTGTGGATGTAGGATTTGTTGAGGATGTTGCAGGTTCTAGCAGCTCTACTGTTGCTACTGTTTTACCCACTATTGAACAAACTCGTTGAGATGGTAAAGATGCGCAGGCTCATGCCTTGATTGCACTTTCTGTCAAATGTAATATCACTCCACATATTCATTCAGCTAAAACAGCAAAATAGGCTTGGAATATTCTAGCTCGTTTGTATGCAGGTCGTAACGAGGCAAAAATCTCTTACCTGCGTAAAGAGATAGAACCGAAGATTATGCAGGAAGATGATGACATGAATGTTTTTCTTGCTAAGATTAAAGATCTCAAGGAACAGTTGATTTCTGCAGGTGAGATTATTCCTGATCATTCTCTTGTGCAGACTGTTCTTGATGCTTTACCTGAGTCATATCAGACTTTTGCTTCCACGTGGAGACTTGTTACTGAGAACAGACTTGATGTTGTCAGTATGATACTTTAGTCAACAAGCTCTTGCAAGAAACGCAGTCCAGGCAAAACAGGGCTAGGCAGCGTGCAGTTGATCAGGCATTTGTTGCTATGCCCAGCAGAGAGAAGAAGTGGTAAGGCAGCCCCTTCCACTGTTTCTTCTCCTATTAGTAGGTCTGCAACTTCTTCTCCTTCCACAGGTAGCAACAATAGGTCTGAGAAGGCTCTTGATAAAGGCAAAAAAAATCAAGTGCAACTATTGTAAGGCAACTGATCATGTCATTAAGAATTGCCCTAAGCTAAAGGCTAAAGAGGCAAAGAAGAAAGAGTCATATGCAGCCACAATAGCGGATGCTTCTACAAATGCAGATTCTGCAAATGTTGTGCAGGATACAGAATGGGCGTTTAGCGTGTATTGCCCAGTAAGACCCATGTGTACATGATGCACGTTTGGCAGTTTCTGTTGACTCTGATGATGTATGGTATTTTGACAGTGGTGCTACAAAGCACATTACCTCACATCATGATATGTTCACTTGTCTTGAGGCTATCCCTAATGGGAATACTGTCACATGTGCCAATAATGCTTCTTACCTAGTGAAGGGCATTGGTAAAATTATGCTTACTGCTACAAATGGCAGCGCTTTCACACTTTCAGATGCTTTGTATGTGCCAGGGATAAAGAAGAATCTATTGTCTGTCTCTATGCTTGCTAGACTTGGACTTGTAGTCAAATTTGTGGATGACAGATGTACTGTTCATGATTTGACTTCTGGTGATACGATTATTGCATCTCGCACCTTGTTTCGTGGGCTGTATAGGCTCAATTATTATGACAAGTGTGTGGAAGATTCAGCAAATGCAGTTTCATATGAAAAGGCAGTTTCAGATGCAAAACTATGGCATGCTCGTTTTGGTCATCTGAACTTTGCTAGTTTGTTGTGTTTGCAAAAATTTGATATGGTTGCTTCATTGCCCCTGAGGCACCATTAAAACATGTTTGTGAAGGCTGTATTTTGGGCAAAATGCAGCGTTCTGCGTTTCCAAAGGATGGTTCTGTGCAGGCCACTCGCAAATTGCAACTTGTACATAGTGATGTATGTGGGTCTATGCAAACTCTGTCATTTGGTAAACACTTGTACTTCGTGACTTTCATTGATGATTACTCAAGGCATGCATGGGTATATCCACTGAAGGCAAAGTCCGAAGTGTTTTTGTGCTTCAAACAGTTTTTGGTTATGGTTGAAAATGTATCCAATTGTACTGTGGGCACCCTCCATTCTGATCGAGGGGAGGAGTACATGTCTAAAGAGTTTGATGTATTTCTGGCTAGTCGTGGGATAAAACACCAATGTACAGTGCCGTATACCCCTCAGCAAAATGGTGTTGCTGAGAGGAAAAACAAGTCACTTATGGAGATGGCACGATGTATGGTCAAGAGCCAAGCTTTGCCACATGCGTTTTGGCTTGAGGCTATCATGTGTGCTGCATATATACTCAACAAGTGTCCCACTAAGGCCTTGCAATCTGTTACTCCATACAAAGCTTGGCATGGCAGGAAGCCTTCTATTGGTCACTTGCGTGTCTTTGGTTGCTTGGCCTATACTTTAGTGCATGTGCAACAACATAGAAAATTGGATGATAAGGCTGTCAAATGCATTTTTGTTTGTTATAGTGCTGAGAGCAAGGGTTACAGATTGTATCATCTGTAGTCAAAGCATATCTTGATTAGTCGAGATGTTGTTTTTGTGGAAAATGCTGTGCAATCTTTGTTATCATGTACCAAAGTGACAGGTGTGAGCTCACGGGATGTATTTGATACGTTGTTGCCTCTGTTTATAGGTGGGAATTCAAATGTAAGTCCTAATGAGGTAAATATTCGGCCTATGAAAATTTCAAACGACATCATAGATCAGCCTATTTCTGATGCAGATTTACAGGATGTAATTTTTGAGGATAGGGCTGAAAATGAGCAGGCTAGAGGTATGCCTAATTGGCTGGTGCAAACCTTGCGTGATAGTAAAATTGATGCACCTATTTCTAGTCATACTCGTTCAGGTTTTCAGCATGCCTCTTATGCATCAGATTGTTATGCTTTTGCTGTGTCTAGTATGTGTGAAGAGGAAGAACCTCTTTCATTTGATGAGGCACAAAAATCAAAAAATTGGTTGGCTGCAATGCAAAGTGAATATGATGCTATAATGAAGAATGGTACATGGTCTTTGTGTGATTTGCCTATTGGTAAAAAGGTCATTGGATGTAAGTGGGTTTTTAAGTTGAAATGAAAGCCAGATGTGGCAGTGTTGATCGCTATAAAGCTAGACTTGTTGCAAAGGGTTATGCTCAAGAAAAGGGCATTGATTTTGATGAGACCTTTGCTCCCACTTGTCGTATGACTACCATTCATAGCATTTGTGCATTGGTAGCTCATAATGGTTGGAATGTACATCAGTTGGATATAAAGACTGCGTTCTTGAATGGAGACTTGCATGAGGAGGTGCATGTATCGCATCCTCGTGGTTTTGTTCAAAGAGGGCAGGAAAACAACTACTTATCCAATTTCCCATGTTAGAAATGTGCCATTGACTATGCAAAATGGTAAAATGAAGTTTCTTGCAGATATACTTCATGTTCCAAATATCACAAAGAATTTGGTTTCTGTTGGCCACATGATTGAGTAGGGTTTGCAGGTGCGCTTTAACCATGATGGTTGTTATGTGAAAGACTTTAAAGACAAGTACAGGTTGGTTACAAAAGGCAATAGAGTGGCAAAATGTTTACACTAGATGTAAATATGCCTGAAGAAGTGAAAGCTGCAATGTTTGCACAGGGTTTAGGAGTCACTTGTAGCAAATACAAACATTTGGCATAAGAGAATTGGGCATGTAAATGTGCAAAGAATGAAGTTTATGCAAGACTGAAGAAATCGTGACAGGGTTGCCTAAGTTTAAAGTTGATGGTATGCAAGAAGTGTGGATCTATTTCATGAAGGAGAAGAGTGAAGTTTTCACTCATTTTCAGAATTTCAGAGTGATGGGGCTGAAAAGCAAACATGAAAGCATGTGAAGTGCCTAAGGTAAGATGAAGGGGGAGAGTACTTCTCCAATGAGTTCTCTATTTTTTTGTGGAAGAATGGTATTTAGAGACATTTTACCTGTAGATACACTCCGTAGCAAAATGGAGTTCTTGAGTGAAAAAACATGCACATTGCAAACATGGCACGAGCATTGATGTGACAGAGAAGAATATTTCGCATAGATATTGAGCTGAAGCTATTTCTACAGTAGTTTACATCATGAGAATGACTCCTGCTATAACCATACATGATGTAATGCCAGAGGAGAAATTCAGTCTCACTTGAAACTTTTTGGATGTATTGCCTATATGCATGTGCCAGATGAGTTACGCATGAAGCTAGATCCAAAAGGTAGAAAAATGTGTGTTTATTGGATATTCCCTTGAGCAAAAGGGATATAGATGGTACAACCCTACTACACGTGAGTTGAGGGTAAGCATAGATGTTGTGTGTTTGATGAAATGAGTAGCTGGTATACTATTGAAAAAGATGCCATTGGGATTGACGTAGCTGGAAATGTGATTGCACAGAATGCAAGTCAGCAATCACAGTCATTGAGTGGATCTGGAGAGTTCTTTTGTGTTGGGTATTTTTATAGACCATGGAGTGGCAGTAGACTGCGTCAAAATACGAGTCCTGAAAATGCAGTTGGTACATCACGGAAAGGCAAAGAGAAGGGTGGTGAGCCTCTTAGTATGCCCGACATTTCTGCAAGGAATTTTTATGTTGATGGAGAGTCTAGTGGCTCGGAGAAGAGCCTTGATGATGAGCTTAGGATTCTACCTATTAGAACACCTGGTGCAAGAAAGGCAAGATAAACTCTAAAAATGCAAGATAGTGATCAACGACAATGCAGGTTAGGGATATTCACAAAAAAACTGTTGATAGGTTAACATATGATAGATATGTCACTCATCATTATGCATATATGGCTAAAGTTGTGCAAGATGTTGAACCCACATGTCTTGAAGAAGATATTGGGAATGTAGATTTAGAGAAAGCCATGGATGAAGAATGACTGCACATTGGATGCAAATGAGACTTGGGAATCGGTGCCATTTCCTGAGGACAAAAGGCTATTGGATGCAAGTGGGTGTACAAAATAAAGAACAACTTAGGTGGAAGTATTTGCAGGTGTAAAGAAAGATTGGCTGCCAAAGTTTATGCTCAAACTTATGGCATTGATTATGAGTAGACATTCAACCTCGTTGCCAAGATGACAACTATTGAGAGCTGTTATGCGGTGGCTGCATCAAAAGGATGGGTTTTATAGAAAATGGATGTCAATAATGTGTTCTTGCATGGTGATTTGCGAGATGAAGTGTATATGGAACAGCTACCAGGTTATGAAGATGTGGGTCAACCTGATTTTTTATGCAAGTTGCGTAAAACTTTATATGGCTTGAAACATGCACTGAGAGCATGGCATGATAAGATAGCACAATATCTTATCACCATTGGCTTTCATGTGGCAGATGCTGATCATTCACTCTATGTGTGGAAGAATGATAAGGGTCTTGTGGTCATCATAATTTATGTGGATGACTTGATTGTTAGAAGTGATAGTGGAGAGGAAGTTGAGAGTGTAAAATGTCTCCTCAAGCATAAATTTGACATGAAGGATTTGGGTGAGTTGAGGTACTTCGTTGACATTGAGGCTATTAGGACAGCAAAGGGCATATGGCTGTCAAAGATAGTATGCATTGGACATGCTGTCTAAATATGGTATGGCTGATTGTAAGCCAATTTCTATGGCATTAGATTCAAATGGCAAGTTGAGTGCAATTGTGAGTAAGATTTTGGAGAACCCCACTATGTACAAGAAGATAGTGGGTAGCTTGATCTACATCACCAGGCCATATTTGAACTATACAATTAGATTACAGAGTCAATTTATGCAGGTTCCTCGGAAGCCACATTTGGATGGTGTGAGGTGCACATTGTGCTGTGTGAAGTCTACAGTAGACTATGGTCTCTTTTATGAGGCTGGTGTAGAGTTGCAGGTGTTTGGATACATCGATGCAGATTGGGCTGGAAATATCACAGATATAGGAGATCTACCAATGGATTTATGTTTTCCTTTGGGAGTGGTGTTGTGACATGGAGTAGCAAAAGAAGCAGCCAACAGTTGCCTTGTCAAGTACAAGGGCAGAGTATAGGGGTGATGTAATGGCAGTATGTGAGGTAGCTTGGCTACGCAAGTTACTTGGTGATTTGGGGCTACAGGGGTTGACAGACAAGTTGTCATATATTGTGACAACCTTAGCATACAATTGGCAAGAAACCCAATTTTCCATGCGTGGACCAAACACATAGTGGTCCACTATCACTTCATTAGCAGAGAGAGGGTTTTAGTAGGAGACATTGATCTCATGTATGTCAGCATAGAGGAGTAGGTAGCTGACATTTTCACAAAAGCCTTGGGAGCAGAGAAGCTTCACAGACTCTAGACTATGCTTGGAGTCCTAGAGATGGAATTGAGCTTCAAGGGGAGTGTTGAGATGTCAAGCTCAACACGAGCTGACACTTATGACATTCACGGGTGACCGTTTCCACCACTTACATCACTCACATGTTTGGTAGGATTCTAACATGATAGATCTCTGCCAGTGATTCTACATCTGGACTACACGAGCTACTAGTCACTTATAGCGTGTTCACATTATGGACCGCATGTACATAGTACTTTAGTAGTTATGTTGTATTTCCCTTATCTTTTGGTAGAACCCTTTTGTTGTGAACAACAAAAATTTTCAGCCTCTCATCTTGTGTGCTCTCTTCTAGGGTTTGTGTGAGTGTGCGTGCTTGCAAAATCTCAAGCTCTCTTCCTCCCTACATCTTTTCATAGTTGTGCTCCATCATCTAGGTAGAGAAAATTCTAAGGTCAGAGACATATGCCTCCATTTCATAATCTTCTTGCTCACCATGCTTTAGGTATTCAAGCTCTTGGACTACAACCCACTTGGTTGTGGTGTCCATGCCCTATAATTTTAGTAGGAGAGACTTGAAACTCTCTTCCTCTTTTTGTTCTTTCTCTACTTTTGGTGTTGCCATAGTGTCCATTTCCTCTCCATAACTTACTTGAATGATTTCTCATGCATGTACTTCTTGGAAAAGATGATGGTTCTATGGAGGCTTGGGTTTGAACTTGGGAAATCAGATCCTCTAATTCAAATAGGACCACAAAATCCCACAAGGAGGTATAAATGGGCTGGGTGCCTGTGTGGTAGAGGTTAGCTATCCTTTTGGCTTTGTGCCTTACTCATCAACACTGTAGGATCTTGGAGTGGCATGTTGGGGAGGGTGGATGCTTCTTACACTTCCAAAGGGTTAGTTTCTTGTGAGGTTTGGAGAAGGTAGTGGTGGTGGAGGAGAACATGGGATTTCTTGGGTTGTACTTTGAGAGTGGACGGTTCTTGTGGGGTTGAGGAAGGTGGTGGTAGAGGATTTTAGATTTGTTTGGCTATACTTTCATGTCCCTTGGCATGATTTGAAGTGGATGAGGGTGGGGAAATACAAAGGGGGTGTCTAGGGGTGGTCTTCACTCTTTTCTTTGTTGCCTATTTCTGCTGAGATCCCAAGCCAAGCTTCTTTATCAAATCTCTGGTCTCTATTATGAATATTGAATTCTTGGCTAGTTCCCTTTACATTTCTACCTATTCTGGTGTGGGCTGAAAGATCCCTGTCCCCTCCGCGCAATGAATTTTGGGGTTCTAGCAGCCGAAGTAGAACTTCTTGCGCAGGGTAGAGCCTTTCACTCGGGGCCTCGCCCACGGATATCTAGAGAAGAGACTAATCCCTCGGTCCTTCCAAAACCAAACCCGCAAAAACTTCCCTCGCCCAGCAAACATAGGCGATTCCTCCAAGATAATTTATTCTAACGTAGTCAAGGTCATCACTAACCAAACTGATCTGACCAAACCCATAAGTCACATGGTCAGATCAAGGAAGAGACTTGCACTTGGATCATAGATACCAACGCTTTTTTCCTCATCAAGAGGCACAACCGTTGATTCTTTTCTATAGAACAAAGACTATCTGGGATTTACTTCATCTATCGTAACATAACAGAATTGAGTCTCATTTTAGGGATCCATCAGTCCAGCCTAACCCCATCTAATCCCATGGGTTAGTCCAACCACTGTAGTGATAGGATCCATTTAGGAATTTGGTTATGTTTTACCCCGGGTACCAGGGAAACGAGTTCCCAAGCCGCCTAGCTGGTGCTTCAAGCAAACTTCAAGATAGTCACACCACTTATACACCCAATATGAAATTGCCTATTTCACATATTGAACTATTTTTAAAATAATATTTTAATGAAACCATAGTATCACTGATCATAATCCTCCAAAATATCCATCTTGAATTCTAATTTCCAATCATTCCTTCATCGATGTACCTATGGCATCATTGGCAACCAGAACGCTCACCACATGTTCACTCACAGGGGCCTTTTCAATAGTTCCTAGCTCATAGTACCCGCGACAATATAATCACATAAGAAAATCCAGATGGACTCTCTGCTGAAGATCAGCAAGATCAACCAACAAATCCATATAAAAGAGCCATGGACTCATCCTTTGAGGACCAGTAAGGCCAATCAACCAGATCTATGCCCGTGTTCAGAAAACAACTCTAACTCCTTGTTCTAATTTTCTTCCCCGACGCACGCGTGGGTATCTTCAGTGACCCAGAGCCCGAGCAGCGTATGGTCAGCACACTCTAGGCTCCTTCGTAGGTCACCTAGCGCTTCACTCATAGGCCGCTTCCTTGGTCCCTCATCCACCGTACCGGAAGCTCACCATTTAAATCAAACCGAGGCTGGTCAAGACTTCGGCCCCGACGACCTTGCTATGCGAGATTTCCTCCATTGACTCTCCATCACCTATTGCAACTTTATCACTTAGGTCTCCACGACCTCATTCACAAGATGGTCAAAATGCTTCCCCAGCATTCTTGACATAAAACACTCATTTAAAAACAGGTTTCATAAACACAATTTCTAACAAACTCTCATCTTTCCACATTGTTCCACATCATTTCTCGTTATTCCACATTCTTCTACATCAATTCACATTGCTTATTCCACATCCAGTCATATGTATTCCCATCGTCTTCATCCATTCTCATCCAATCACATCATATTACATCTCATCACATCTATCCTCATCATATCTCATCCATTCACATCTACCCATATCCACATCACATCACATCACAACCATTCACATCACATCTTATCCATTCACATCACATCTCATCCATTCACATCTCATCACATCATATTCACATCCATTTACATCTCATTATATCATATTCACATCACATCACATCCATTCAGATATCATCACATCACATTCACATCCATTCACATCTCATCGCATCTATTCAAATATCATCACGTCACATTCACATCTATTCACATCTCATCGCATCCATTCACATCTCATCACATCACATACATTCCATCCACATCTATCCTTATCACATCACATTCATTCCATCCACATTACATCACATCCACATCACATCTCATTCATTCCATCCACATTACATCACATCCACATCTATCCATATCTCATCACATCCATTCACATCTCATCACATTCCTCCACATCCATCCATTCATTCACATTCACATCTATCCACATCCATCCATTCATTCATATTCACATCTATCCACATCCATCCATTCATTCACATGCACATCTATCACTTTACATCTCATTCTCATCCATTTACATCACATCACACCCATTCACATCTCATCATATTCACATCCACATCCATTTACATCACATCACATCTCATCACATCCACTCACATCACATTCACATCTTATCACATCACATTCACATCTATTCACATTCACATCCACATCCATTTACATCACATCACATCTCATCACATCCACTCACATCTCCTCACATCACATTCACATCCACATCCATTTACATCCACATCCATTTACATCTCATCACATCTCCTCACATCACATTCACATCTTATCACATCACATTTACATCCACATCTTATCACATCACATTTACATCTTATCACATCACATTTACATCCACATCTTATCACATCACATTTACATCTTATCACATTCACATCCACATCCATTTACATCGCATCACATCTCATCCACATCTCATCACATCCACTCACATCTCCTCACATCACAGTCACATCACATTCACATCTACATCCATTTACTCATTAGATCCTCGATCCATGGCCATACGCTTAGGGTTGGTATGCCCGTGGTAAATTTCTTTAAAAACCTTTGGTTTCATACGGCCGTACGCTTAGAAGCCTTAGGTGTACACATCCATGGCAAGTTGAAATTTGAATTTAGAATTTCGAAGTTTGAATTTGAATTTCAAATTTGGAGGGAACAAATAAGATCCCCTCTGTGGATGACTCTGCCGGTCCTTGCCAAGGAACTCGAAGACAACTGCCACAAACACTATGGTTGGGGGAGAAGGGAGCATGGATCCTCTCAGGGAAGTATACCCGCCAAGGATGAGTCGACCTCACTGCGGCTAGACATGCAAGACCTAGGCTCTACACTGTCTACCGTGCTCTCCGACCACCACTTAGCACCACAGTACCCCTACAGGCCTCTCACTCACACCACACACACCACTCACACCTCACTCACCTCACTCACACAAAGAAATAGACAAAACACCAAACAGAGCACAACACTACCATCACAATACCAACAAGGAGTGATACAAGGGAGACTCCTCTCTGATAGAAGGATTGTGCTAGAACTCCGGTGATACACGAGAGAGTGTCCTCTTTTGTGAGAGTATGTCCCAGCCTGTCTGTGTTGCTGCACCGCGAGAGTGCTCCCCTTAACTCCTCCTTCGATGTCCTCCTCCTTGGGTGGTGCGGCTCAAGAGGATCTCAAAGAGGATCTCTCCTTGCCTTGGGAAAGGGAGAGGGGAAAGGAAGATGGTGCTCAGGATCTCGAGAGGATCTCTCCCTACCTTGGGAAAGGGAGAGGGGTGTTGCCTCCATGAGTGCCATCGGAGTTGGCCATGCACGTATGACATGTCAAAGGGGACCAGCGGCGGTCATAGGGGTCAAAGAGCATCGGAGGGCACCAACGGTGACAGCGGTCGAAGCGGTCGAAGCATATCGGTGGTGACGACAGTCAGAGTCATTGGAGGGCATCGACAGTCGGAGTGGTTGGTGGAGTGTGGAGGAATTGGCTTCCCGTCCACAGGTCGCCCACTACTACTCAATTCACTGTCCCGGTGAATGTCAAGAAAACACAGGTGAGTCTCTCTAGGAAAAACATCCGGCAAGCAAGCTGCCAAGCATACCTCATGCAATGATCCTTCCAGGCAAACCTTCTAGAGAGATACAAAATAAATAAAAATGAATCAACTAGGCTTCTAGGCAACTTCATCCAACGAGCTGTAGAAAAAAAATGATTGAACAGGGAGCTCCTAGGCACTTCATCCAGCAAGCTATTTCTTAGAAATCCTGGGCACTTCATCATCCACAGCAACCTGTCACTAACTCTATTACCACTGTCATCCCTCGGGCAAAGCATCCAACAAAAGTTACCTCAACAAAAGCACAAAACAACCAATCTAAACAATAATAATCACTGGCCACTATGTCTAGGCAAAACTTCGGCACACGAAGTCCAAGCATACAAGATACAAAATGAAAGTTGGACATGGCTAGTACATGCCCATAGGCAAACAAAGAAAATAAAATAAATAAAATGACAAAAGACCAAATCAGGCATCATGAGTGACATGGGAGGAGGCAACAGTCCCAAGCCTTGGTGGACCTGTGGGTGGATCTAGAATGTGGATGGCCAACTGAACGACGCCACTCAATGAGACGTTGGAACTCCGCAAGGTCGTCCTCTGCAGATGAAGCCTATTGTCGGAGATTAACGCAAACGCATGTTGTTGACTAAGCTCTATAAGAGCACGCTCATATGCGTCCTCCAAAGTGGCGAGCTCTCTCTCATGCTCCAACCAAAGGGTATGCATCTCTAACTCATGCTGATGCTGGGTCTCCACCAAAAGTGTACACTCCTGCTCTCGAATGGCTGCCATGGCATCCTCATCAAGGATGGGAGATAAGTACAGCTCAAATAGCTCCTTGCAAAGCTCCTGAAGCTCTCCGTGTCCTGCTGGGCCATGGTCTCCTATAACTGCTGAAGGGCCTCCGCATCCTCTGCCCGGGCTGTAGCCTCCTAAGCGGTCCGCTCTGCTAGATAGATTGACCGATGCAAGTGTCGGTTAGCGTCGGCAGTGAAGGCACCTAGGACTCTTTGATGAGTGAGTCCCATGGTTGTGATCCATCAAGAGGCTTCCATCAATGTGTCAGCCCACCAGATAGCACTTCGCAAAACAAGAAGCCTCGTCAAGTTTGACGGAGTGGTCAGGACTGTCTAAGGGAGACTCGAAAAGAGCCCAACGCGGGGAGTGGTGGAAGGAACTGTCAAGAAAGACTATGTCGGAGGGGAGGATAAGGGTGATAGTGGCTGAAGTAAGTAGCTCATGTCGATGTTGACATGAGATTGAGTGAAGTGGAAGATGAGGTGGTGGACGAGGGAAGTCAGCGCTGAAAAAATGGGTGAGGTGGGGCAAACTGTGAGGGGTGGAGTGTAGGAGGAACCTCCGTCGGAAGAGATTCCCAGAGGGCTCTGGATGGTGCGGAAGGAGAGGGTGGCATGGATAGTGGTGACAAGACGGAGGGGAAACCAGGGAGATGTGGTGTGATGTAGGTCCCTGGGAAGCAATGATCGATGAAAGGAGAATGGGGTGTGAGGGTGACAAAGGACTACCTGCTGAGCCATTGATGATGATGATGGGAAAGGTGTCGATGGATGACGAGGTTGGGGGTGGAGTGGATATCTGAAAGATCCCTGTCCCCACCGTGCAACGAATTCATGGGTGCTAGTAGAGCGGAAGTAGCGTTTCTAGCGCAGGGCAAGGTCCCTCACTCAGGGCCTTGCCACAGATATCCGGACAAGAGACTAATCCCTCGGTTCTTCCAAAACCAAACCTGAAAAAACTTCCCTCGCCCAAAAAGCACGGGCGATTCCTCCAGGATAATTTTACTCTAACGTAGTCAAAAGCCTTAACTAACTGAACTGATTTGACCAAACTATAAGTCCCATAGTCAGATCAAGGAAAGATTACACTTGGATCATAGAGACCAACACTTTTTTTCTCATTGAGAGGCACAGCTGTTGATTCTTTTCCATAGAACAATTTTTATTTGGGATTTAGGAAGTTCCTACTACTTCGAAGAATGCAATCTAGAACCTTGTGAATTTAGAATCTCTGTCGCTCACTATTCTTCTGGATAAGCCATGCAGAGCTTGAAAATCTCCTTGAGGAAGACTCTCGTAACATCCACACTGCTGTGCAGGTTTCTTTTACTAGAATCAGATGGGCAAGCTTGGTTAATCTGTCAACTACCACAAAAATGGAGTTGTAGCTTGATTGCACTGACGGTAGTCCAGTAACAAAATCCATACTGACAAATTCCCACTTCATCTGTGGAATGTCTAAGGGATGCAGCTTTTGTGGCATCTTAACCCTTTCTGCCTTGACTCTTTGACATGTTAAGCACTGACGTACATGGTTGAGTACATCCCTTTTGAGTCCTAGCCAGAAGAAGCTTTTCTACAAACATGTAGGTCTTTATAAACCCTGGATGTCTAGCTATCGGGCTATCATGGGCTTCCCTCAAAATTTTTCCCTTTGTTTCTTCATCATTAGGAATGCATAGCTGATTATTGTAATACATGCATCCTTCGTCCAATTTGTACCCAAGAACTCGACTCATTTCTTGAGGAGTTTTTCTTTCCTACATCAGTAGGGTAGCAATAGGGGTAAAGAATTTGTCTTGCATGATCTTCTCTCTTGCTTCACCGACCAAAGGATTTGACACCAATGTTATTTTGCAAGCAAGGAGGCTTTCCTACTACTATTTATTTCCTACTACTAAGCGCATCGGCTACCACATTTTCTTTCCCCTGGTGGTGGGGCTGATACTTTATCTCAAAATCAAATTCCTATAGGGTCTGCATCCACCTTCTTTGACGCATGTTGAGATCTCTTTGGGTGAAGATCCACTTCAGACTTTGATGATCTGTCAATCAAGGTGAATCTCTGTCCCAAGAGATAATGTCTCCACAACTTTAGATCATAAACTACTGAGAGCAACTCCAATTCATGGACAACATAATTCCTCTCATGCATTCTGAGTTTTCTAGATTCATAAGTTACTGCATGACCTTCCTGCATAAGTGCACCTCCTAGGGCAAAACCACTCGCATCTATCACTACCTCAAAGGAGGGTAAGGAAAAATCTGGCAATTTTAGGATAGGGTTGGTTACTAAAGCTGTCTTCAGCTTATCAAAAGCACTCTGACACATAGTGGTCCAATGAAATAGGGTGCTCTTCTTGAGAAGGTTAGTCAAAGGGGATGCTATTTGAGCATACCTGGGTATAAAGATTCTATACCACCCGGTTAATCCTAGGAATCCTCTGACTTTTTTCACTATCTTGGGCTCTGGCCCAATCCATGACTGCTTGGATTTTAGCGGGGTCAAGAGAAATCCCATCCTTAGATACTATAAATCCTGAGTATTTGACATGGTCAGTAGAGAAAGTGCACTTGCTCTTTTTTGCAAAGAGTTGGTGTTTTCTTAGGATCTCTCTTTGTGCACATGATCTTCATGATCAGCTGCATTCTTGGAGTATATCAGGATGTCATCGAAGAAGACAAGAACAAATTCATCCAAGTATCCTCTAAGAATGTCCTTCATGAGGAGATTAAATGTTGCTGGGGCATTTCCGAATGGCATGATTGTAAATTCATAATGCCCATATTGAGTATTGATGGCTATCTTGCGGATATCTTGATCTTTGATTCTGATGTGGTAACATCCAGATTTGCGATCTATCTTTGCGAACATTTGGGTTCCACTTAGCCGATCCAAAAGTTCATCAATCCTAGAAATAGGATATTTATTTTTTACTGTCAACTGATTTAACCCACTGTAATCAATACAGAGTCTTAACGTTCCATCTTTCTTTTTCTGAAAGAGAACGGGCACACCCCAAGGTGAAACGCTGGGTCTTATGAATCCTCTAGTAGTTATCTTAACTGCTCTTTAAGTTCTATGGCTTCTGGAACTGGAATCTTGTATGCATGTTAGAATCTTGTATGCATGTTAGGCTATCGGCTAAGCTCCGAGGATTAGTTCTATCTCATGATCTACTTCACGAGTTGGAGGCATCTCAGTCAGCTCTTCTGGGAATACATCAGCATACTCACTTAGCCATTATGGTTCCTTAGCCTTGCATTTTTTGTCTACTGGATTCATTTTAATGACATAGACAGTTTGCCGCTTTCTGAGTCCCTTCAACAATTTAGAAGCTTTGACTAACTGCAAAACTAGGGATCCAAAAATTCCAGTACCTTGAAATTCCCGTGCAGGTCGAGGAAAGAAATGGTTCCATTGTGACAATGAATGTTAGCCTGATTCTTATGGAGCCAATCCATTCCAAGGATTCCATCATAGATTCCCAAGGGTAAGACTCTGAACTGGCAGTTAGTTACATTCCCATCTAGATTAAACTGAATATGGTCTATCTCATGGTGTGTGAAAAGAATCTTCCCATTGGCCAATTCTACTTGCATAGGTTTCCCTGTTCTTTGATCTAAGACTAACTTACGCAAGCATCTAGGGTAAATAAAAGAATGTGTACTACCCGAATCAATCAAAAGCTTAAAGTGCTTGCCCTTGTATTCTGTTGTAATCTGAAGGACTGAGAATTGACGATTCTGCCCTTGATGTTCAATGGCGGCATAAATCTGTCCTTTTTCTTCCTCCACTATGTTAGCTATAGTGACATCTCTAACTGTTGCTATCTGGGGTGGGATTCTCTCTCTCTCTAGCTCCCCCAATTATGGGAGGGAGTTCTAAGACTACCTTGCATTTAGGCTACAGGCTGAGCTGCCACTTTTTTGGGGTTGCCCTGATTTTGGCGAGAGGGACCCTGATTAGGTTGATAGGAAGGAGTCGGTCTCTTGGGATTCTAGGACCTTGGCTTCCTTGGCCCATTGTCATAGAAGGAGTTGGGCAATCCTCGAGTTGGTGTCAAAAACCTTGACATCCAAAACACTTGTTCTCACTTTGAAGCTCATCCTTCTGCATCCTGGAAAGAGCCGGAGTTCCAGAAAATGTGCTTCGAGGGGAAAAGGCCTTCCTTCCATTCTAAAACTTCCCATCTCCTAGTTCTCATTGGGACCTTAATGTCTCTTAGCAGGTGGAAAGTTGGAAGTGCTCCTTGGAGTTTGGAATCTTTTGAAGGACGAGGGAGTTGGCTTTGGCGGGACCTTGATAACAAAGGCCTTGGCAAAATCCTTCGCCATCTGCACTGCTTCAGCCATTGAAATTTGTTTAGCATTCTTTACCAGGGTATCCAAAGGTTCGTTCATTCCCCGAATGAACCTGGCCATCAGCTGTTCTTCATCGAGCAGTGGCGAGTATTTGAGGAGAAGGCCTGGTGATATTCCTCCATGGTACGGCTTCCCTGGGTTAGTTCCAGGAACTCATTCATCTTTGTTTCCAGGAAGCCTAGAGGACAGAATCTCTTCTTGAGGTATGCTTTGAGATCGTCTCACGTTTGGGTGTTCCGATCTAAACGGTTTGTCTCACAGTGGTTTCTCCATGCTACTAGTTGTTTCTACAACCTTCAGCCTGGCAAGAGCCACTTTACTTTTTTCATTGTATCCAGTGACATCAAAGTATTCTTCCATGGCCTCGATCCACTTTTCCAGAGCCTTGCCTAAGTGTTCCTCTTCATCTTTGAAGGGACCTGGCTGAGATGTACGAAGAGCTTTGCGAACATCAGGGTCAAAACGTGATTCGCACGTCTTCTGGTGGCTGTCTACCATGATTCGCACATCTCCTGATTATGCCAAAACGATACATCGTTAAATTTCTATTTGACTTCGTCTCAAGATCCTAAGACTTAAGAAGTTCAGAAATAATTACTTTAAACAAAGTAATCGTTCTTACTAAAGATCTACGACATACCAAAAGAAAATAGATTTTATTTCTTTAAACTCGATATCTGGTAGTCAAAATCACTTAAACAATTGGAATTTTTGCAAAACATTCTTTATTTACATAAGGTTTGCAATATATACATAGAGCAACATGGCTCCAAAAAATCAATGCCTCAATTGCATACGCATGAAACGATGATACTGTGCTGTGGACATGCCGCGATGCAATTGTTCCCTTACTGCTATTGGTGCTACAATCTTATTCCTCGGGATAAAATGGCTAAAAAGCCAGAAAAGATGACAAGTAATCCTAAAATCTCGAGGTGTGGGGTGATAAAGAATAACACCACGAACCACCTTTAGCCTTAACAAGACCATGGCTAAAGAGACGTTTTGCCTCAACATCTGTGCTGGTTTGCAAGCGACATGGATATATTGCCCTACGAACCACTTATGTTATCGTCTCTCAGCTGGGTCCAAAAAATATAGCTCTCAAAATGATTAGCGAGACTCGCCTTGCTAGTTTGAGTCGTGGGGAGGAGGAGAGGATATGCTCAAAAGCAAAAGCAGCTGATTTCGGGTAAGATCAGGATACTAGAAAAATATGGGGTGTCCATCTATAAAATCCAATTCATCAATTAAAAGTCTTCATCAATGAAGCTTAATCTAAATGAAAATACAGCATGTGAATGCATCTTTCTAGGATTTTATTATAAAATTCAGACAAAATTCATCTTTGATTCTTGAGCATTCAACAAAGCTCTTATACCAACTGTGAGACCCATGCCCTCTCCACGGCACCAAAATCTGGGGCACTAGCCAGCGGAAGTAGCAACCTCTTGCGCAGGGCAGAGTTTCCCACTTGGGGCCTCGCCCACCACGAATGTCCGGGCAAGGGACTAGTCCGGTGGTTCTTCAAAAACCAAGACCGGAAATACTTTCCTCGCTCAGAAAGCACAGGCAATTCCACCAGGAAAATCTTCTAATGAAAGTTCATCTAACGGGGTCAAGAGCCTTAACTATCCTTTTAATCCAACTGAACCCGCGGGTCACATGGCCGAATCAAGGAAGGGACTTGCACTTGGTTCATAGAGATCATCACTTTTTTTCCCTTAAGTGAGGTGTATTGGTGGGATTCCTTTTTATAAAAATTTGGTTGTGTTTTGTCACACGGGTACGAGGGAAAAGAGTTCCTAGGTTCCCTAGCCGCCGGCACTCATGCGCAAAATACAAAATAGACACACCACTTACGCACCCAATATGAAATTGCCTTTTACTCAGATTCAACTATCTTCAAGGCTGAGTTGGAATGAAACCATAATGTTTCCATTATATTCTTCAAAATTCCAGTTCCATTGTTTTTACAACAAGTGTCATCCGGACTCTCCGTTGAAGACCAGCTAGTCAACCAACGAGATCCAATTTCAAGTTTCTAGTTCACTTAGATAATTTCTCACCAATCCATGAATATCTTCCTTGACATACGCATGGGTGTCCTAGTAGCTGCCAGCCCATGCATCGCCTGTGAGAACCCTCTAGGATCCTCCTTAGGTGTCCTAGCACTTCACTTAGGGACCGCTTTGTCGGCCCTCACCCATCGTACTAGAAGCACACCATTTTCAACCATATCAAGGCTGGTCAAGACCTTGGCAGGCTTTATCGCACGGGAGACATCCTTCAATGACTCCCTGCTCTGCGAGCTGTTGTAACATAACTCTCCTTAGATTAAACCATAAGCCAAATGCTTCCTCTAGCATTCTGGCGTAAGATAGTCCTTTAGAAAAAATAGAGTTTCTATGGAAGTAAGAATTTCCCATTGAGTAGATTTTTCAAGATGCTTTTTCTCAAATCCCAGACTTTCTCAAATGAAAATCATGAATCTTGTATCTCGGTGATCCACCCATCAATTACAACGAATTTCTAACCTATTTCTCAACGATTTTGGGTCTTAGGGAAAACTTCTCTAAGTCAGTCAGTTATCCATTCTCGGTACTAAAGAAATGGGAATGGTCATAAGACTTGGTTTAATTTTCGATTCAAGAGATGGGCATGCATCTTAATGATCCGCCTTTCTCACCTGGTCATGGTCTAGTCCTGAATTACTCGGATTTAATCCTAGATTTAATTCCTAAATATTTTTCTCCATTTATCTGATAAATTAACTGTGATTTCTAATCATAAGGGTAAAAATCCAAAATTATGAAAATTCATTCTTTCTTGGGCATAATAGAACTTTATAGGATTCTATTCATAAATAATGGAATAATTTAACAAGGATATTGCTTTTTCCAATGCTCCTTTTTGTGAATATGCATACCTCATTTATTTAGAATATTCGCATAAAAAAATATTCTTTTTTTTTCATTTGGACCTAAGCATTCACATGCCCTAAATTATCTATGCAGAATATGGCGAGACTTTCTCTTTTTGATAACAAATTAATTTATGCATTTTCCTAATTAAAAATACAATGAAAATTTCTCTTTTGATAAATAATTAAAAGTACCCATGTATATACATAATACCATGAATATACCTATTTTGAAATATGACAAAAATTTCTCTTTTAATATTTAAAATGTTTGTACATAGAATATCGTGAAAATTCCTCTTTTGCATCTAAATTTTTATGCATGCATGTATAAAAATAAATATAACAAAAATTCCTCTTTTCTCTATTTAAACATTTATGCATAAGTACTATAAAAGTATTTTCAAAAAATATAACAAAATCCTTCTTTTAGCATTAAAATGCTTATGCATAGAATATGATGAGAGTTTCTCTTTTTGCATTATCAAATTTATGCATAGAATTAAATTCATTTTTTTAATGGTAAAATTTTTACCATAGCTTCACTGCATTTTCTAAGAATACTCAAAATTCTATTTTTAAATAATTACACATAATTATAAAATATGGTGGGACTTCCTCTTTTAATCTAAAAATTCATTATTGATACCTAAGAATAATTATAAGTATAATTACATTTAAACCTCTTGTTTATTTTTAAAAATATCCCATTATCATTCCCATATAAAAATAGTTACAAAAATGTTAGCATAAACTCTCTTTCAAATTAAAATGAATAATTATGAATTTTATAATCATAAAACAAGCTTGAATGAATTAATCCTCATTTTAATTAGAATAAAAATCATAAAAATGCTTAATCTCTATCTCTAGCTTGTTAAGCCTAGAGTTTTGGTTAAGAAAATGAGATTAATACTAAGATCCATCCTTTCGAGAAGGATTAATCCATAAAGGTGACTATTCTTACAAAAAGAGAGATTTACTAATCAAAAATATTATATTTAAGCATAAAAGATTAGCATTAATACATTTAAACAATATGAATCACTAAATTCTTGGTTTTAAGAAGAATATTAGAGAGGTTGGGAAGAAGATTGCTATTCTAAAAAAGAGAAAAACACCATTGATTTAAGGCTTATCCTTGGTTTTTGGCTTGATTCTTTAAGAAGAAGTGAAGCCCCCAAGAGAAAGCTTGGCCACCAAGATGAAGAGGGTAATTCCAAGAGAGGATGAAGATTAGTGAATCTCCAAAGCTTCCCAAAAGAGAGGCAAAATAGAGGGATAATAAAATTACACTAAATTGAAGATTATACTGGCATCATGTAAATACACAAAGATGAAAATACAAAGGAATGAGGGTCTATTTATAGGTGAGGGAGGCCACCAACCAAGTCCAATTGGGATCTAGAGGTTTCCAGCTTCAGTTTGATCCATTTTGGACAAGTTTTGGACTAGTTGGCTCGTTTTTTCAATCCAGTTTGAAAGAGGAGAGATGAAAATATCTCATTTTTCGATCCAGTTTGAAAGAGGAGAGAGGAGAAACGAAAATATCTCATTTTCTTGAATTAAAAATGTGAAGTAATGACGGATTTTAGGCGCCTCCTTCAAGAGCCCCCTCCCCCCTCCTGAGGTGTCAAAAATTCATTGTTTTACTAATAAACCCTAGTACTAGTCAACTCTTCATCTTATGTGAGAATTTACTCATTTTTGGGAGATTTTTCTTTATTCTTTGCATTTTTGTTATTCCAACACTTGGATTAATCCTATTGTCCCTTTAGAATACTCTTTTTGGACCACCTTAATCAAAAATTTATGAAAATGTGGACCTTTAGGCTAAGGTGTCTAATACACATATTCAATTAATTTCTAATGCACATTGGAAAACCCTTTTTGAACTTCTGTTTCAGGGGAATTCATCTTAAATAAAAGGGATAACTTTATATCCAAAAATATCTCAAAACTGTATTACCTCTTTCCAAAACATTTTCTCTCTCTAGACCAAAAACAAGGGAAAACAATGTTTTCTTGCATTCTGAAATAGGGGATGATTATAGGGGATTGAGAGGAGAGCTTCTACATCTTTTAGGGCTGAGGAGGAACCTTACAAGGCATGCACTGGAAGTTTTAGATCACATGAAGCCTACTCTGAGAGCGTCCATACATCACATGGGGAAGTTCTAGACTTCGCCTAGGGCTCCTCCCACATGGCCCATGAACTTATCACTCAGATGAAAGACTATATCTATCAACCAATAGTGGTGCAACAAACAGATGTTGTTTGCAAAGGCACGGGAAAGGCAAAACACAGAGGATCTCTATGCTGCCACCCTCAACAATATCCACCTCTAATATGCCCAGGAGAACAAAGAGCAAGTATTGGCAAGACCCACAAGGTCATAGAGAGGAGGGTCTCCATCATAAATTAGCACACCTGGAAGTAGCTAAAGCATAATCCAGCCTGCACCATCTTGCCCTGTCTCCAACGTGATCGAAAAAAAAGGTTGACGCGCTGATGGACACCGCCACCATGGACCTCCCTCTCCTTGAAATTCCTCCCTAGAGCCCATCCCAACTCCTGGAGCTCCATTTTTTAATCGTACACCTTAATTTACTCCAACATGATATATTCCTCTATGAACCCCTCTCCCAAGACACCTACTCTTATATCCTCACAAAACTTCCACTTCATAGCATCACCCTCCTAGAATCCTTCTTCTTTCATGGCTAGATTTCATTCACCCACCCCACCATCTTCTTTGACTTCCCTTCCCATCCCCTCTAAGCTACCATGATCAATTGGTCCCATCTCCTCCTCTTTAGGCAGACCACTGAACAAACCAACACCATAGACCTCCCCGTCTTGGATGGTTGGGCTATGCCCTTACCCCTACCCCTCCCACTGAACAACTGACACCCTCCACTACCTCCACCACATAGGCTGGGAGATTGTACATGCTACTTACAGATCCCTCCAATGCGACGAACTCCCACCGTACTCAAATAGAAGGCCTCCTCATACTCTACCAATGATGCCATCTTCTACAGATGGAGGTTATACATGCCACCGGCATCATGCAATTCGATGACTCACATGTTGCATTCCCCATGGAGTTCACCCTTGAAGAAGCCGCGGAGGCCAAGGCATTCTTCCACTCCAAAGTCCCCAACTACACGTCCTCAAATGAGGAAAACAACGATAATGAAAACAATGGAGGAGGAGCCCTAGATACCCAACCCCCTCAACAACCATCACCCTCATCTCCTCCACATCCACCTCCTCCTCCCAACTCCTCTAACCCCGGCATAAGCACATAGCCACCCCCACTCAGCACCACAACACTAAATCTCTTCCCCTCACAATCCTCTACACCACCCACACTCCACCTCCCTCACCTACCACTTTAACCCTCAACTTAGTCTTGCCCAAAACCATCACCGATTTACCCTCAACATCAGCCATGCCTCCCCCATTACTTACCACAAGCCTCACCACCATCGCCTCGACATTAGTCAACCCCCCTCCACCCTCGTCCACAACCGCCACGCAAAGTCCCCTCCCCTCCACCACTGGAAGAAGGAGAAATCTCGCTACCACCACCATGAGAGTAGGAGGATATCAACACTCTACTAAAGCCTCTCAATTGGCTTGATCCACTCAATCGCACGCAGGATATACAAATCCTACTTGGTCAACAAATCCAGGTGGTGCCCATCACCAAAGTCACTAATCGCACGGACCTCCACATCTGCGACCCTACCTCAACACCAAGCATCGCAGCTAAAAGCGTGAGAACCCACCTCGACAACGTCATGGCTACCACAGGCCACTCGCCATTGCTTTTCCCATCGCATTTGATCTCATGGGCGAGCAACCACCTTGGCAGTGTCCATTCCTTCTCAAACCTTATATCTCGGACCAATATTGTAAGGTGCCATGCCAACTCTGGATCAAACCCAAGTACCTATCGATCTGCTACCAGCAATGGGCATGGAATATCTTCCATGAGGAGTAGGTCAAGAACCCAAAACTCCTTTACAATTTCCCATGGTTTGCTCCTCCGCCGATGCCACAAAACTTGTGCAACGAAGACAACATGCTCAAGCACCTACTTGAATTCATCAACATATGCGAGCAAGCACCAGATCTCGCTATGGTTTCCACAATTAGATTCTTCAATCTCATCATCACACTATTGGAGACCTTCCTAGATTGGAGCCAAAACCACGAAGGCACTCAAGGCATGGCCTTCCACATCAACAAGAACGAAGGATGTCTCGCGTGTAGCAAGGTCAGCCGAGGTCTTGACCAGCCTCGGTTCGATTAAAATGGTGAGCTTCTGGTACGATGGATGAGGGACTAAGGAAGTGGCCTATGAGTGAAGCGCTAGGTCACTTGCTGGGAAGGATCCTACAGGATGCCAAGTCCCTCAAGGAGGCATGGGACACCTTGGTAAAACTCTATGAAACAAATACCAAGGCACGAAAGATACAGTTGAAGAATGAACTTCATACTGTGGAGAAAAAGAGTATGTCTGTGAATGACTATGCATTGAAGATAAAGGGTATTGTGAAATCCCTTGCATCTATTGGTGTTTCAGTAGATGATGATGATAAGGTGGAAGTCTGTCTATGTGGTCTCGGGCCACAATACAAGGCATTCAAAACATCTATTCAGACTCAGGAAAACATTCCCAATTTTACAGACTTGGTGTCTATGTTGATTATAGAAGAGAAGAGCTTGGATGAAGAACAACAGTCTTCACAAAACAAAAACAGTTCAGAGCAACAGGCCTTCTACACAAGTTCAGGAAGAGGACGAGGTAGAGGAGGCCGTGGATGCGGTCAAGGAGGTGGCCGAATAGGTAATCAGAATTATGGCCAGCAGAGCAACAACAACAACAACAACAGTCCCAGAATTCACAACAACAACAACAACAACACGCAGGTGGAAGAGACCAATTCAGAGGCAGGGAGAGTCAAAGAGGTCGTGGAAATTGGCAAAGGTAGTATAATGATACACGTGGATGCTTTTATTGTCGTAAGCCTGGACATGTGCAGGCAGATTGTTATAAGAAGTAGGTTGACATGCAAAATGGGAAATTGCAGCAAAACAACTATGCATCCTCAAGCAGAAACAATGAGGATAATGAAAGGTTGTTTGTTATGCAGCACAACTATGCATCCTCAAGCAGAAACAATGAGGATAATGAAAGGTTGTTTGTTATGTAGCATGTCGTTAATGCCATGTCTGAAAATGCTGAGGCAGCACATAAAGATGATGTATGGTACGTTGATTCAGGTGCTTCAAACCACATGACAAGTCATGGGGAGTGATTCAAGGAGATGAAAAACCTTGAAAGACTAGGTTTTATGGAAACAGGGAATGACACTGCTCATCCAATTGCCCATGTTGGAGATGTGCCATTGTCTATGCAGCACTATGCATACATGGCAAAGGTTATGCGGGTTGTAGAGCCCACATGCATTGATGAGGCTATTGGAAATGTGTGTTGGGAGAAAGCTATGGATGAGGAGATGGATGCACTATATGGAAATGAGACTTGGGATTAAGCTGCAAAGATCTCGAAGAGTGAAGAATCCTGTGCAGAGGGTTAAGCATAAAATTAAGGTGGGTTGTACCACACTAAAAAATCCATAAGAGAGAGAGAGAGATTGCACACTCAACACTTGATCTCTTTCCTCTATCGCATTCACAATTAAACCATACAATGATATAGGCCTTCTAGCCTTATCCCACTTTACACATCATCATCCATGTGGCAACTCTTTTTCCACTCTTTTGGTCAACACTCACACACCATACAATATTACATGTGGCATTCTTCTCTTACCACAATATCTTGCACCTCTAGGGTGTTTTCCCACATACACACAACACCGCGATTATCTCTCAAAATGCCCTACCACCTGATCTAAAATTTCATCCTGAAAAGGAAGAGGGTAATGATGCCTCTTTGTAGTAGCATCAGTGGTTTGTAATCCACATAGACTCTCCACTTATTACCCTTATTAGGCACAATAACTATAGGGGACACCCACTCTGCATCAACAACCGGGTATATGAAACCAGCCTCTAGCAATTTAGTGACTTTTATCTCCAAAATCTACCTTTGTTAGCAATTTAGTGACTTTTATTTCCAAAATCTACCTTTGTATTGTCCCTAATCTCCTTGATTTTTGGGCTATTACCTTTTCTCCCTCTTTTAATTTGATCTCATGAACTACTACACTAGATGTATCTCTCATTTGAGTATAGTCTTTAGCAAAAAGCTTGGGGTAACTTTCAAGTAACCCTCCATACTGCTGCCTTTTGTCATTGGTCAAATCATCTACATTAGCTCAGCCTTTGAAACATTGGGTTTCTCAGCTTGAGTACAAACAGATTCCATTGTATGGCTAGCTATCTGCATACCAAAAATATCTGCTTCAAGCTCCAACAAGATTTCCAAACCCAAATCATGTACACACACCTAAGCTCCACCATCTATATAAACCTTTCTTACTTTCTTTCCCTCAATCTAGACATCAACTATATGTAAAATGTTAGATCCTCTTCTCTGCTGAACCACATTAGCCTGAGGTATTTTAAACTTGACTCATCTGACACTTACAAGCTTATGCCATTGCCATCTGAATCTAGACATCAACTATATGCAAAATGTCAGATACTCTACTTAGCTAAACCACATTAGCTTGAGGCATTTTAAACTTAACTCATCTAACATTTGCAAGCTTATGCCATTGCCATCTTATGCTAGAGTTCAGGTGTAAAAGTTGACCATATGTGATATGTGCCTTCTTATGCTTCACATTTGACAAGAGACTATAGGGAGATTCCTCCTCACCTAGCTGAAAATCATCCATACCAATCTTTGTCCTTCTAGCCCTAGTTCTTCCTTGCTTGATAGATTCCGGCTTCTCCATGGCTGACTTTCCTTTTTCTCTTCTCTTCTTATCCCTAGTTTCCTTATTGGCACCTTCTAACCTTGATCTCTACATCCTTGTTCTTTTATTGGCCAACAACATGTCATTTTTATCCTCCTCTTCCTCAATGATTTCAAGAAGGTGCACATTCCCCAAAGGGCCTTGGGGTTGTATCCGCACTTGTATTAGCCCCTGGTTTCCATTATTTACTTCCTCCCTATTGTTGTCGACTCCTCTATTACCTTTCGGCCTTTGAATAATCCAGTATACACCTCCTTGCTCTCTCCTTTGTTGAGGACATTGTGGAGCTATATTCCCTCTCTCCCCATAGTTATAACATTGGAAGTGCTCCATCCTATTCCTTTGTTGCGGTATCTCTCCCTTTGGTCTTCTCCTAGTTCTTAATAGCCTGCATAGCAGGATTAAGATTCCCAATTTGCTTAGTCAACCTCTAAATCTCCTGATGCAAACCATCTTGACCCCTATTTGACTTAGTAGCCCTTCCAATCTTGACCCCTATTTGACTTAGTAGCCCTTCCAATCTTGACACGATGGTCCCTTTCTACATGAACATTGACAGGCAAAGGCTCAATCATATGTCCACATGTTCCATGGTCATATCTAGTTGCTAACAAATTTCCCTTTCTTTTCGAGCCAGCCGCCGTCACTATTTTCACACCTTTTTCTTCCATTGTTCTAATGCCAACCTAACTGCCTCAGCATAGGTATCAAGGTCTTTAAGTTCCACCTTCTCCTTCACTACCCCATGTAATAACCCTATAAATCTATCCTTATTTAAGAAATAAGTTGGTATTTGATTTTCCCATAATACCCTCAAAATTCTGCTCCATACCCCTTCAAATTTGTTTACGAAAGCAACAATCTCTTCTTCTTCCCCTTGATACAATCTGTTCCTTCTAGAGGTCCTCTGCATTAGCAGTCCTCTCATACTTTCTTCTTAATAGATCTCTCAAGTGCTCCCAATTACCCCTCTCCTCTTTTGTTAACACATCTTCATACAATTACCTAGCTGTTCCTTCCAAAAGTAGCCCTATCATTTGAGCTTTATATGAATCATCATCCCTATTATTCCTCAAAGCTGCCAGCTCAACTCTCCTCATGAACTAAGTGACAACTTCTCCCTTCTCACATCTCAAAACATCATATGAAAAATTAGCCTATTGGTCCTGAGTTGATCAGCAAGTGGGCTCCAACATGTTGACCAAAGCCCTAAACAGGAACCTTCTGATCCTTAGTGAGGGCACCAAAGCATGTGAGGCTTTTGGGTGATGGCCTCTATAACACCACCAGTAGGTACACAAGAAGCAAAAGTACAGAGACCAGAATTGTGGGATGCTAAGATTCAAGCTTCAAGGGCACCAATTAACTCTACACCTATCCTTGGCCCTTCAGTAACACCTTCGGGGACACCTACACACATCCCAACCTAACTTAGCTAATTCCTCAAATTGTCCTCTCAAGTAAGCCTGACATTCAAAACCTCTGAACTTCACTCCTAACCCCTCAACTGACCCCTCAACTGACCTCAGCTGACACCCAGTTGACTTAAAAAGCTCCTAGAGCTAACTCTTAGCTGATCATTTTTGCTAATTGTATCCTATGTCGGATGTCTATTGCTAATTCTAGTCAGATATATATCCCCGCCAAGCTCTCAATATTTCCCCCAAGATCCAAAAAAAGTCCCCCAATATTAGCAAACTTCAAATTTCTTGCTTCAAAACTTCGTCGACCTTATCAGCTCTTCCCTGCTAACTTCATGCTGACCACCAATCTAAAATAGCTTACCCGATGGTTGAGATCCATCTCACAACTCACCAACCTTAGTGTCTAACACCACTACACTCTCAAAAACCTCAGATTACACCAAGAACCAACAATAAGCCCAAGACTGACAACAATAGCAGTTGATTGCCTCTACTGACTCTGGAACACTTTCCCCTTTAATTCTGCAAATCTAACTACTACTAACTGACTAAAATTCTAACAGTTAGAAAAAAACCCTATATCACCTCCTTTCATTTAAAAATCCCACATCTACCCTTATATACCCCCAACTAACTCCTATTGATACCCTAACTGACCCTAGCTGACACCTAGCTAGCCTGAGAAGCCCCTCACCTGACCTAGACCACCATGCAACCTACAACCTATACAACTCACTTCCGACAATCCTTTAATTGTCAGCCCAGACTTCCCAAACTTCAAACCAGACAAGATCTACTCTTTTACAACATTAGCCGACTAAACCAAACACATAGTTGACTCCAACTGACTCTATCAGACCCTGCTAACTCAAAGTTAGAGCTTTCTAACTCAAAGGTGATTCAGTAACCTTTAGATCTTCATTCCCATTGGTATTCTCTCAACAATCTCAAACCAAACAACATATATGAGTGCATAAACAACTCATCAATCAAAAACATAGGAAGCCCTTTGCATATAGATAATAATTTAGCCAGTCTCCAACAACCCTGAGACATGGATCAAAAACATACGAGATGATAACACCAAACACCTTTGGGATCCTCTAGAGATAGACTCTAGTAACAATTCTTTAATAAACCATCTTCTCACTTACGACCTCAAACCTCAGTGAAACCACTACCACAAACAATATGTCTTTCTCAAACACACACAAACGAGCCTTCAGCTAACTGACAACAGCTACAATTGAATAAGAATTAGACTAAGCCAAGTCTCTATCAGAGACACCACACAGAGATCCTAGGGATACCACCTCCTAACTAATTCTCTGATCCTCGGCACATTCTCTTCTCTAACTCATCTAATTCCACACACACTATATTGATCCTCTCCTAGAAATCTTTCAAATCTATCAAACCTCCAGCTTACAAGCAGGTAACCTCCTCTCTATAGTCCTTCTCTCACTCTCCTCACTTCTCCCTTTTTTTTTAAACGTCTTCAATTCCCCTTCATAAGCCTATTTCTGCCTCGCTTTATCCAAAATTTGGCGCCTCCCCTGACTCCTTCAAATACCCATGAACTTTCTTTTTTTGTTGACGACTACGCATTTCTTCTAGGCTACCATGCATCATTTCTACCACCAAGGATCCATTTCACATAATCCTATATACATTATAGTTTCCTATACACCATGTTTAATCTCAGTCCTAGAATTCTCTCACACTAGTTTGTTAGCTTAACATGCATAATCATGGTGGAGTCAACCCTATAAGCAGTTTCCAACTTGGGATTCTTGAGAGCATCGAACTAGGCTCCATTATTATTGACCTTGTTGTGTGGTCAGATGTCAGAGAAATCTAACTTTTGGAGAAGGGTGTGGGGAAGGGTAGGCAAAGTGGATCCCTAAAATGAGCTTCTCCGTAATTGGGATGGGTCTCTTGGATTTGTCAATACATGTGACCATGCCTCTCTTGGAGCCCTGTTGATTTCATGGTAAAAACTCGACGTAGAGCTTGGTGTTTACCTTGCACTGCATTAATTGACTCTACCAGATTCTTGAGCCCTAGTTGGTGGAGCTTCTCCTTTACCTTGATGTTATTTACTAACTTCATGCATCTGAGTAAATAATACTAAAAGTAAACCTTCTTGTTTTCCACCATCTCGGTGTGGCTAAGGATGGTGCCTTGGAACTAGTCCATGAGTGGTCCTAGATGGCTGGCCTTTGTTAGTGGACCGGCTTTGTCTTTCTCTTGGACCACTTCTTGGGGTTCTGTCATCTCCTCTCTTGAGGAAAGTGGCAACCCCAGGTCTTTATATAGTGGATCAGAGGAGGGGATATCCTTTCTTGCCAATGATACTAAAACAAAGAATATTTTTTTAGTCCACTGAGACTGGTAGGAGCACCATGCCCCCTTGTTAGAGTTTACATGCTAGAATAGTGTGTTAGCATGGAAATTTGAGGATATCAACATGGCAAGATATCTTGCCTTGTGGATAAAAGTCAGCAACTATTTTACATTTTGAAGACCTTCCAATAAAAGCAAAGACTTCACCTTTTCAAGATCAGCTTCAATTCCATTCTCTAAAACCACATGACCAAGCAGAGTCACCTTGGCTTGAGCCAAATGACATTTATCATGATTAAGTTTCCCACCCAAATCATCTAATCTCTTCAAAGCCAACCTCACCTTCTTATGAGGAATCCATCTGCCACTGTATATACAAAAATCATCAATAAACACTCTGATGAAGAACCCTAGATAGGGCTCAAACACCAAATTCATACCTTAGGCGGGAATATAGTGTGCACCACTAGCAGCAAACCGGCGGAGGAGGATGAAGAAGGCAAGAAGGCAGCCAAGAACAGTGTTTTGAAGAAAAAGGTACGTTTTGTCAACACTAGCATGCCAAGGCGGCTCAAGACATTCACTAGGCAAATAATAGAAAACAAAACGGATTTCTTATGCTTGAGGGTGACAAGTCAGTGTTTGTTAAGGCCACCATGGATATCTATGATCCCAAGACAAAGTTTATATGAAAGTTACAAAGTTGCATATAGATGCAAGATTCTAGAAGCCCAAAAATTTGTGAAGTTCAACAGTCTCTAGTTGCTGTTTTGATGGCCAAACCAGCTGACCTCTTTGTTTGTGGTGATTTGGACTTGACACTTCATGGTCAAAACTTGACCATCAATTCCTACTTGGGTGGAACTTTTGTTAAGTCAAGTATGGCTATAGGCTTTGGATTGTTGCTTTTGTGTCTTTTGTTAAGTCAAGTAGGGCTAGGCTTTGGATTGTTGCTTTTGTATCTTTTGTTGACTCAAGTGTGGAGTGGCCTTTGACCAGTTACTCTTAAGTTGGATACTGGTGCCCTTGTAGCTTTTTGAATTGTTGCCCTTGTATCTTTTGTTAAGTCAAGCTGGATACTAGAGTGTGTTTTGAACTGTTGCCCTTAAGTTAGTAATGAAAGACTCATTGAAGCTCCAAGAGCAAGATAGGAATGAGAGAGTGCTCTGCAGGCTTTTTGCAGACATTCTCACCACACCGTACCAAGGAATATTGCGGTCTTCTTCAATGTGGGTCTTCTCTTCAATCAATGTGCCTCTAGTGTATGTGGGATCTGAGCTCTACTATTTTTTTGGTGCCATGGCCAGTGTAAATTGGTGAAAACCACCCTTGGGCCAAAAGGATTGGACAAGATTTTGGAGTCTACAGGGCGAGGCCAAAGTGTAACGGTCTCCAATGATAGGGCAACTATCCTAACTCCCAACCTTCTTAGCCTCTGTACAATTGGTTTAGCCTCTGGCTTCAATTGGATCTGATACTACACTGTAGACACTCCCCTAACCTATGTATAGGAAGAAATGAACACGTCTGGAAATTGTTGCATCATTCTTATATACTCCTTCCTCTTAGCCTTAGTTAGATCCTTATCCAGCATCATTTGTAACACTTCTTCTCCACTAGGATTTACCTCAACCTCAGACTTCAACCCCTTCCCTTCCTCTATACACAGCTGTACAGACATACACATAAGGTCAGAATCAGGGTCCTCCTGTAGGCTCGACCTCTTCCCCATCATCATCTGAACATACCTCCTTTATTTCTAAATCCTCTATAGAGCTGGTTTCCTCCTCTTGTTCTTCAAATGTACTACTCTCTCTCTACAATCAATTCCCTTCCTTTAACCATATCATATCTGACTTGTCTTCTCATAGGCTAGTCCAATCCCAAAATTAGATCTCCCCTCCACTAGTCCCTCCCTACTCTCATGGCAATCAGCCATGGCCTCCCAAGAATCAATGGATATGCTTGAGACTTTTTAGAAATTACATGACATCTAATTTTTCTTCCAATCCCAAAACATTTACCTATAGCTTCTTGAAAACATTTACCTATAGCTTCTTGAAAATTCCCAAACATCTAACTTTAGCACTAGCCATTCTGACTCTAAACTCTGATGGGGCTCCAACCTTCATGCTTAATGCTTCCATGGTCTGTTGGGTCATTACACAGACTTGTGCACCACTAGCCCATTACATTATGGATAGTAAGGAGTGGAATAGAATAGAATCGCCCGAGAACCTATTTATCTAACGTAGGGCTTTCTCTCAATATGTTGGAAAGCTACCCGACTAATCAGGTCCACCCGTCCGTAGGATGGTGCCATCGGGGCATTCCATCCTCCCACTTTCCACCCTACTCACGCGTCAATTTGTTTTCTAATTAATCCTACCACACTGTTTGACATAAATAAACATGTTTCTTAATTAAGGCCCTTTTCACAAGGTTTCTTAAAATAGTCTTTTTACACATTACAATAATGCTAAGACAAGATTTATAAAAAAAAGTTTATACATGAATCAATTTCATACAAGCCAAACCGGCTCTCTTATTCTTTTCCTTTATACCGTCGATGATCTAGAATTCGGCCTTCCAGCCTCTACATGCTAGGCAAAGCCCTACGGGACCATACACTGTTGAAATTTGAGCATTGTGATGAGCTATGGTGGATCAAATACTAGAATCAACATCATTAACAAAGTGATTAGTAAATAATTAAGATATAATTAGTGGGTAATTAACAAATAGATTAATGTAGGCATGGATACTCAAAAATCAGCAAATTCTCATTAGGGCAATGCCTCAATTTATAGAGTTTACATCAAGCATCAAATCCCACTGATTTCTCCATGATTCACTCCACCTCTTTTCCCTGATTCTCTCCACCTCTTCACACTTCCCAGAATATCTCCACACTTCCTAAATCTTCTCATGCTACCCTTTATTCTCTCCCAGTAGATTCTTCTCACCTTTTCACAGGTTCTTTCACATTTACTCATTCTCTTTTACAGCCTCTAACCAAGGGCTTGTTCCCGCACACACCCTATTCACTTGTATTTTCAACACCTCCCCTCAAGTGAATACTCCTAGTACACCTAGACCCTATACCAAGTTTGCCTCCCCTTACTTGATAGTCCGCGACTAGTGTCTACACCTCCCCTCAAGTTATCTTAGCACACTTGGACCCTGTATCAAGTTTCTTTCTTACTTGACAGCTCGCGACCAGTGCCTCAAGTCCCTAAACTCCATAGTCCTTGACACTCTCTCTCTCTCTATGTGTCCAAGGCTACTATAAGTGCCCACGACCTTGACTAAAGTGCTCACACATACATCTACCACGTGGCCTACATCATCGGTGGCTCAGAGGTGGTTTTACTTTGTTGGGGCAGGTTACATTGGTTTGTGGGGTCTCTCTCTCTCTCTCTCAGAGATTTTCACATGGCTCCTCACTCTTTGGAGCCTCACATCTTCTCTTGTCTTCAGTCTTCTTGTTGTGGCAGCTTCTCTCCACGCGTCCATCTCTTCTTTCAGTCTTCTTGGGGCAGCTTCTCTTCTCCTGTCCATGTCTTCCTTCAATGCTTCCTTTAGATTTTCTTGGTGTGGATCTTCCTCTTGGAAAGAGATATTCTTCTTCTTTCATGGCTGGGGCCATGAGCTTGTCCGTCAGGTCTTCTTGCTCCATGTGAGCAAGATGTTTCAATGTTTTGCTGACAGTTCCTTTGGGCTTTTTATGTTTATCTTGTGTCATTATGCAATGCAAACCCAAATTTATGCGGGAGGTCTTACCTCTTGCCTTATTCTGGACAAGGGCAGTGTCTGATCCCATATTTACACTGATGCAATGTGCCCAATACATAATGCGTATAGCATTCATTCTCATGCACATTCCAAATGCAACTCTGGCTGTGAATAATCTTGATTTTGAGTGAGATTTACAGGCATTAACCAAGGGTTAAATGCAAAATGATGATTATCACAATTTTATCAGCACAATTTTTCTAGAAATTACATTAAATCAAGGGTAACCAATTTGTACGGGATGGTTGGAGTATCAAACCAACTCCGAATTGCAATCTGAAGTTATAGGGATCTGTATCAGATACTAATGGTTAATTTGAACCCTCAATTACACCAAAATATAGTGATTAGCATTGATTAATCACTGATTAGCAAATTAATCCACTTTTGTATGCAAGAAACAGAGTATACCGGGAGTCCAGATCTGGTGCCTTAGACTTCAAATGAGCTCAAATGCTTTCAAAGGCATCAATAGCAATGAGTCTAGTAGAGGATTAAGCCAAGAAACACAAGATTTGACCAAATATTGAAAGCTTAATCTCTATTTTACCAAAGTCACCTGCAGATTTGATGAAGAGCTTGGATCTCACTGTAGACTTGATGAAACTGAATTCTGTCTTCACCATCTTGTAGAGCATGCTTGAAAACACCTTGGTCTAGGAGGAATTAGAAACCTTTGATCTGTGCAAGCTGCAATGTCAATTTCACTCAGAAAAAGAAGCGCCGGGTAAAAACGCGATTTCTCCTAAACGCCTTGGCGGTTTGCTGTGCCGTTTTGATGGGCTTGAAGCCAAGTGGGTTAGCTACCATATGCTAGAAGGGTTTGCCCTAATTCTATGTGTGCAAGGTGAATGAGATCCTCCACTGGCTGGGGGTGAAGGGGTGAAGTGAAAAATAACTAAAATTTAGATTATTTTCTAATTATCTACTAATCTTGATTAATTAAATAATGGGCTCATAAACCTGATGGATTCTAGGCATGGCTCTGATACCATGTTGAAATTTGAGCATTGTGATGAGCTATGGTGGATCAAACACTAGAATCAACATCATTAACAAAGTGATTAGCAAATAATTAAGATGTAATTAGTGGGTAATTAACAAATAGATTAATGTAGGCATGGATACTCAAAAACTAGCAAATTCTCATTAGGGCAATGCCTCAATTTATAGAGTTTACATCAAGCATCAAATCCCACTGATTTCTCCATGATTCACTCCACCTCTTTTCCCTGATTCTCTCCACCTCTTCACTTTTTCCAGAATATCTCCACACTTCCCAGAATATCTCCACACTTCCTAAATCTTCTCATGCTACCCTTTATTCTCTCCCAATAGATTCTTCTCACCTTTTCACAGGTTCTTTCACATTTACTCATTCTCTTTTACAGTCTCTAACCAAGGGCTTGTTCCCGCACACACCCTATTCACTTGTATTTTCAACATACACCTCATCGTCGGCCGCTGGAGAGGACTCAAGCCGGCCTGCCGCCCTCTCAGGCTCCATCGCTCAATCCTCCCACCCCTCAGAGGGATGTCTGCGCACTAGGGTGGGCTAATTTACTGCACTAGCCTAGGCCCTCAAAACTAGACAGCATCACAATCACTCGCCTCAATCGGCGAACCTCATCATTAGGAACTCAATGGAGTCTTCTTGGGCCCTTTTATTCGGCAGTTTAAGGGAGTCAAACCTTTTCTCTTAAGAAGAAACGTTTTCTAATTTGAAGCTTCAAAACGGCTACTTTATTCGAATTTGAATTTTGGGGAGAAAATGGAATTTAAAATCTAGCAGATAAAACCATATCATGTAACATATCTATGGAAAGCTCTTGATGCGTAGATCACGGATTTGTAATCTCCGCTCAAATCGGAGCTTGTATGTAGAAGTTATGGAGGTACGAAAATTGTAAAATTGCCCCCTCCCCCTTTTGGGGGAAAAAGTGCACCCTTTGACCACTCTTACACCTCTCTTACAAACCATTGGTTTTTGCTTACATGGCAGGCTCCTATTTGTCAAAAAGTTAAACGTTTCCATAATCTCATGGCAAATTAAAGGGCCCAAAAAGACTCCATTGAGTTCCTAATGTCTCCTAATGGTATGAGGGATACCCTGGGCCTACTCCGGGCCTTACTAACGTCTCCACCATCCGGCTATACAAGCACAAGAACGGGGCAGCGAAGGCAGGGAGAGTTGTACCTGTACCTTAATTTAACCAAGATAACAATCCATTTACTCACTAAACCATAGGACTAGAATCCATGTTACCTTCTTAAGAAAACAATCCTTTTCACAAAGATTTTTGCATTTCAACTTGAGATTGTGAAAAGACATTCTTTATTAAGGCATATGCTGTTGTTTAAAAGAATACAAACTTTAAATAGTAAATCAATCGAATAGATCACTATTAACAATTAATAGAGAAGCCGGGGCCATACCTCAACCCCTAAGAATGATATATAATTGAAAAAGAAAATATGTATATACCTTATAGAAATTTGTCATTTATCGTTACCTTTACTCGTTAATAAGAGCTTTAGAACTTGACATATGAGAATAGAGTCTTCTAATACCTTGTCTTATGATTGAAATCATCCAATCATCCCCAAGCTTTATCTCCTCTTACTCGTACTGTGACTCTTCTCTCTTTCTAAAGTCTATGGCAAAATAGCCTTCTCTTACAGGGCTACGGCATACTATTCTTTCTCTATTAAAAGAAAAGCTATGGAGTTTTGGTCTCTTCCTCCGAAAGACCATAGCAATCTAAGCTTCTTTTCTAAGATATTAGATAAGAATGAAGGGATATATACATCTCAAGCTCTAGGATTACCTTGAGGCTACTTGGTGCCTTCTTACAGTTTTCCCTGTGTAGAGACCCTGACAGAATCAGCAAATTGTTTTTGCCATAACTCTTTGATAAAAACTCAGAATATGGTCGTATAGCCAGTCAAAATTACCGGAAGGCATCTAGTCTACAAGCCATCGTAGGTAGAATAGACAAAAACATCTGTATATAGCCACAAACGTGCCATCTTTAGAAACGCGTTGTTTTTCCATATTTTTAGTATGTATGGACTCTAAATATGTAAAAGTACTCTAAATATGACCTCTTATCACCTAAATTCGAATTTCTATTTTTGGAGATACTTATCTCTTATTAATAAAACTATTCTTATCTTCTTATTTCTTTTAGGATTTTTGGAGCTAATATTTTTATTCTAACACTTTCTTAATATTTCTAACCTTATTGTCTCACTCTTCTCTAAGTACACTCTCTTTCCTTATTGAAATCTATATTAAAAAGAGATACATATATACATAGCTTGGGAGAGGGACCTTACAATCTCCCTCACTTAAAAGATTCGAGATGTCCTCATCTCGCGAGCTGGGGTAGTATCTAAGTAAATCCTCTTGTCTCCTTCAAAGTGGTGTCCCCACTAAATAGAAATCTTCTTTTATCTAAACATTGTTTCGAGTCTCTTATTTCATGTGTTTGGCTTGTTTTGTTGTGCCTCCAAAATGTCTATTATTCTAAAGTTAATTGGCCTTATTATCCTAAGTTCATGCATCCATATACCTCTCAAATGCTATGAACCTTCGAATTCCTTATTCTATACCCCCATGTAATATGGTACTTAACAAATTGTCATGAAGAAACGTAAGGAAATCAATCCTTTACGCAATCTAACCTATGATAGCAATTTCATAATCTTAGTATCGTCTTATAGAATACCTCTATTCATCATGCACATTACTTCACATGAATCTTGCACCAATCCTCTTCTATTTACTCATAGAAATACTTGTTGAATTCGGTTATCTTTAACCCAGCTATCCCTATTTCTTGACCTAATTTTTGCTCTTGCTCATGATTCCTTGTAGCTAGGGGTGGGCTTTACGTTCCTCTTGAATTAGGAGACCTCTTCTTGAATTAGGAGACCTCTTCTTGATTAACATGGAAGGACTCATGTCCTTCTCGACACTTTCTATATATAAAAAAACTTTATCACAGTCTCTGGCTATAATTATGGCTTCTGAAATAGAGGATAGTTTTACATTCTTGATGAGGTTATTCAAAGGTAGATTAAGCTTCCAAATGAATCGATGGAGAAGAGTTACCTCATCCATCTCTAGAGCAGATCGGAGAAGTTTAACAAAAGTTTGGTGGTATTCCTTTAGGGTCTTCCTTTCTTGGGTTAGCTTCAAAAATTTGTTCATTTTATCCTCTCGAAATCCTGGAGGACAAAACCTTTCACGAAGGTGTAATTTCATGGCATCCCATAACTGATTCTGGTTCTAGTGGTTAGATTGACAACAATGCTTCCAACTAATTTGGCATTTCTTATGATTTATAGACACGAGCAAGGGTGAGCTTGCTTCTTTCATTGTATCCATTAAAAGTTCAAAACTATCAAATACTTATCATAGCACCACATTTGAAGGCAGTCAAGATTAATACATCTGAGATCTTCATTTTTTTGAGAATTACACATCTGGTACCTTGGGATTGACACATCCAAAGATCATCAGGATTGACACATCTAAGATGATTAGTTTTTTGAAAATTACACATCTAGTATCTTGGGATTAACACATCTAGGAATTACACATCCGAGACCCATGTTTGTCGGAGATGGGTTCAAAATCTTGGATGATTGTCCTAGTGTAAAGCATCTAATGGATGGGATTCACACATCAACTATTCAAACCTTAATGGAGATATAATCTTAATAATTTATAATACACAAGTTAATGAGATATATCCTGAAAATTTCTCTAAACAAAGTTTCGGTCTATCCTTCTAGTCATTCAGTCTCTCACTAGTTTCTTAATTTGATCGCCCTATGTTTTTCCTCACAAAAGGTTTTTTCCCCAATCTTATTTCTCAAATTTATTGTACAAATATCTTGCGTGTGCACCCCCAAGATACAAGCACAATTTCATAGGATGATTGTCTCAACATGTGAGGATATTCAAATCACTTCTATGGCCAGTAGAGATGATTGATCCGTCCTCATATGATAAACAATCACTTGTTTTAATCCCTTTGATAGTTAACCTTTGAAAAACAAATCCTAGGAACTAAGATCGGCTCTGATACCACTTGTAAGGTTCCCCCCCTTCCAAAATAGGGGAAACACTTAAGATAGTCCACTAAGTCTTATCTTGGAGAAAATTTCCTACTCATTGACACCTTAACCATGCAGAGATTCAAGGATACGATTCATAGGTAAGACCTAGTTCTATCCCGTAGGGGGAGCATGGTCTTCTAAAAATCAAATCACCCATAGGATAATTGATCATAAATTGGGCAACTACAAGACTTGATTTCTAGAGGCAACGTTTTTCCTCATCCATGCAAGGCACAGTCGCCGCTGGCCTAGTCTTCTAGAATAGAATTGCCCGAGAACCTATTTATCTAACGTAGGGCTTTCTCTCAATATGTTGGAAAGCTACCCGACTAATCGGGTCCACCCGTCCGTAGGATGGTGCCGTCGGGGCATTCCATCCTCCCACTTTCCACCCTACTCACGCGTCAATTTGTTTTCTAATTAATCCTACCACATTGTTTGACATAATTAAACATGTTCCTTAATTAAGGCCCTTTTCACAAGGTTTGTTAAAATAGTCTTTTTACACAATACAATAATGCCAAGATAAGATTTATAAAAATAAAGTTTATACATGAATCAATTTCATACAAGCTAAATCGGCTCTCTTATTCTTTTCCTTTATACCTCCGATGATCTAGAATTCGGCCTTCCAACCTCTACATGCTGGGCAAAACCCTACGGGACCATACACCTCATCGTCGGCCGCCGCTGCTGGCGAGGACTCAAGCCGGCCTGTCGCCCTCTCAGGCTCCATCGCTCGATCCTCCCACCCCTCAGAGGGATGTCTGTGCACTAGGGTGGGCTAAATTACCACACTAGCCTAGGTCCTCAAAACTAGGCAGCATCACAATCACTCGCCTCAATCGGCGAACCTCATTCTCCCAATGGTATGAGGGATACCATGGGCCAACTCCGGGCCTTACTAACGTCTCTATCGTCCGGCTATAAAAGCACAAGAACGGGGCAGTGTCAAGGCAGGGAGAGTTATACCTGTACCTTAATTTAACCAAGATAACAATCCATTTACTCACTAAACCATAGGACTAGAATCCATGTTACCTTCTTAAGAAAACAACCCTTTTCACAAAGATTTTTGCATTTCAACTTGAGATTGCACGATAAGACATTCTTTATTAAGGCATATGCTGTTGTTTAAAAGAATACAAACTTTAAATAGTAAATCAATCAAATAGATCACTATTAACAATTAATAGAGAAGCCGGGGCCATACCTCAACCCCTAAGAATGATATATAATTGAAAAACAAAATATGTATATACCTTATAGAAATTTGTCGTTTATCGTTGCCTTTGCTCGTTTACAAGAGCTTTAGAAAAGAGCTTTAGAACTTGACATAAGAGAATAGAGTCTTCTAATACCTTGTCTTACGATTGAAATCATCTAATCATCCCCAAGCTTTATCTCCTCTTATTCATACTGTGACTCTTCTCTCTTTCTAAGGTCTATGGCAAAATAGCCTTCTCGTACAAGGCTACGGCATACTATTCTTTCTCTAAAAGAAAAGCTATGGAGTTTTGGTCTCTTCCTCCGAAAGACCATAGCAATCTAAGCTTCTTTTCTAAGATATTAGATAAGAATGAAGGGATATATACATCTCAAGCTCTAGGATTACCTTGGGGCTACTTGCTGCCTGTGTAGAGACCCTGACAGAATCAGCAAATTTTTTCGGCCATAACTCTCTGATAAAAACTCAGAATATGGTCATACAGCCAGTCAAAAGAATCGGAAGGGATCTGGACTACAAGCTTGCATGGGTAGAATAGGCAAAAACGTCTGTATATAGCCACAAACGCGTCATCTTTAGAAACGCGTTGTTTTTTCATATTTTTAGTATGCATGGACTCTAAATATGTAAAAGTACTCTAAATATGACCTCTTATCACCTAAATTAGAATTTTTATTTTTGGAGATACTTATCTCTTAATAGAACCATTCTTGTCTTCTTATTTCTTTTAGGATTTTTGGAGCTAATATTTTATTCTAACACTTTCCTAATGTTTCTAGCCTTATTGTCTCACTCTTCTCTAAGTATACTCTCTTTCCTTATTGAAATCTATATTAAAAGAGACACATACATACATGGCTTGGGAGGGACCTTACAATAGTGTACTGTAAATCTTTCCTTGGCAATGGCTCATTCATCCTTTGAATGAATCTGGCCATTAGCTGCTCTTCATCCAAAAGTGGAGAATTTTTGAGGAGATTTTTAAATGCCTGATGGTATTCTTCAATCGTCTGGCTATCCTGCTTCAGTTTCAAGAACTCATGCATTTTGGTTTCCAGGAAGCCCGACAGAACCTCTTCCTGAGGTAAGCTTTAAGATCTGACCAAGTCTGGGTGTTTCGGTCGAGACGGTTTGTCTCGCAATGGTTCCTCCATGCGACCCTGGCCATTTCCACAATTTTCAATCTGGCGAGTTGCATCTTGCTCTTCTCGTTATAACCGGTTACATCTCCTAACTATTCCCCTTCACCCTTGAAGGGACCAGGTTGGGATTGGTGCAAGGCTTTACAAACGTCCGGATCTAACTCTTCATCATCGGTAAGAGGATCCGCTGCCTACCACGGCCCGTGCGCCTCATGATTCTGACAAAATGATATTTTTGTCAACTTAAATTTGTCATCAGATTTATGACTATTTAATTTTTGAGACTTATTTCTTAAACAATAAATATTCCATCATAATTCTTGAAAACAAGATTCACACTGATAATTTTATTAACCAATATTCACAACCACGAAAACAATTTAGAATCTTTTGCAAAACATCTTTTACTATCAAAAGTTTTTGATATATACATAGACCATCTCGGCTCCAAAAATTCACCGCCTCAATCGCGTACGCATAAAAAGGTGATACTGTGATGGAGACATGTTATGATATACACGATTCACTGATAATGGTGCTGTAATTCTTCTCCTAGGAATAAAGCGGCTAAGAAGTCTAAAAATATGACAAGAAATTCTAAAATTTCGGGGTGAGTGATTATAGAGTTGGACATAATGAATAACTCCTAGCCTTATCAAGATCATGGCTAGCGAGATATTCTATCTGAGTCTCTGTCATTGATTGGTATTGATGCAAATACTTCGCCCTCCAGAGAACCACATATGCTGATGTTGCTCTACTGGATCAGGAAAGTATAGATCCTCAAAGTGACGAGCGAGTCTCACTCTGCTTCCTCGGGTTGTAGCGGAGTTGATGAGATTTTTGAAGGCAAAGGCGATCATATCCTAGCTCTGAGAGAGTCCAAGAATGCTAGACAGATTTGGGGTATCCATCTAAAAGTCTGGTTCAATTTATGAGTTTTCAATTTATGAAGTTCATTTCAAACATAATCAAAACAGATACCGCACTGCTGTGCCACGAGGAATCCATCTAAAACCCGGGTCTGGGCTCCATGCCGGAGCGAGAGCGTTACTGATCCAAAAAGCCACTGTCTTGCGCCAATTGATCAATGCTCCCAAAGCCACACCAAAAACCTATAGAGACTGTTCTACCCTCTGTAGATTGGCCTCCTTGCCATGCAAAAACAATCATGTGTCATCAGCAAACTCAGAATTAAGCAAGTCCTCACCCCGAACTGGAAGCTGGAGTCCTCTCAAGTCAACCTCCTCTGCTGTCAGATACATGCTCATAGCCTCTACAAAGAAAAGAAAAAGGAACGGAGTGAGAGGGCATCCGTGAGACGGACTGATCTGGCCAGCTCAAAACTCGGCCCCCATCCTCCTGCCATCAACACCTGGCTACGAGCTGTGGAATATAGAGCCGCCACTCCTCGAATCTAGTCTGGCTCAAAACCCAGGCGAAGCATAGTGCCCTCCAGAAAACCCCAATCGACTCTATCGTATGCCTTCTCAAAATCGAGAAGCATAACGACCAAGTCCTCACCGAGAAACCTAGCTCGGGCTGTCGCCTCCCAGAAGGTGAAGATGTTGTCAAGGATACTCCGCTCCTTGACAAAGCCTGTCTGGGTAGCATTTCCCAGATTTACTTTAACATTTTTGGCAATTTCTGCTGCTATTTCGTAAGTTTACAAAATAGCGCTCTGATACCAGCTGTGAGACCCCTCTGCCCCTTCCGTGCACTGGATTCTCGGTTGCTAGCAAACAGAAGTGGCTTCTTCTTGCGCAGGGTAGGGTTTCCCACTCGGGGCCTCGCCCTCGAATGTCCGGACACGAGACTAATCTGGTGGTCATTCCAAAACCAAAACTGGGAAAATTTTCCTTGCCCAGAAAATGCGGACGATTCCACCTTTTTTATTTTCTTAACAAATTTTCTAGCAGGGTCAAGAGACTAAACTATCCTTCACCTGATTAAACCAGATAGAAGGAAAACTATCACTGACTTAGTTTGAAGAAATCAACGCTTTTTTTCTAACCAAAGTCAGGCATAGCCATTGATCTACTCATTTAAGAAATTCTTCAGGTTTTTATTTAACTACTCAAATTCTAAGCGTATTCCCATGGGTTCCCAACCACTGGAATCTTGTAACCAGACAATTACTCACCCACCCATAATTGAATGCCTTTCTTAACTTTTGCTTTCGAATATAGATACGCACACACTCCTCTTTAAAACTTTAACATATAAAATAATCCATTGGCAAACAGTTATTTGTTACAAATGTCATAACTCAAAAATTCCATCCAGTCCCTTGTTTCTCAAAAAACAGTATCACTCTGGACTCTCCGTTGAGACCAACTGGTCAGCAAAGGAGATCCAGTATAGATTATAATAATCATTTCATCCATCATACATATCTTCGACACGACATACGCATGGGTGTCATAGGCACCGCGAGCCCGTGCATCTCCTGGTCAGAACCCTCCAAGATCCTCCTTAGGTGTCCTGGCACTTCACTCAAGGACCGCTTCATCGGCCCTCGCCCATCGTACTGGAAGCGCACCATTTTTTAACCATACCGAGGCTGGTCAAGACCTGGGCAGGCTTTACCGCATGAGCCATCCTTTGAACACTCCCCGCCAGCTGTTGCAACCAAACTTCCCTTAGAAAAACATATACCAAATGCTCCCTCCAGCATTCTGGCGTAAGACAGTCCTTTAAGAAAGCAGGGTTTCTAAGCAAGTTTTCAGTTTGATTTTCTTTTGAATACAAGGAGTATTTCTTGAATCAGTATTCCCAAAAATAGGGTTTCTAAGCAAGTTTTTAGTTTGATTTTCTTTTGAATACAAGGAGTATTTCTTGAATCAGTATCCCCAAAACTTCTTGATTCAAAATTCAGAATTTCATACCAGAATTCCTTGAATTCTATAACCTTGATCCACATATCAATTCGAAGGGCCTCACTTAGTTTCAGATTTGGCGGGAGTTTTGAGTGTATTTTTCTAAACTGGTCACACTTTCTTTCCTCAAAACTAACGAAAGAGTTTGGTCTTGGTCATAGTCTGATTCAAGTTTCGAGTCGAATAAGATTTTTCCTGATCTATCTTTCTCGAAAAGGTTTCATAATCAAGTTACTATTTTACTGAATTTCTTTCTTTGAATTCACTTAGCTGATTTCTAAATTAGTTATGAATTCCAATGAGGAATAAATTTTTCATTTATCTGAATATTTCCATCTTGATAGATTTCCTTAATTTTCTTTTTACAATCCGTGTGAATATAAAACGATAGAAATTTCTCTCTTAGAGTATTTAATTATTCATTTATCAAATACTCATAGAATTTAAACATAGAATTTAAGAGAATTTTAATTTTGATATAAAAATTCTTTATGCATCTATTTATACATAAAAATCAACTTCAATAGGAATAACACTTTTATTAAAAAATATCCTTTTATGCATCTATTTATGCATAAAATCAAATTTAATAGGAATAACGTTTTTAAAATAAAAAGAATTTCTTTATGCATCTTTCTATGCATAAAAATCAAATTTAATAAGAATAACACTTTTTATAATAAGTAAATTTCTTTATGTATCTTTCTATGCATACAAATTAAATTTAATAAGAATAACACTTTTATAATAATAAAAAATTCTATTATGCATCTTTCTATGCATAGAAATCAATTTTAATGAGAATAGCACTTTTATAATAATAAAAAATTCCATTATGCATCTTTCTATGCATAGAAATCAATTTTAATAAGAATAACACTTTTATAATAATAAAAATTCCTTTATGCATCTTTCTATGCATAGAAATCAATTTTAATAAGAATAACACTTTTATAATTTAAAAAAATCCATTATGCATCTTTCTATGCATAGAAATCAAATTTAATAAGAATAACACTTTTATAATTAAAAAAATTCCATTATGCATCTTTCTATGCATAGAAAACAAATTTAATAAGAATTACACTTTTATAATAAAAAAATTTCCATTATGCATCTTTCTATGCATAGAAATCAAATTTAATAATTAATATCAGTGATATCCATGCATATTCATAGGTGAATATGTACATGGAGTAATTAGAATATTTCTTTTAGATGCAAAATGGTGGGAATTACTCTTTTGGAATAACATAAAAACAAACTTTCTTTTTCATAAAATTCTGGAAAATTTTGCCATAACCTCCTTTGTATGGCTGACCATTTCTCATTTTTATCTTTCTTCACTTAACTTAATTAACCCAATTTAGAATTCTAGAACTCTAATCTACACAATTTTCTAAATTTAAGAGAGTAAACAATAAGAAGAGTTTAATTAATCACTTAGTTAATCTTTCTAGGATTAAGAAAGGTAGGAATGTAAAGAAGAGAAGGGGGTGGCCTTTTCATCAAAGGCACAGCATTTGAATTTAATTCAATCATTTGCAAAACATAAAAATCAATAAAACCATAGATTTTTCATTAAAATTCGTAAACAAAGTAAGAAAATTAGCTTACATGGAGCTTGTAAGCTCTCCTTTGGCTAGAGGGATTGAGGGTTCTACTCTTGTTTGAAGCAATAGTGGCTACGAATTCACTTTGGAGAGGATTAGGCCAAAAACAATTGAATTATTAAAAATTTCAATGTAGATGGCTCAGGGGACAAGAGTAGAGTAACAGTGCATAAACACCATTAAGCTTTTACAAAAGGGGGGAGGCTTCTATTTATAGGAAAAAGTGAGCGTCTAACCAAGCAAACTGATTCTAGAATTTTCCAGATCAGTTTGGTCAAATTTTGACCATTTTTGGGTCAGTTTAGCTTACTTTTTGGATCTAGTTTTGAGACAGGAGAGAGGAGAGATGAAAATATCTCATTTTATTGATTAAAAATTGGGGGTAATGATGAGAAAAAGGTGCCTACTTCATGAGGGGAGATCCCCACATTGAGGTGTCAAAATTCAGTTTTTTAATTCTTTTCTTTGGTCCTTAGTCCACTCTTCATCTTATGTGAGTATTCACTCATTTTTTGGGGGTTTTTCTTTTATTCTTCAATTTATCTCCTCCCCACATTTGGATTAATCTCATTGGCATGTCAAACCTTTGTTTGGACCTTAATCCAAAATTTTTTGAAAATAGGGGCCCTTAGGCTAAGGTCTTTTGTGCACATTATAATTTATTTCTAATGCACCTTAGGCATTTCTTTTTAAACTTCTGTTTCAGGGAAATTTATTTTAATAAGAAGGGATATTTTTCCATCCAAAGATATCTAAAAACTGAATTATCTCTCTCTAGAATATTTTCTCTCTCTAGGCCAAAACAGATAGAAACAAGATCCTTTATTATTCTAAAAAGGGGATTGATTACAGGGGAAGAAACTGGACATCTTGAGGGGCTGGGGAGGAATCTTACAGAATCTGAGAGCCCTGTTTCAGGGTCCTTCCATCTGCGCACCTTCTTCTTTTCCATTGTTTTCTCCTTTAACACAAGCTCAAGCCTATGCTCATAGGTAACCCATCACTAACCTCATGTGTAGTAATGGTGGATATGTCACTAGGTATGTAGGTTCATAGGTAACCCATGAACCTACATGTGAATTATCACTAACCTCGTGTGTGTAGTAATGGTGGTGGATGCGTCAATAATAAAACACTCTTAATCCTCTATCCAATCCTCATGATCACCTAATGTATCCAAATTATCTCTAGGAAGGTAGGTAGGCATAAGTGTATCATTACCCATAATGCTTGATGCCATCCCTACCCTCAAGATCATTCCCACATGAACTCACATACATCACTATCACATATATCATCATCATGTGCACCAATCACATGTGCATATGTGCTGATGTCAGCATCATGTGCATGTGTATCAATATCATCATAAGCACGTGTATCAATATCATCATGAGTATGTGTGTGTAATACAACATCATATGTATGTGTGTGCAACACATCATGACCATCTGAATTTGTGTCAAAGTAGTCTATATCCTCAAGAACATAATCATGATAGGTCGAGAGGTTAGGTCACTCATACAAGTCTCCAAAAGAAGAATCATCCCATGTAAACAATGTCAAACCATCTGTGTCGAGGTAACAAGCAATGAATCAACAAAGTTGCCATATATAGACCATTTGGCACATGTAGCACTCTCATCAAATAAGTTCCTCAAATGGCTAGGCATCAAACCCTCAAGCTTGAACATCCAACCATGGCATGAGTATACCCCCTCATCATAGCATGAAGTGGGAAAATGAGGATCTAAGCCTCAAAGTACCAAAGGTATGTGTGAACTCAGTAAAAGAAATGTGATCCAAGACATGAGATGGCAACTCATCGATAATGAACGTAGAGCCATGATGATAGTGCATGAGCAAATCTCCTATGGTCAAGATGATAACAAAATGATGTTGATAATGAAAAGAGCTCATGCCACGATGATCATAAGAAGGATAGAAATAAGAATGTATGGTCACGTGAACACCACCCAAAGTGTGCATCACAAAAAATACCCAAATTGTGCTATCAAGCCCAAAATGCACTAATGTGCGTGACTAATCCCCCACATCACACAAAATACTATGTTGCGTGTGAACACCTTAAACATAGCATGGGAAACGATCAAGATAACACAAGTCTACCCATCCGTCAATCTACCTGTTGAATGGTGACTCTTATATGCAGAGGAGGGCTGACTGTGGGTTTGGAAAGTTTATGTAAAGCTATCTTTTTCTTTTTATAATATATATATTATTGGTCCCAAAAATAATAATCTACCCGTCCATGAATAAGGATGATAAAGGGAAATGGAAAATTTTGGAGATGGCCAAGAGTGTATGCTAGATAGTGTGGCCAAAGTGGAAATGGGCATACCCAATTCTTGAAGTGGCAAAAAGGATGGAAGATGTGAAAAAGGGAAAGTGTGAAAGGTGGAAGAAACCCTAAAGAAAAGTGAATAGGTGCCCCCTTCTTCTTTTTTATCTCTCAAAAAACTATTTGCCTCCACCACTGAGCTGAGAGCTCTTTTATAAAGCTCGATGAAGCCTTCTTCTCCTCATGCCAGTAGCTTCTTCTCCTCTCATGCCAGCAGCTTCTTCTCCTCTCATGCTGGTAGCTGGGTAGCCAGAAGCATCTTTCTCAGTCATACCAACCTTAGTGTATCTTCTAAATAATGCCTCTACCAATCTATGTACAACCAGGACCAAGCAGATTCACCATTGGTCTTGATCTTATTCCAATCTTTGCAAGTTCAAATCCCCATACCTTTTCCTCTTTACTGCATACTTCCCACCAAACTTATAGAAGTATTTGGCATGCTAGTTGACCCCCATCTTCTTGATCTGCTTCCTCAAGCTGGCATCCTAAATGATGCCGTATTTTCCAACGATGGATCTGAAGAGTATCATTAGGCTACCTTGGAAAATCTTAAAAATGCTATGAAGGACACTAAAAAGCTTTGTTGGACATAGTCTCCAGAAGCAAGTCTCAGTTCTCTACTCTTCTGCCAATATTTTACTTGCTTCAAAATTCATTCTCTGTCTACTGAAGCTTTGCCTTTACTTCATATTGGCTTGCTCTGCCTTTAATTTCTATTTATAATTTGCTTTGATGTCCTGTAATTTATTGACTTGTTGGCTTACATATTCCTGTAACCTTTGGGATTCTACCTCATGTGCTAGAATTTCCAACGAATTTTTGCCAAACTCTGATTTCATTACATCGAGATGGGAGTTTATTTCCTCTAGTGTAGCTTGATACTTCAGCTTCTGTTCATCATTGAGATCAACCCTCTTTTGTTCTTTGTAGCTCTTCCTTACAAGCCTTTAGACTTTTTTAACATTATGGCTAATTGTGATTAAGCATGTAACTAGTCAACATGTGGCAATCGAAAACCTTCATCATCAATGCCATCTTTAGCTTCTGGAGTTTCAATATAGCTCTTCCTTTACAAGCCTCTAGATTTTTTTAATATTATGACTGATTGCAATTAAGTATGTAACTGGTCAACATATGGCAATCAAAACCTTCATTAACATCTAGAGTTTCAATGTAGGTGCTTGCATTTTGGGATTTCTTGCCAAGGTTTGAAAGTTGACATATAGTTTAGAAGATTAGGCTCTATGTGGCATGGGGACAAGGGTGGCAACAGATCAGTGAGGAATCCTAGAGCCACTATCAATAAAGTAAGTCCTTAAGAGAGAACTTGCACTGTGCTTTACTTGGTCTTCCCTCTACCTCTTTTGTATCTTTAGATATGTGATGCTTTCTGGAGGGTCTAGCCTTGTCCTCTACAGTAGGTGTTGATTTTGTTACCTTTTCTGCTAGAGGAGTGGCTTCTTGTAAAATGGTTCTATCAATGGGTTTCGGTAGACTCTCTGCTTGTGCACCTCTTTCTCTTGCACCTTGGCCTTCATCTTCTATTTCTTTGGCTTCTCATGTCTTACCTTCTATTGGTGGCTCTTTTTGTGATGGGGAGGGTACCTAAGTCTCATCTAGGATCGTGGGCTACACTAGCTCCTCTTGCAGCTTAACTTCTACAGCTTCCTATATGAATTCTACATGGAATAGGAGAGGCTCTTATTCTACTGCTCTATGGTAGGTGTGGTTTGAGGTTCAGCAACAACGTGACACCTTTCATTCCTATGTCAAGATCGACCATAGAAGAATAAGGGTTTAGGGACGAAAGTAGGTCTTCTTGTACATATTCTTCTAGATATCTTCATGTCCCATGTTAGCTTCACAAGGGCATGGCCTTATCGGAGTCTTTTTTACCCTAGTTTCTTTCTTCTTTTTTGTTTCATATCTTTTAGGATTTCCTTGGTGCTAGTACATCTGCTTCTTCTAAATCCTCTAGGACATCTTGGCTTACCTTCCCCAGGGCTGCAAAAGCTTCTTCTTTGGTGGGAAGTGGCACACTGGTAATATGACTTGGGACATTTGTTTTAGTAGATATGGCTTGTTTTGGTGTTATGATAGGTATGTATAAAAGTTGGAAATAGGGTTATAGGGATGCACACACACAGACATACAGATAGTGGAGAAGCTCAAGGGTGCACACAATGAGATAATAAATAGATAATGAATGTGTGTTGTGCAAAAGATGATAAGTATACCCCACGATGGGTGTATACTAGCATGAGGAAAAAACCTCCTAAAGAGAGAAAAAGTGCCTCGGCTAGCCCTCGTCATACATATCACTACCAAATATGGCTCCAAATTTTCCTTGAATGATGATGTAAACAAGGGGTGAGCTGGCACTAGAAGTACAGAGATGTGCCATGCTCTTTGGACTATGATAGGGAGCCCAGACTAGTCCCCAAAGGGAAGTAAGTTTAAAGCCTCGTGAGAAAAGCTTCAAACTTCTCTCGTGGAAGAGCCTTCGTGAAAAAATATACCAAGTTATCTTATGGTGGCACATAAGCCAAGCTGATTTTCTGTGCAGAGCATCTCTCCATGACATAATGATAGTACATCTCAATATGCTTTGTGCAAGCATGAAAAATTAGATTTCTCGCTCTGATTATCCAATGAAGATGGTAGTAGCTGAGGACTCGCCCCAATACCCAAATTAGCAATAAGGCACTAGAGCCGCCGAACACACTCAACTATTGTAAATGCTACCCTATACTCAGCTTCACAACTAGAAGACGCCACAGTGGGTTGTTTCTGGTGGGCTGAGCCATGATATACATGAATCACAAAGGCAAAAGCAAAAACCACTCGTGGGACACTCATGTGACATAATATCCAGCCTAGTCTAAATTTGTAAATGCATGTAGAACTTTGTGATTTATCCCCCTTGGGATAAAATAACCCAAAGTGCTTGGTGCCCTTTAGATAATAGAACACCCGCTTAATAGACTACCAAAGCTTTGTGCCTGGGATGCTATGCATAAATCTACTCAATATTGAGACGATATATTAAATGTCAAGCCTGATGTTACACAAAAGATAAGGCATCCAACAGCTTTTTGATACAAGCCAACATCAAAAGGGTCACCTCCATAGGTGTAGCCACGGGCAAACCGTCTTTAAGATTGAACCTCTTCAACAATGCATCTATTTATTTCCTCTATAGCATAACAATGTCATCATTATGCCACCAAAACTCAATGCCAAAATAATAGTGCAATGGTCCAAGATATGACATCTCAAAAGACCATCTCTTTATGTGGTCATATAGTTCATCTCTATCTCATTGAGTTACCTACTAACAAAACAAACATGGTAGTCCAATTTGTGTTCCCTTGGTCATGCCAACATACACCCAATGGAAGAGTTCAAAGAACCAATATGCACATGTAAGATTAAGTTCCAATTTGAAGGTCTGAAGATGGGTGAACTTGCCAAAGCCTACAAGTCATCATATAACTACTAGCATTATTTAGTCCATTCAAAGACTACTTATAATTTATATAATGGCCTTGTGATTTTTGCATATAATACGATGAATCTCTAATAATACCTCACCCAAATATCCCATGAATGTTGTACTCCCTTGAGGTTGGTGGGTGAAGCTAATTCCAAAATTATTTTGACCTTGCTCTCATCCATAGAAATACTAATTTTAGACACAATGTGTCCCAATATAACCCAATCCTTCACCTAAAATTGGCATTTCAATGGATTTAAGGATATTCTTTACAATCGACACCAAGCCAGGTGGTCCTTCCACTTGGAATGAGCACACAAATCATCAATGAATACTTCCAAGGCTAGATCCTTAGCAATAAACATTGGTGGGCTCCTCCCCATGCTCTGTTAAGTAACTTTTACGGGTCCATCATATGAAACATCCTCATGAACTTCCTTAGAGTATTGGGCTCTGAGGTGAACAACTGTATGGTTATCGACAATGTACATTTTATAGTGTTGGTGTTATGAGATTGTATTTTAAGCTCTCTTAAAAATATTATTCTAACCTCAAATAATTTGGAAACGCTTAGATTATGTTTTCATCATGCCATATTATGTCAATATCATAGGTGAAGCCATTATACATTTGGTGTTCATCATTGACATATGTTTGGAGCCTCCAATGTTTATTTAGTAGTTGGTTTCTATGGCGGCAGGGTGATTATTAGGTTCCTTACACCTAGTAAATATGTGTGTAGTGAGGGTGATTCCTGGATCACTTACGCCTGGTAAATATGTGTGGGGTGAGGGTTTGTATGCCTATGGAATATTTGTTTACCAATTTATTGTTGCATATTTTATAAGTGAAGAGGATTCATAAGATTGAGGAGGATGCGTACATTATTATTTAATGGCACACATTTTTAAAAATAAGTTTTATATATATATATATATATATATATATATATATATATATATATATATATATATATATATATATATATATATATGCTAGCTTGTGCACATTTCGATTTAATTTAGAAGCTTAGATTTATCAAGCTTAGACTTGAACATTCAAACTTTAATATTTTTGTAAAGCATTATATGCTTTAACCCTAGCCTCAATTTATGGACACTCTATTTTGAGCATAAAGAGAGTGTCGTGCAAGAAAAAACACACTCTTTGTAATTTTGGAGGCCATGGCCTATTATTGGAAAGAAATTACATAAATACTCATATGTGGGATAGGCCACACACGAGGGGACTAGATTGCACCCATTACTATGTCGTTTATATGAGCTAAGTATTTTTGCAAGTTATTTTATTTAATTCTTGAATATGTTGATTTTGTGGCTTTTTGATGCGTTAATTTGCTTAAATAATATATTTCTTACAAGTCTCTATTTACTGTATTTTCCTAGAAGTGGATCCATGCCAGTGGCAAGATTTAAAAGCTTAAAGTATTAATCAAAGGTTTGAGGAGTTGCAAGATTTGATCCAAAGAGCAAAGACCACACGGCAAAAGAAGGTGGAAAATCACTCTACATAAGCCAAAAACTACCCTTATTCATCAAAATGCTTTTTCCCAATTCCATGATCCAATTGTATGGATGGAATCGGTAAGAGGAAGAGGAATGGGCTCAACTCACAAATTGCTAAACCAATGGTAGTGTCAGATCCTATAATGGATGGTAGTTGTTTGCTCTCAAGTCAATTTTGAGAAAAAATAAAAAGTCATTTTCACATGTTATTAATATTTTAATTAAAGATTAATTAAGCTTGATTTTTAAGCTTTCAAAGAAAAATAATTAACGTTTTATTTTTTATCATCCCTCCTTCCTGAATCGACAGTAGTGGTGATTTCGGGCTAAATCGGGCATATGCAAATTTCTCTCTCTCTCTCTCTCTCTCTCTCTCTCTCTCTCTCTCTCTCTCTCTCTCTCTCTCTCTCTCTCTACCCACCATACATGGGTCATCCAAGTGTTTCTACTACTTTACAATTAGTGCTTAGATAATTCTTTCGGCCTCATCTTAAACAAGATGTAGCAAAATTTGTAGTTGAATGCTCTATTTGCCAAAAAAATTAAAAAAACTATAAAGATAAGACCCAAGAACTTCTCACACCTCTACCAATCCCTATTGATACTTAGGAATAGATATAAATGAACTTCATCATAAGTTTACCTACATCTGGTCATAATGATATGATTTGGACTATAGTGGATTGCCTAAGTCAGCAAGCCTATTTATTACCTTGTAAGAAAACATTTACTTCTCAGCAAGCCACAATTATGTTTATCAAGCAGATCTTTGTGCATCATAAGCTACCCAAAGTCATTGTTTCTGATAGAGACTCTAGATTCTGCAGTAAGTTTTGGATCACTCTTTTCTCCAACTTAGGTACTAAGATAGACTTCTCCACCACTTTCCATCCAGAACCGAATGGACAAAATGATGCTCTCTCAATAGCACTATCTTGGATCTACTCAAAGCCTATGTCGACCAACAACCTAGTTCATGGGATAGGTAAATTCATCTTCTACAACTTGCATACAATAATACTCCTCATTTGGGTACCAGTCGAGCACCTTTTGAGATTGTATATGAAAAAGCTTTACCTTTTCTAGCTAGTAAACTTTCCCACAAAATTAAATCCCCTGATCAATTTACTATCGATTTTAGTAGCATTTTGAATGACGTAAGACATTCTATTACATATACTCAAGAGCTATATTTTAAGAAAGAAAACCAAAAATGTAAAGTTATCTCTTTTGAAATTGGAGATTATGTACTTTTGAGAATAGTCACAAAATTAATGATGTTGCTTACAGACTAGAATTATCTTCTCTTTGGTAGATTCATAATTCATTTATATTAGTTTTCTTAGCGGATCACTTTTCACTCATCATATGTATGAGGATCTACCACTTATTTAGAGTGAGGAAGAAGTTTTGATTCTAAATACTATCATTGACCAACAAAATACATCGACTCGTACTAGTAATCAATATATCAAATACTTTAGTAACTTTTCAAAATAATCTGTCGTGAAGATGCAAGATGGGTGGCTGAGAAATATTTTCATGCCTTCTTGAGATCCTATGTTCTTTTCAACTAACCCAAACTTGAGGGCAATTGCAAACTCAAGCAAGAGGGAATGTTATGAGAATGTATATTAAGCTCTCTTAAAAATATTATTCTACCCTCTTAGATAATTTGAGGATGCTTGGATTATCTTTGCACCATGCCAAAATTTGTTAACATCATGGGTGAAGACATTGTAAATATTAATACGCTTTGTGTACATTAACAAGACATTAACATATACTTGGAGCCTCCAATGTTTGTTACAAGTTAGTATGTATGGCATGGTGATTCATGGGTTACTAACGCCTAGCAAATATGCATGTGGTGATGGTTGGTCTGCCTATGTAATATTTGTTTACCAATTTATAGGTAAAGAGGATTCAAAAGATTGAGGAGGATGCGCATATTATTATTTGTGTTAAAAGCATGGATCAATCTCTCTTAATGACAAGACATCTACCTATTTAGCTTTGTTTTGTTAGTATTAGAGCTTAGTTTTGATCCATTTTCATTTTCATTTCAAGAAAAATTGAGGGATTCTTGAGTTTTTTTTATTTTCTTAATCTTTCTTGAGTTTCTTGATTTTCCTAATATTTTCTTGAAGAAATTGGTGCAAACATGGAAAATATTTCAAGTTTAATGATAAAGTTAGGGAAATGGTGACCTTAAGTGAAAAACATAGCATTAAGATATGATTTAATCTCAAACCAGACATGTTTTGGCCAAAGTTGAGTATCCAGAGGGCAAGGTTTGTGTGGTGTGAACTTGCACATCTTTTTCTCCTTCTTCCCTCTTCACATTTTTGAATATGTGGAGGATTGGGAGTAAGATTAAGTACCATTGAAGCTTGGGAAGGCACCGAGGAGTCCTTAAGCTGTGATTTGATGCTTCAACTGTGATGATTCGCGATGTCATTCGCTATTTTTTCCTCCATGGCTATTTCACGCATGTCATCGCCCAATGCATGGTGCTTCCTTAAAAACCTAGTTACCATTTGTGATGAATCTTGCTTTCTAATGTTTTATTCTCAAGATATACAATATAAACACCTTAACCATGATAAGCATGATTTTGGTTCAAATGAAGGAAAAACGGGCTATACCATTTTCTAGGGTTTCTTGAAAGGGTTTTAGGTATGATTAAGCTTTTCATCTCCTAAATGATTGCTCCATACATCAATTGACATCATAATGGCTAAACTCTTGCAAGAATTGGCTCTTTCTTGATTCCATGGCTCAAGAATTGGGGTTTGCATCAAGAAGCCCTAATTTCATAGCATTGATCTTTTTTTTACAAGCTATTGGCATTGCCTTTGTGCCATTGAGTATTCTAATAATGCCATTATGCATTGATAAGATCTCATATGAGACATTAAGCAAATCCTAGAGCAATAATTTAGGGGTTTTTGCTTCTTTTTGCCTTTTGGATGCAATACATGATACTCATGGCCATTCGCATGCCATTTGAATAGCATATTAAGGGATTACTTGTTCCAATCATGCTCATGAATGCCATAATCACATGCATATGAGGTTGTATGTCGGATGCTTTGTATGCCATGGTGAGGGCATAAGCTTGGTTGTGGCCATTGGATGTGTTTTCTTGATTGATGTATCTATTCTACATGATGGAGACATAAATCAATGCTATGGAATGACATCTAATATGCTTATGTGAATGCTCAATATGCATGTACATGGAGGTGTTGAATGCCCATGCTTTTGACATTCCTATGTAAGGGGCATACATGTGTTTTGATTGATGCCTTTGGCGCTATATGGTGTTGGAGAAGAGCATGAACATTATGATAGTGGCATGAGTTCATGCTATTCTTGTAAGTGAACTGTCTCACATGTTTCAATTGCAAGCTTTCATTACATTCAATTTCAATTTCAGAATGCTTTTAGAATCTAGTATGGTGAGAGGGTACGTTGGTACTAGGTGGAGTGGCCAAAGGAGAGTGCATCTTGAACCTTTTCTGTTCTTCCGGTAAAGCAATACAAAAGGGGATTAGGTACATGGTTTGAAGACATGGCCGCAACCCTTGCCATTGGATTATAAACTTTGGTAAGGGGTTGAGAAGACTTGGCTAGGATATCAGCAACAAGCAGTGCTCCATTGAATGGGCATGGAAGTATTCCAAACTGTGCAGTCTACCATCTTGTGAGGTCCACAACAATAGAAACACTGGAGTGTTTGATTAACAGATTCCTGAGCAGTTTCTACCCTTTGGACGGTTTCTGTTTGGTGCACGGGAGATGGAGGTTTTGAGTTAATTTTGGATGCAGTGGGACACTTTTTAATATCATGGTCAAAGGTTTTACAATATATGCAGTATAGAAAAATAGGTGCCTTGCACAATGGGGATTAGGATGGTCGTAGTGATTGAACTCAACACGAGGCATTTTGTTCCTTACTTGTAGAGGCATTAAGGATGTTTGGGTTTGAAGGAGCTCATCTTCTCTTAGAGATGTCGATTGGAAGCTTTTAAGCAAGGCTGCATAGAATTCATGAGAGGAATGACAATTCCAAGACCGATCATTCTTTAGCCATTGCTTCACTTGGTTTAGATGAGGAACATCTTGTATCATGATCATCTTCCAGCATGTTTTCATCTAAAAATACTGCTTCTTTACAACATTAATTGAATGTTTCCAGATTGGATACAATGATCAAGTTGTGTAAGCTGTTATTCTTTAAGCCCATCATGAAACATCTCTTCAATTGAATATCATTTAATCATGACTCACATCATGATTCCAAGAGTTTTATCCGTAGAATAAAGTCTCTAATGGTTTCATTTGGGTTACGTTCAATTGAATAGAGTTCTTTTACTGCACTCCACTGATCACCTTGTCTTGAAAAGCCATGGATAAAGGCTGACTTTAAGGTTCTAAAGTTAGTCTTGATCGCTGGCATCAATGTGATGAACCATCGACAAGCTTTTCCCTCTAAGCATAGGTTCAACGCATGTACCTTGGTGGGACAATTGGGATTTCCTAAGGCTTCACATCGTTGTTCAAACATTTGTATGAATTGAACAAGATCTGTTGTTCCATCGTATTTGCCCATGATTTTGGAAATCTGTACAACCATATTTCTATATGAGTCACTGAGGTCGTATATGTGAGTGCTCCTGTTGGGAGAGACTTACTGAGTCCTTGGACTACCCCTCTTCCTAGACTAGTTAGTATGTCTAAGGTGTGGGCATCCAAGAAAGGGTTGGTACCTATAGGAGTCGTGGAGATGTTAGGTAAGGGACCAAAGCCCGATGTGGGATCGAAGTGATAGGGGGTGTAAAACCCAATGACACGCTTGTTATTATAGGCATTGCCAATGGCATTTGGAGGTGCAATTACGGCATAGATCTCAAAGGCTCGAAGATGTCACCCATTGGGTTCAGTCCTTGCGTGTTCCTTGGAAATTTCCCTCGAGAAGCCTGGCGTTCTCTTCGTTGGGTCAAAAGAGTACCCGTTTGCCCTAAATAGCTTAGGCGCTACACGTGAATGACCTCTTAGAGATAATTTTCTGAAAAAAACGTATGCTAGTAACTTCCCAGATGGGAGAGGAGGTCCTAAAACCTATTTTCTATCATTGTCTCAAGACGGAAAAAAAATGTCCAGGAATTTTTTTCCTATTTTGCAGCACGTTTTGAGAGTGTTCCAAAAGGAATTTTGAAAAACTTTGTATGAGAGAGTTGTAGTATTTTTGGAGTACTACAACTTTGTTTCCTTGAGTCGTCCATGATTTTGTCGTTTTTAGATCCTTAAAAAGTAGCCCGAATATGGCTTGTCGTCATTTTCGCGCTGTTTTTGCGATTTTTCGTGGTTTTCGGACTGTTTTTTGCCTCGATTCCTAGGTCAAATTTTGAGGCTGCTGGTCGGAGGCCAAAACGATCGATTTTGACTTCGGATGGCTAGGTCCAAAGTTGAAGAGCTCAATGTCAGCTTTCCGATGAGTCCTTGAGCACCTTTATCGGATATACGATTTAGGAGATACGGGCCTCCAAACAGGAGCGTTTTCTAGAGTTTTTTTTTTTTGCCAACGGACCCCCATTTCACATCGTGAACTAGCAGGGTGTAGTTCACGCTGTGAAGCAGAATTGATGAATTTTATAAATTTTATTTTATTTTTTTGCCACGTGAACGAAGGCTCTCATGTCATGAAACCTTAGGGTTTCACGCCGTGAACCGGAGGACTTCACGGAAAGTTAAATTCAAAAAAAAATTGCTGTGTGAATGAAGGATCTCACGCCGTGAGTTGGACTTCATGGAAAGTTAAATTCAAAAAAAAAATTGCCACGTGAACGAAGGGTCTCACGCCATGAACCGAACTTCACGGAAAGTTAAATTAGTTTTTTTTTCCGGGCACGGGCTCCTAGGGTGTAAACCCTTAGGCGGTGAAGTTGTAGAAATGGTTCACGGCATGAACCATTTTTCAAAAAAAAATCTGGCACGAGCTCCTAGGGCGTGAACCCTTAGGCTGTGAAGTTGCAGAAATGGTTCATGGCGTGAACCATTTTTCCAAAAAAAAAATCAACACAGGCTCCTAGGACATGAACCCTTAGGCCATGAAGTTGTAGAAATGGTTCATGGCATGAACCTTTTTTAATTTTTTTTCAGTGCGGGCTCCTAGGGCATGAACCCTTAGGCCGTGAACTTACAGAAATGGTTCACGACGTGAACCATTTTTCAAAGAAAAATTTTTTAAGTCTAGTGGGAAATATAAATTTCCTTTTTTTAGGGGGGAGGTATTTTTTGAATTTAAAATGAAGGAGATATAGGCATTTTCCCCAAAAGTTGAGTGGGAGTAAAAAAAGTCAACCTTTTTGACACCCCTTACACCCTTCATAAATGACCCCCAAAATGGAAAATTTGATAATTCATGAGCATCTACCCATTGAATGCCCATTAGCCTTAATTAGTTATGTAAAAAAGTGATTAAGAATTAATCTAAGATTAATCTTTTCACTAATCTTTTTATCTTTTACACTAATTGAGCACATCATTGGATAGAGCAAAGGAATGCTAATCTTTGTGCATCAACAAATGTGTAAATCAATCTAAAATAGGAGATTAATTAGACTTTTAATTATGGTCTCCTCTTTTACGCGACGACGGCAGAATTAAGCAAAGAGAGTCAAATTTCTCTAATTAATGAAGAAATTGATGTAATTAGGTATTTTGATGCATCTAGATGCTCTCAAAACACTCAAAAACACTAATTTCGACTACTCATATGATTAATTTAGATCCCAATTAACACATTTTCTAAATTTTTTACCTCTTAAATAAGATTAATCACTCTTAATGATAAAAACCAGTCCATTAAGAGAAATTAGTCAAATTCAAGGGTTTTTTTATGGTTTTAAGAATTTTTTTTGAAAGATTAAGCTACTCCTAATGCTTTCTAACACTGTAATTGCAAACAATTTCAACAACACACACAATTAAACTAAAATTAATGATCTTAGTTCTATGGTTAACACTAAAGAGAGCTAACATTCACTAAAAATTACATTCTATTGTATTGTTTGATGTAATGGATGCAAACTAAGCCTAATACAAACTATATACAAGCCCTAAGAACATGAAAAACTACAATAACAACAACAAAAACTAAAAATTAAGCAAAAAACATTCTTTACAAAAACAAAAAAGAGAGCTATTCTACACCAAATCACACACAAATCACTATCAAATCCACATATTTTTCATGGGAAACCATTAATAAAGGTAATGAAAAATGGGTAATGCGTAGATAAGAGGAAAAATGATGGAAAAAGCCACGGGATGGCTCCCCGTTAGTGGTGCCAAAAATGTTATGGCTCAACCTAACCCCCCTTGAAACACATCCAAAAAGAGATTACCTGGTGAACCGCAACTGTCCGTCAAGATCTTTCCAATGGTCGACCTCGTAACCCTTGAGGTCTCCAAGCTCTACAACTCCTTGAGAAGCAATTCCACCATTCCTCCCATGAGCGTTGTCACACTGACACGTTGCACTACGGGTACTCGTCCCTCCTCTCACCTCACTTCACTCACACACACTCACTAGTATTAATTAGGGAGAGAGATTAGCAAGAGGATTAGCAAGACTCAATTGCACAATGGGAGAGTATCTTGTATTATGAGAGATATTCACTTATATACATGGCCATAAGTGTTCACACTCAAACTATGGCCAACCGGGCACTTTAGGCTCCTAAGAGACCTAATTCTATTACAATGACTACTCTCATAATATATCCATGAAGTACATCACTTAGGACTTCATCCTATCTTGCTACCACACGCTCTTGAAGCGGGAATCGCCATAAATACTCCGTCACACCATTACAGGCGCCCATCCAAGTTGTAGCTTTGGACACTATTGCTTCATATCTTGAATGTATGACCCTTTGGTGTATCTATCGCAACTCCTTGATGTAAGATAATGGTGATAGATCTTGTTAACCCTAGAATTGGGTTAATAATATTATTAAGCAATGGGTTGTTTCCATGGACAATGGGCATGCTTCAGATGCATGATTTAGGGTTTTTGGCATTATAGACAGTTTTACACCAGAGAATAAAACCCTAATTTAGTAGAAGAGGTTTTGGACTGAAGCAGAAGTGGATATAGAGTTGGATTCCCCATTCCTTAATCTCTCATTCTAGCCCTTAACCTCTCCATTCTGACACTCGAGGAACCAGCTAGGTCATATTTTTTACTGGTTGTCCTGTTTTTCACAATTTTGATCCACTTAGACTGAACCAAAAGTGACTTCGTAGTTGGATAGTACACTCTTAGACCATCCTATAGAGTCATAGAACTCCCAAATTGGACATTGTTTGGAAGGGTCAAAAGGCGACGATTTTCTATAGAAAATCCAAAAGAAAGAGTACTATAGCTTTTACTAAGTCAAAAGGTTATCATATGCGTGGATCATAGACTCTGTTACATCTCCATAGAGCTAAAGATCACTCAAATTCGAGTTCAATAGCTTGTTCAAAGGTCAATTGACATTTTAAGATGATGCCAAAAAGGCCAAACCTAAAGGAAACTACAAGGAAGCCCTTGAGCATGAAGCGGGAACATCGGATGCAAGGCAAGACATAAGGCAAGATGCCCAAGGAACTATGTATGAAAAGATCAATAGCAATGTCAATGATAGGATGCATCAAGAGGCTAATGTTCCACATATGCCGAATGTTCCACAAATTCCTAAGGATGGAGGGGACATGAATATGAACACCATGATGTACTTCATGCAGAGCATGCTTGATAGGATGGACCAAAGTTTTCAATTCATGGGGCACAAGTTTGATTCTATGAGTAAGGAGTTGTATGATGGACTCACCGGTTTGAGGCAAGATGTGGACAAGAGCAAAGAAGCTTATGGTGGACCTATGTTGCATCCATATGCACCAAATACCATTCCTCCAATGGGGCCACAAGCTTATGGACCTTTTATAGGAGCTTCACATGCAAATGCACCGCATACTCCTCAATCTAGTATGCACCATGGTGTCATGGATCTATTCTTGGAAAGGAGAGCTCTCAAAGAACTTGCCTCTATCATTAATGCATCAAGGTGGAGCAAGTACGTCAGGTATGCCTATGCATGGTCCTATGCATGGTGACTCTTCAATGCAAGGGAGGAGTTTAGACAAAAGCAAAGGCATAGCTTTGGAAGAACCAAGGGTGGATGGAAATTGGAATAATTAACACATGAGTGATTCTCACTTCAATGAGATGGGAGGTTATCATGCCAATGAGATGGGTCGTCATGCCAATGGAATGGAATCTAGTCATGGTAGGCCACATCATTGCAATGAGTTTAAGAGCAACCATGTCAAATCATTTGAGCGTAGACCGCATGATCATCATCGAGGTGGTGAATGAAGATGAATTTAAGGGAGTAAAGGACAAAATAACATTCATTAAGTTCAAAGATTAAGTCCAACTAATGAGGAGTTTGAAGAATGGATTAATAAAATGGAGCTTTACTTTGAGCTTAGCCCTCGGTAGTGATAGGATGACGGTGTCTACTTTGCATCTAGAAGGCTCTGCCCATGATTGGTAGCGGCACTTGAATGCTCATGGCTATTTGCTCACTAATTGGGTGGACTTCAAGAATGAGATGAGGAGAACTTTTATTTCAGTCCCCTTAATATATCAAGGATGGTAGAGAAATGGAATGATCTCACTCAAACGAGCAATGTCAAAGATTATGTGTACAAGTCAAGTTTTGTTGATAAAATTCATTTCGATTGATAAAATTCGTGTGGAAGGCTTGAGTGAGGAGTACAAGTTGATAAAATTCATCAAAGAGCTGCAAAACAACATTAAGGTTGATGTGGATGCTCAAAGACTCGAAACCATCAAAAAGGCCATGCTTCTTGTTGCAGAGATCTATGAGACAAAGTATACACATGGAAGTGGAGCAAGGCATGGGTTTAGGGCTGCTTTTGGCACTTCAACTATGGGCAATACTTCAAGTAGTGTGGCATCTCACATGGGTCCTCCTAGATTCCCAATTGTTTATGGAAGAGGTGGGGGATGAAATTTCAGATTTAGTAATTCTCTTCCTAGACCTTCAAATGTTGATGTGAAAGCATCTAACAAGAGCAAGGTTATTCGTGAAGACCACATCAATGACTTGAAGGACAAGGGATTATGATTCAAGTGTGGTGACAAATAGAACAAGAATTATTGGAAGGTTTGCAAAGCCAAGAAGATGACCCTAAGCATGATTCTCACCAAACATTGCCACAAAGACACAAAAGAGGATGATTATGAGGACTACTTTGAAGATGCCAACAATGATGTTGAAGAAGTAAAGAATATTAGTGAATTTTCTTTGATTCAGTGGATCAAAGAAGAGTGAAGTTGCCTCTGTGTGTCCATCGTGGAGACAAGGATAATATAGCTACCTTATGCAATATCTCAATTGCTGCCTATGCCGATTGCAAGGGTGTAAGTACATTAAGCTTGAAGGCATACATAAATAGAAGGGTGGCATATGTTTTGGTTGATAGTGGGAGCACACATAGCTTTATCAACACAAAATCCATATGCAATCTCAAATTATAGCCCATAGCTTTAACTTTGTGGCATGAAGTTCAAGTGGCTAATGGAGCAAATATGGATTGCACATTTGTATGCAAAGATATGAGTTTGATACTCACCAGTGATTACACTTGCAAGTGATGTGAGTTTGATACTCACAAGTGATTACACTTGCAAGGCTGCTTTACTTATCTTAAATATGGGTTCTATTGACATCGTATTGGGATGTGATTGGTGGCAACTCTTGGGTTATTTCACATGAATTTACAACAAGGGAAGATGAGCTTCATGCATGGAAATGATGGTGCTATATTGATCGAAACTCATATGTCGAGTATCAAGAAAGATGATTAATCCAACAAAACTCAAGAGGGAGCTTAAGAAAATGGGATGCATAGATGTTTTATATCTTTGCAAGGAAGATAATAATGAGGAAAAGGGTGAAGTTATGCATTAAGGCCTTATCGCCCATGATACACAAGGTATTTTGGAAAAGCGGTTCCACTTACCGAGGCTGCTCATAATAGTACACATTATGAGAGCATTGGCATGTCACGTTTTGAGGCACCCTATGGGTACCAAGTGAATATGCCAATGATGGTTCAAAAGCAAGAGAGGGTGAATTCTAATGCAAAAGAGAAGATGGAAAATTTGGATGCACTCTTGCAATAACGCAAAGCTAATATGAAGCCAAGAAAGAATGAGACACTATGATAATGCTTGTAGGAGACCATTGGAGTTCGAGGGTGATTGGGTGTTCTTGAGGATTCCCAAGACAAGATATGATACTCTCAAGGGCAACATGAATAGCAAGTTAGCTCATGGGCCATACAAGGTGGTAAGGCGTGTTGTGGTGAAGTTTCTTATCAATTGGCACTTCCATCAACCTCAAAGATTCATGATGTGTTCCATGTGTCACATCTCAAATCTTACCTTGGACCAAAAGTAATTGTGTAAGATCTTCCTCTAGTGAACGAGGAGGACATGATTGAGTATGTGCTAAAAGCAATTTTGGACAAGAGAAAGAGTTCTTCGTCTCGCACAAGTATGTTATTAGAGTATTTGGTCAAATGATAAGGACTACCTAAGGAAGAAGCTTCTTGGCAACCTGCCTCAAGATTGGACGGGTTTGAAGGATTGTTGAATGCATTTGGGAAGTCCAACAAGCATTAAGAATAGTGAATTATCTTGCTAAAAGTTCCTATAAATTCACTTGGGACAGCCCTCTACCCTTTGGTATTGGATGCATAGAGTATGGAAGCTTCACTTGTCATTATGACATGGATGTTATGGCATGTTTTGAAGGAATTTGGAGTAGTTTGCAGCCATATACATGCAATTGAAGTTTTGCATAAGTCCATTAACATATACTCCATCCATGTGGATTGTGGTTATACATATCAATGGTTTTGAGGATGAAACCTCTTGGGTGGGGATGGTTTGTAACAAATGTGTGGCCTCATATGTAATAATGGGCCCAAGGCCAATAGACCATGCCCATGGACAATATTAATCATAGTGTGAAAAGGGTGGTCATATATAAATAAGCCATAATTAGGGCTAGTCACTTGATAATGAGAAATTACTCTTTCCTTTCTCTAAACCTAGGCTAATCTCTCTAATCTAGGCTAATCCAAGGTTTATCCAATTCTAAGCTAGGCTAATCTAGATGTAGTTATGTTTCAGTCGTGCAAGGAAATGCACATTGTTTGTTATTTTGGAGGCTATGGCCTATTATTGGAAATAAATTACATAAATATTCATGTGTGGAGAAAGAAATTACATAACTATTCATGTGTGGGGAAATAAATTACGTAAATATTCATGTGTGGGGAAAATATTCATTTAAATATTCATGTGTGGGGAAATAAATTATGTAAATATTCATGTGTGGGAATAGGTCACACACATAAGGGGGGAAGATTGCACCCATTACCATGCCATTTTTATGAGCTAAATATTTTTGCAAGTTATTTTATTTAACTCTTGAATATGATGAATTTGTGGTTTTTTTATGTGTTAATTTGGTTGCATAATATATTTCTTGCAAGTCTCTATTTACTCTATTTTCCTAGAAGTAGATCCATATCAATCGGGACTAGTCTTAGGTCTATTTCATCATCTTCTTTTGCCTCTGTTTGAGGCATGATCCTCTTGGCTTCTCGTTTGCCTTTACGATCTAAAAAGCTGTGAGACTGAACCTTCTCCGAAGACTAGGGTCTCTCTTATGTCTTCCCATGGATAGTAACTTTCTCTAGCTCTTCACCTTAATTTTTAGTGAATTCTTCGTGCACACTTATAGCTTCAACGTATCTTAGCCACCACTGGGCATGTGCCAATTTAGTTCGTAAGGTGTCGTTACATCTAGCCTCAACACTTTCACCTTAACCATCTTCAAATGTGCCTCTTCAACGTATCTTAGCCACCACTGGGCATGTGCCAATTTAGTTCGTAAGGTGTCGTTACATCTAGCCTCAACACTTTCACCTTAACCATCTTCAAATGTGCCTCCCTAGAAATACCCTTATCATCAAGATAGAGGTCAAAGGATCCTACCTCGTTAAGTCCAAATTAATGTGCTTCATACCTCGACTTAGGAGTACACCACTTGTTAATAACACGTGCATCTAATTTTCAGTAATATCTGGAGGAGGGAGGGATGCATACATCATGTCTTCCTCTTTCCCAATATCTATAACAATTTATGGTTTATATACTTGTACTAAAGTGGCTTGGCTAGTTGTTGTCGACTCATTTCCAAAGAATCTACCCTTTATCAAATAAAAGGTCAACCAAGTATGACATCATACAAATCTGGTTTGGCATAAGAAGATCATCGCTACATGAACATATGATGATATCAAAAAGAAAATGTTTTTAGGTTGAGTCGTTTCAAGACTCCCATGGGTCTTGCTAATGTTCCATCGGCCTTCTTTATGACAAGATCCATTTATCTAAGGTAAGCTTTCCCCAATTTTCCCAGCATTTATTAACCAATTTTGAGGTTAACCCAACATATCTTCATTTACATAAGAGAGATAGTACAATAAGTGTCATGAAACGACACTATAAACATTGTAATTATTGAGGATGTCCGAAAATGCCATAAATTTATGTATCTTGTAATCATCTAGTTCATCTTTCTTTATTATGAGAAAAGGATATTGAGGGTTCATCATCACAAGTGATGAAAAGGAGACAAAGATTGTTGAAGATAATTTCTTCATTGTGTCATGCAGTTTGCCTTCTCTTGAGTACTTTCATATCTCTCATGCTAATTGACTTTAGTCTTATCTCCTTACTCTCTTGTGTCTATGGTGTGAGAAAGAGAGCTTCATTCTTGGTACATGTTCCTTGTGTTTATAAGTGTGGGATGTGAGAGTAGAGAGGAGTGAGTGTCCTTGTATGAGGAGAGGCAACCTCATGGTGACAGCTTGAGGAGGAGGCAAAGGACTCGAGCTAGCTTACCACTAGCATAGCTTGGATTCTTTAGAGATATGAGCTTGGATACTAGCAAGTTCCCCACGACGTATTAAGGTAAGCATTTTCCATTACAATAGGAGAGGGATAGTGTACCCTGTAACATTTTTGGCACTATTGTTGTTGGGGAGGCATTGGTCTCTTTCTAGTCTATTTGCACTCCTCCCTGACGTCTTCTTTCAAGTCCATTTTACCTTAATATGCCTTTTTAAAGTAGTGTGATTGGTTGAGAAGAGGATAAGTTATGGATAAAGTTGTGAGAAGAGAGAAAAAAAAGGGCTATTTTTTATTGTTTAAGCATTTGAAATTGTTGTTTAAGCATTTTTAATTGTTTAAGCATTTGAAATTGTTGTTTTCATTGTTTAAGAGTTTGAAAAGCAACAAAACAAAGCATTTTCATCAATACTTACATGGTGGTAAGTCCATAATCATGCCATGTTTATGCAAGGAACACCCATTTGTTGTATTTTTTGAAAATCTTGAAAATTTTAAAAAATAAAGAGCCATTGATCCTATTCCTTGATATCATTTGAACGTTCATGTTTCAAAAGAACAATCAAATCCGAAGTGGAAAATTTAAGATTTACACCTCCAAATCATTGATTTTTTTGTTGGAACTTGCGAAATCAAGTCACGTGATTCTACAATCTACAAAATCATGCCCGTGATTTTTTGATCGCGTTGTGATTCTCTGACAAATCTAGCTTTCCCACTATCCTTGGGATTACGCATTAAAGGTGCCTTATCTCAGACAAATTTCATCTTATCCAATCGTGATATCAAATCATGGATCACAGACGTGATTATTAATCACAATCATAAATGCTCCCACATCATAAATCACACCTTCGAATTATGCCATGATTATCACATCACTAATCACGATGACAAAACTTAAAAATTCGATAAGAGAGACATCTAAAACGTAGGAAACTTACATAAGCAGTCATTGAGCTTTTTCGGGTACAGATCTATAGAGGATCACGACTGTGCTTTTTAACCTTATAGGATCACATCATTGAGACATTGAGTATCATTAGGGAAAGTACTCAAAAGTATTTGTAAGGTCTCCCTAATACTAGGGGTAGCAATAAAGTGCTAGGAATCAACAAAATTTTTGTCGTGATTTCTGTCGTGGATCACGCCGTGATTTTTGATGAAGATAATGAACAAATTTGGATATACCCAAGCAGAGAGTGAAAAATCCATAGCTCAAATTCAGAATAACATGCATCACCGACGACCAAAATGGGGAAAGAGACAACAATGAAGAGGCCATATCTATTGGGTACCTAAGTCCACTCTAATAGCACATAGAAACTACTGGGGTGCTACCCACATTTGAATACCAAAGAGAATCCAAAAGCCAACAACACAAATCAGTAGAAGTAAAGCTATAACTAGGAATAGAAAACAAACCTAACAGGGAAAATATGATTTTGTATACAAAGCCACAAGAAGTTACACTTGACTGGCCTAGATATGCAACATACTAATAAAACATGAAGGAGTAAAAACATCAATGGTCAATCTCACAAGTGACAAAGGAAAGAACAAACTGGAGGAAAAATCTAAACGAAATTCCATCATGGACCCATAACCAGCTTTATCCAAGGAAAAGATGCAACACTCGAAAAGAGAGCAAGAGCACCTTCGTCCATCAATATCCCTTGAGACCCAAGGAAGAGAGTGGGTGCTATCTGAGGCCAGGAAAAACAGAGTGGGAGGGGAAATAAAAGATTCAAGGGAAGAAAGCACGGGAAGGTCCCCTATACCCTTGAAAGGAAAGCATGAACAAAACTTCTATACCTTAAAAATAGTCTATGGCCACTGTGTCTAGCCTCGAGACCCAATGAAGAGAGTGGGTACTAGGAGGCCAAGAAAAACAGAGTGGGAGGGGAAGTAAAAGATTCAAGGGAATTAAAGGACAAGAAGGTCCCCTATACCCTTGAAAAAAAAGCATGAACAAAACTACTAGATCTTCAAAATAGTATTTGGCCACTATGTCTAGCCTTAAGCAAGTATATACACATAGTCATATACTTACCCATTTGGCTTTCAACATAAAGTAAGGCCGCTTCATATATTCTAACATCATCTTATAAAAGATAAGCCTCCACTGTGAAAAACTAAGATGGAAAAGTACCTTACAAAAGTGGAATGGGTGGGCAAGAACATGTTAATGGGAGTGGTTAACACATAGAGTGAGAGAGATAAAGAGAGAGAGAGAGAGAGAGAGAGAGAGAGAGAGAGAGAGAGAGAAATAGAAAATGTGTGTGTGTGTATGCATGTATGTGTGCGTGTGTATACGCATGTGTGCATGTATGTGTGAGCATACACGCACGTACGTGTGTGTGTGTGTGTGTGTGTGTGTGTGTGTGTGTGTGTGAGAGAGAGAGAGAGAGAGAGAGAGAGAGAGATACAAACAGAGAGAGAAATATACATATTAATATATATGCAAAATATCTTACCCCATAGTATGTGTATGTGTATGTGTACGCGTGTGGGAAACTTTAAAGATTTATGTCTTAGTGAATAAGTGCGTGTGTGCGTGCGTGCGTGCGTGTGTGTGTGTGTGTGTGTGTGTGTGTGAGAGAGAGAGAGAGAGAGAGAGAGAGAGAGAGAGAGAGAGAGAGAGAGAGAGTAGGGTACATCACGAGGTGGGGGCATTAGGCCCCCACCTCGACTAATATCACTGCCTCAACCAAGGATTTTTGAGAATATCACATAGAAGCTTTAATATCACTACCCCCAACCAAGAAGTTTTGAGAACATCAAATAGAAGCCAACTATTCATGAGAGGAAAACCTTCAATCCAAGATTGAGTCTAGATTGGTGAGATAAAATGTAAAGTCCTTAAAGAGTGACCAAAGTAAAAATGAAGACGTTTACCTCCCATATTGCATAAGCATTACATGTGGAGTTAAGAGTCTAAATGTCAACGTGGTACTACCATAATGGATGTATATACCATAGCTTGTTCAATGATTAGATTCCTCTAGAGCTCTATGGTCCTTTAAAGCATTCAAGCAGGTAGTAGGGGGCTTATGTGGAGATGCCAAAGCCTAAAGAAAGTGATTCTCTTGAACATCCTTTCTTTTCTGAATGAACCAACTATTAAATAAAAATTTAAAATGAAAAAAAAATAAAGTAACGATATGTTTGGGACAAAATCTAAAACTTTTAGCTATAAAAAGTTACAAAACCTAAAGTTTAGCTATGATAATAACTAAAAGTTACTTCTCAAATGACACTTGGATGCTTAGAGTCAATACTACCATATGGTAATTTTTGACTGGATGGGGTCATTAAACCTTGCCTTTTAGGCATATAAAAATATATTATTATTATTTATAGATTATTATAACAAAGATGGCTAAAAGTGTATTTTGATACCCTAGTTAAAGTATTATAAATACCTTTTTGAGATTTTGATCAAGGAATTAAAGAATAGGAGCAAAACTCTTTGCTTTTTGTGTATATCATATGGTGTCTTTTGTTTCAAAATTTAGATGGTTAACTTACCCTCAAGGTAGGGTTCACTCACTTCTATGTATGTGGTCAAGCTAGGCAACACTCAAGTGGAGTCAAATAGCGATGATCAAAGCTATTGCTTTTTGAGTAGTTTAACTATGGTGCTACTCTAGACTCGATTGTGGGATTTGGGTTTTAACTATGGAATGTTATTGTCCTCGTGCAAATTGAAGACTAAGAGATAGAGAGGGGGGCAAGCTGAGCAGGGATTGGGGTTTCTACATCTTCTAATAGGCACCTTATTCTCAATGCTAGTCCCCCACCTTTTGCATCGTCAGACAGTCACCTTATTCTCAATATGGTCACCGTCTACATCTTCTAATAGTCACCTTATTATCAATGCAAGCCCCCCACATTGGTTGATAGGGTGAGGAGTTGTGAAAGATGTGTGTGTGTGTGTGTGTGTGTGCACATGTACATGCGTGCGTGTGTGTGTGTGTGTGCGTGTGTGTGTGTGTGCGTGTGAGAGAGAGAGAGAGAGAGAGAGAGAGAGAGAGAGAGAGAGAGAGAGAGAGAGAGAGAGAGAGAGAGAGAGAGATTTTTAAGTGGGTGGCAAAATCATTCACACCTTAACATTCCAAGTTACTAATACAGTCCTTATGTTAAACTCTTTAAACACTTCCCCATTCTCTACTTCAATGATGTAAACAACATTAGACTTGTACTATCTTTATGCAATAGAAGATTTTTTAATCTCTCAAAATGTGTTATGAGGTGGCATGCACTCTTTGAGGATTGAGAAGTTTTCAAGATTTTGGTGGGTCATTAGTTCTCAAAAGGCAAAAGTTACACTTTTGTCATCATTGCTAAATATTAAAGCTTGTATAGCACTTGACTATTATTTGAAGGGCCCAACATCAAGACGGAAAGGAATAAGTGTAAGACAATAAACTTTGCAAAACTTGATCTTAAGACAAAAGAAACTTCATGCAAGAGAGATGGATAATAATATTGAAAATATGCTTTGCAAAACTTGATCTTAAGACAACAAAACTTGGTGTAAGAGAGATGGATAATAATACCGAATCACTATTGCAAACCAAAGTTACAAATTGATGGCATATGCCCACCCATGTCCTCAGACAAGGAGCTTTGATTGAGATCTAGGTAGACCATGGATAGAGGATGTCATGCACATACAAGGGTTCACAATGTAGTGAAGATAAGCTGCCTCCTAACCCCATCAATTGTCGACGGCTAACCACACATGGCCAACACCCAATATCTAAATTGGGGACTAGTGGTGGGTGCTCCAATGCTCAACACAATGGCTACTCTATAGGGGGCCTTACAAAATAGAACAACCCATCATTGTGTACAGTGACAAGGTGGAGCATTGATTTCCAACAACCCTCCTCCTCAATATCTACCTGTTATTACCTCTTCACTTCAACAGTGAGTTGATGAAGATTCCACTCTAGCATATCTATCTATCCCAAAAGCCTTTGTGAAGATATCCACACGATTCTCCATTGTTAAAGGTAGTAGACCTGGGAAGCTCAATCTATCCATCCAAGGTTATCTTGTGCAAAAAGTGAGACCATATCTTAGTGTGTTTTTGTGCGAGCATGGAACACATGGTTCTTTGAAGTTTTCATGTAACATTGATTGTCACATAGAACAACTCAGTTGTGACACCCATGTCCCCTAAAGTTCTCCTCAACCAGGCTGCTTCACATGAAGCATATCATGATGTCTTCTTTGGAGAAGAAACTGCCACTACAAGTGTGTTTTTACTGATCCACAAGATATCTCCATTGACTTTTTGCTACCACAATGTCCTGCCAAATTTGAGTCACAAAATCTAGTCAAGGTCTTGCCATGAGGTGTAGGTAATGCCGTACCCAAGTGTACCTTGGATGTATTTTAATTTGCATCCCTGCCTTCCATGATTCTGCTAGGAAGATCTCCTTCGACCCAAAACTACAACCAATCAAGGCCCACACTAATATGCCTTCTACTTGGCATGGTGCCAAGTCTACATAAACTCTCTCCTAACCATTTAGCCACACATGGCCAACATCCAGTGTCTAAAAAATGGGGATTGGTGGGTGCCCATGTGCTTAACTCAATGACTGCTCCTCATATGGGGGGTCTTACAAAATAGAGCAACCCCTTATATTTCTCATATAGGGAGCCTTACAAAATAGAGCACACGCACACAGTGACAATGATGAGGGTGGAGCATTAATTTCCAACAATAAGTTGCGTAGAAAGTATATAATTTTTGGCTTTGTAAATACATGATAATGTAGGCATATAAATTGTGATGAAGTGCACCTAATAAAAAGTCCCAGTGACCTTGATATCATGTTTAAATTAACATCCACACATGCATATGCAACTTCCACACATGAGGGGTTTAGTATCTTCATGTCTCCTAATATATGGCTTGCTTTCAATTAACAAACACAATCACTTTCTACCCTCCACAATGTTCAACATTTCTAGAAGAAGAGTGCTTCCTCACATTCTCTTTTGTAAAAGGGACCTAGTATGCTGACATTCACATACTATACTCTTTTTTGTTCATAATATATAGCATACTTCTCTTGCAAAAAAAGAAACATATGCACATCAAGTAAATACCTATGCTATATGCTCCTTCATGTAAGGATATCCATTTTGTAAAAAAGAAAAAAGTTTCCTAGCCACCCTCCACAAGGAAGAACAACATAAAAAAATACTCGTAATATTCCTAAAAATCAAATGGTGCCTTATAAAAAGGTTATAACACTTAGAAGAAACAGTCCATATTGACAAATTCACACTTACAAAGCTAGTGTGTATGATAAAAAGTAGTTATAATTGGTTACCATGAGTTTTTAGTGAGGGCTTTAACTTCTAAACCATGCAGAAGTAAGATTTTTGCCTATCATGTGTTCTTGTCAACAAGTGGGGAAATCTTGAAAGATTCATAGGTCCACTCATGATTGAGGATATCTAGTAGATGGATGCCAATGTTTGCAATCTATGGGATGTTCATTAAGTTTAATATTTGCATACATGTAGTATTGGGCTATCAATTTTTGGTGGTTACGCTGGTGATGTGATTATGGGGCACACTCAAAAAGCTTTGGGTTGTAAATTTTGGTGGTTACACTAGTGATGGGATTATGGGGCACTCTCAAAAGTACTCCTACATTGTGACAAGCTCAAATTGGGTGTAACCACTTCTTAGGTTGGTTACAAAGAAAATTTCCTTGCCCATGCTCTCATGTGGGGGGTTGGAGATATTAAGGACAATCTTCACTGCACAAGATCCCTCATTGAAACCCCACCCCAACCACACTTTTAGGGTGTAAACACCCTTAGAGTGGGTTCATACAACAATACATAGATGCTTTTATAAACACGTGTTTAAATAAACTATAGCTTATCTTGGATTTTATTTGTGGGATAGTGGGGGTAAGATTAAACTGTGTGCGAGAGAATCAATGAGCTTAAAGGAGGGACTTATTTAAATCTTGCATGTCATGTAGAGAGAAACCTTTAGTAGAAAGGAGTGGGATTCGAATGCTTACATGCTTACGATTGGAAGCATTGACCCTTTTGTTGAGCATGCTTTCTACAGTTCACACATAGATGATATTAAAAATTGCCAAGGTGAAGGCAATGACAAGCACCCTATAGCGAGGTGGAAATGATGTAGCTCATTGAGCCATGGGCTGGGGGCTGGGAATCATGACTAGGCCCACATTTTTTGGCACCTTTCCCGTTTTCACCCCCTGTTTGGCCCAAACAGGTCCTAAATCCTAAACACTAAACTAGTTCCTTGCACTTTCTGTCCCTTGACATCTGGGTTCGTAGCATCCCAATCAGTGTTTACAGAAAACCCACAAACCCTTACAACGCACCTGCAAAATTCATGATCTCACTTGTAAATTTTATTTTTGCAATTTTAAAAATAGACAAAATTTTAAGCATTTTAGTGGAAAACCCTGTAAATATTGAAAAAAACGTGGATTGGGATTCCCAATATATGGCAAGCTAAAGCTTTGGGCTGAAAGCTTGTGAACCCAACCTAGCTGAACAACAAGAGAAAGAAAGAGGAGTAAAGAGGAGTCTCTTAAGGACCCACACATTATAGTTAGAGATGCTCTCTGGCCATGAGTACACCATGTTCGAAAAGCAATGCAAAGTCATCCTCGTAGTCTTCTTCTCTGCGCAGAGAGCTCGCCATATCTGAGAGCACTATATCCTCGTCGTGTTCTTCTCTGCGCATAGAGCTCGCGCGCTGTTGCCTTCTCATTCCGTAGTAGCCGCCTGATCCGACACACGAGCTTTTTTCCACAATCAACAGAGAGCTTTCATAGCCACTGTGAAGGCCCATGGCGGAGTTAGCGGAGACACACGCGGCAGTGCCGAGTACGGAGCGCGGGCGCGGGATTCTGGTGTCGGGCGATCCGAGGAGCCCATCGATAGTGTACTGCAACGGGCGGACTGTGTTCATCCGGCGCCTGGACAAGCCTGTGGAGGTGGACGTGTACCGCGAGCACCCGGCCCCTGTCTCGGTGGCCCGCTTCTCCCCCAACGGCGAGTGGGTGGCTTCCGGCGACGCCGCCGGAAACGTGCGCATTTGGGCACGTTCTGGCCCCGATCACACCCTCAAGTACGACTTCCGTGCCCTCTCCGGCCGGATCGACGACCTGGACTGGTCCCCTGATGGCCAGCGCATTGTCGTCTCCGGCGATGGGAAGGGAAAATCTGTCGTCCGAGCTTTCATGTGAGCGCCCTAATCTGAATCCCCATGTCAACAACCTTTGAAGTTTTCTCGTAGCACCATGACGATGGCCTTGATGGCACCACATTGCAGGTGGGATACAGGCACAAACGTTGGCTCGTTTGATGGGCATTCCAAGAGGGTGTTGAGCTGCACATTCAGACCCGTAAGGCCTTTCCGCATTGCCACTTGTGGGGAGGATTTCTTGGTGAACTTCTATGAGGGACCTCCCTTCCGGTTCAAGACATCTTACAGGCACGTGGCTTCTTCGGTATGGTTGGGTTTGTGGGTCACTCCATAGCAGTGTCACAGTTTTTTCTTTTTGTGGTGTTTGTTGGGTATATTAGTCACACACCTAAGTGCTGCTTTTACTATGGTGAATGCCATCACTATTGGTTCTCCCGATCAGAACAGAGGTCTGGTCTGGGGATGCATTTTCATGTTTTTAATTCCTTTTGCCACCGTGGTTGTGTTACTACACCTGCAAATTATGTTTGGCATGGCTTCCTTAAAATGAAATATACACAAGCCACGTGAGAAAAACTTGTTTCTTGGGCAAGGATGAATGGAAAGTCTTTGTTGGAATGGCTCTTGACATAAGGCTCGTATGTATACCTTTCTTTTCATATACATCTGCTGATGCTCATTCTGAGACTTTAAACTGCTCAAGTTAGTTCTATTGAATGCCTGGAAATTATTTACTTATCTAGCCTGTCGTGCTCAGCTCACAACAACTTTTTGAGATATTTTGCATACATAGCTTCTGCTATGGCCGTGTGCCCAGAGCTAGCAGTAGCATCAAGGTGCTAGGGGATGTGATGAGATTATATGAATCGTGATGATGAAGTGTGGATGTATTTTGAATCTCTTAAATGACTGCGAAGCAACACAACATGAAAAGAGTCCAGAGTTTAGAGAATAGACGCAACAAAGCAGAATAAAACCAAGATCTATAAATGAGGTTATTGCTATGTTGCATTAATGCACATAGGATAGGAGTCAGGATTTGAGTTTAGACCCAAGATCATCATTGTCACCATTTCTGAGATTTACAGGACTTACATGCATTTATCAGTATTTATCAGATTCACTAGATTTATGGACTCTTGGATAGGCTTTGGGAATGGGAGGTTATCAAGATCTAGGTTCCGGGGGGCAACCTGACATCTTGGTGGGTGCTTTAGAACAGAACACATGCATTGGATTAGGCGGGGCATGTGCTTGACAAGTTATGGGTTTGAGTGGAATGTCTGTGGAAAACAGAGTCAAAACATGTTATAAATCATTATTTTGAATCTTATAAGAGAAAAAGCAGGCTTTAATAAAAGAAACGCTTTGCTTTGTTTTTACCCAAAAAGCAAAGCATGTATAATATATATATGTGTGTGTGTGTGTGTGTGTGTGTGTGAGTCCTCTTGTGCACAAGGACAGGAATATCAGAGATCTTCATCATCGACTTCACTCTCGTTTATCTCCCATCACTTCGGCACCCGCTTGCACCTTGCTGCACTACTGTACAGATGCACATGGACCTGTATGGACAGATACGACTGGACAGACATGTGTGAACAGGTATGACCTGTATGGACATGTTTGGATTGTACGGGCAGACCGGTACCAGTGTTCAGAATTTGACGCGAGGCTGTTTTGCTTCGTAACAGCTGTTTTTGAGTGATTTTCGAATGATTTTCAGGCTTTTTTGCTTTCCACATCGATTTGGAACCATTGACAGCAAGGACTGTTTTCTCTTCACATGTATGTGTTCAGAGAGATGTTATCATAGATATATTGTGGGGTATCATGCAGTTGCAGATCGTGGACTGTCAAGCTTTGTATTCCATTGAACGCACCGTTTTCCGATCAACTAGGTAATGTTATATAAGACGCCCTTCAGCCCATACATGAATCATCTCCAGCAGTGAAAAACAGCAGCTATCATGTGTGCTTGAGTCTTCGGACTTGTGCATACATCTGTTCAGTAGAGCACTTCATTATGCTACAGTGCAAGGCAGCATAAGAAGTCATCTTCAGCATTCAGCCATCAGTCATGCATTCCCTCGGCAGGTCTGGGGGTTCACATTGGCTCCCGAAGTTGGCTTCTAAATTGTCCTCAGACTGCTTGATGGTTCAAAAGTTGTTTGGTCTACTTCATCCTTGTGTTTGGCATTCCACAGTAAACCATCGTCAAGGAAGTTTCTTGGTAAAGTCTGCACTGTATAGAAGTTCTCCAAAGTAATAATGCAAACAATCTTGCTTGCGGGAGGGGCCCTTAAGTAGGTAGTTGGGACCCAATCTGGTTCCCCGTGCCTGTTCCCGATTGCTCCCGCTCTTGCTGCTTGACTCATACAGGCCAGCCACACGTACCTAGGGTGAGGTGTGTCACACAATAGTTCCGGATGATCCATGGCCAATTGAAGCTCTCTTCATATGAGCACGGGGCTATGGGGCGTAGACATCTAGTGTATCATTAAGTAATACCATGTTGTTCTCTATCTTTGTTTGTCGTGTGCACACCCTAATCATGCTACACATGGACATGGTCTACAATAGTAGTCACATGAAGGGCAAAGTCTAGTATGGATTAACCGGACAGCGTTTTGGCACCCAGACAAGGGAGTATGAGGTGGCCATGGTCAAGGTTAGTGTGAACATGTATATTATTTTATGGAGTCGTGAAGCAGCCCTGGATGTCTAATAAGGGCAGGGTCAAATCTGATGTTGAGAGAAGAAGGACAACAGATAACCTTTTGGACATCAGATAGGTTATGCAAGTAGTAGAAGCATAGTGTTACAGATTTGAGTTAAGATTCGTGTTTTCCATTGTTTATATTCAAGCATGTTTTAGCAATATACAGTCGTAGTAGGTTAGGTAGTAGTGTGATGATTATTAGCGCCCTCTTAATGAGCATACATTAATCACACTTGGCTTCTGCATTCATGTCACATTGATATTAGAGCATCGGGCTGCCTGTGCGTTTTATACACCTAGTGAAGAAGGATAGTCAGACATTAGTCAAACCTTGATCAAAGCTGTTCAAAGACGGTCTGAACTCTGTATACTCCAGAAGCAGTGGAATATCGGCCAACTTTGTGGAAATTGGCCCAAAATGACGAAAGTCAGCCAAAATCTGGATAATCTGAGCACATTTTGTGCTACGTTTGAGGTTAAAGATCCCCCAAAAAGTGACCCTGTCACATTTTCCTACATTTTTAATGATGCTGCCACGTTTCCTTTTTCATGCTTTGCAATTTTTTTGTTTCTTGCCTTTTGGGTCTACACTCATCAGAATCCTGTAAGATTGGACTTTCTCACTTGATTGTGACATCTCTAGTAACTTGCCGGAAGCTAGAATGGATGTTTGTAAATGGTCTTCTTGGTATGATCTCATTTGAATGGAAAAATAACTTTTACGATTGCCAAGTTACTGTGATGTATTCTTGCAGGGACCATTCCAATTTTGTCAATTGCGTGCGTTTCTCTCCGGATGGTAGCAAATTCATCTCAACAAGCTCAGACAAAAAGGCTATGCTTTTCAGTGGGCAGACGGGGGAGAAAATTGGTGAGCTTCTTCCTGAAAATGGGCATAGTGGAAGTATTTATGCAGCAAGCTGGAGTCCAGATGGAAAGCAGGTCAAAAAATAAATATATGTCCTTTTCATTCTACGTTTACAAAGCATCTTCTGCATTGAGTGTGGATGTAGCTTCAGCTGCCTGTGGGTGCGTGCATGCATGGCCCAGGGCTGCCATAGCTCAGGGAGTAGATAACCTTTCATTATGATCTCACATCTTTGAGTTTCTTTCTTAGGTTCTCACTGTATCAGCTGACAAAACTGCTAAAATTTGGGACATCATGGACAATGGAAGTGGGAAAGTGAACATCACTTTCAAGTTCTCTGGGAGTGCTGGTGCAGAGGACATGCAAGTGGGTTGTTTATGGCTGAAAGAGTACATCATCTCTATCTCACTTGGTGGTTCCATTAGCTATTTGTCTTGTTCTGATCCAATCAGCCCGCCCAGGTCGCTCTCTGGACACATGAAAAACATAACAGCTGTTACTGTTTCCGTAACTGGTGGTGAGGCTGAAATTTTTTCAAGCAGCTATGATGGTGTGATAGTTAGATGGGCTTGTGGAGCTGGCTACAAAAATAAACTGGAAAAGAAGGATCCTGTTCATGTTAAGGCAATGGTTGCTGCAGGCGGTGGACTTTTAACTTGTGGGCTTGACAATAAGGTAATGAGTACTGGCATACTAGTATTTTGTTTGTAGTGGCATACTAGTATTTTGTTTACACTTAAGAGAACCATCTCTAGTCCTCAAAATTATATATGCCAAACACATGATCTGTGCCTACTCACCCATATTCTCATGGGCAAGTATATGGATATATATGAACATGTGTGTGTGTACATATAGACAGATAGGATAATAGGTAGACAACATACGTGATCACACATAATCAGTGCACGCGTGAGCGAGTGTGTTTTGAATGTATGTATGTGTACAGGCACACAGATGTACAAGCACTATGTATGCACATATGTATGTGTATACACTCAATGCACATGTGCATGCATGTGTAACACTTACACATCAATGATGGGTTAAACTCAGTGTGTATTTATGGATGTATGTACACATGTGTAACACTTAACACATCGATGTTGGGTTTAAGCAGGGGTATCACTTAATGAATCAAGAGATTGTCATGCATGGCCAAGTAGTGGTTGTTTGTTTCACTTTTCAGAAGGTTCCTGTATTTTCTTCAATTATTCAATAATCGGCTGTTTGAGCATACGTAGTATATCTTACCTTACGTTTGTGGTTGTGTAGCTGCGAAGAAGTCCTTTGCCAGGAGATCATTACGGAGATGCTGAGATTATAGATTTGAAATCTCAGCCAAAAGATTTGGATGTGGCTTTGAGATTCCCAGAGCTTATTGTCTTAACGACAGAAGCTGGAGTTATTCTTCTTCGAGGATCCATTGTTGTATCAACAAACAATCTGGGGTTCACTGCAACAGCCTCTGCAATTTCACCTGATGGGACAGAGGCTGTTGTTGGGAGCCAAGATGGAAAGCTTTACATTTATTCCTTAAAAGGGGATACTCTAGTTCAAGAGAGCGTGCTTGAGAAGCATCGAGGTGCCATCACAACTATTCGGTTCTCCCCAGATGGATCGATGTTTGCTTCTGGAGATGCAAACCGAGAGGCTGTTGTTTGGGATCGTGTATCGCATGAGGTGGGTCATATGTGTCACCTGGATCCCTTTAAACTCTCAGTAAGCACCTTGTAATTCAGAAGCTGAAGAACTTTCTGGTGGCTTTTTTCTCATGGTCTGCAGATAAAGCTGAAAAACATGCTGTATCATACTGCACGAATCACTTGCCTCGCATGGTCACCAGACAGCTTGAAGATTGCAACAGGGTCAGTAGACACCAACGTTCTGGTGTATGACATGGGGAAACCTGTTTCGGCCAGAACCACAATCAAAGGGGCTCATCTGGGTGGCATAAGTGGTCTGGCATTCAAAGATGCATCTTCTGTGGTAAGTGGAGGAGACGACGCATGTGTACGAGTGTGGAGGTTATTATGAATTGGGTGATGGTGGGCTATGATTGTGCTGTGTGAATTCCGATGGTTGAAAATTGGATTGAGACTTGAGTTCTGGAAATATGTATGTATATACATACATATTTCCCAAAATAGAAATTTGATTTCTGGAGTTCTCTGAGAGTCCTGATTGCTGTATAACCTCAATATTACTGAATAATTTGTGTATGCACATTTTGCAACTTAGAAGATGACCATGCCCTGTTCTCAGATTTGCTAGTGTTGGTCCCCTTTTCAGAAATTTTCTTGGTGCGGCCACTAAACTCGTGCATGGATTTAATCCTGAATACCTGCACATGAGCAATCCTGATCAAGCCTATGGCTGAAAGAGCCAGGTGTTTCAGTTCGGCCCTAGGTCATCCATGTTGCCTTTGTTTACAAACCGTAGAAACTCAGTTTGTTTACACAACCATGGACGAGTGTAACTGCAAACCCTTTATTTCAGCTGCACTGTAGGGTTCAATGCCCATCCAAACTGCGATGGGCAAGCAGTCTGCCAGTCCAATGTTAGAATCTTCCACCTTTCTATGCTGCAAAAACGATCTAGTGTATAAAGGGGTAGGCCATTCTCGCTATGTTCCTGAGTTTCCTAGCTGCTTGAGTGCTGTCCACATGGCCGATGGGGGGCAGAGTTTCTGGCTACACCTAATGTGACAAAGAGTATAAACTTGTAAGGATACCCGAGAATGTCACTTTTGACATGCTTATGGCAAAACTCACAATTTATGGTACATGATACTACATCAAGGTAAGGGGGGCTGTATACAAGAATGACATTTTTTTGGGGGGGTAACATTGTTTCGATGATAAGGAGAAAATGAGAGCAACTTTCACTGAAAGTTGCAGCCCTCCACTCCAGTGAAAATGAGATCAACTTTCACCTTAACTAACAGTGCTCCACTCTAGTGAACATAGCCCAGCACTTTGCATTTGATTACTGGCAAGATGTTAAATGATAAGTGCCCATGGATTTACAGCTAGAGGGCAGTTTGTTCTCATACTCGCCCATTTCTTGAATTAGTATCAGGGTGAGATGTAGGATATTGAATGTTCTTTTTTGGGCCGTTTACTCTGACACATGTAAATACAGTCTTTTCTTCCCTTGAGTAGATCCCTCGTGTAGTAACACATGGAAAGCCATTTTTTTTCAACTTCGATTTCTGTTAAGTTTGGGAAACTTCTTATTGGTATATCCTCGAGCAAAGCTATAGCCTTGGGTGGGAATCTGACCTGCGATGCGTGGTTCGTGCAAAAGGTAGGAAGGGATTGGGGAAAATGGTGCCAAAGGTCATGACTCGTCCCCCCTCCCACCGCTAGGTGAAATTCTCTGAAATAGGATCATAAGCCCTAAAGCATTGTGCTTTAATTATGAAATAACTTGAAGAATGTTATTTTGTATATGGCTGGACAATGAGCTTAGGTGATGGCTCCAACTTGGGAGCTTGCCTAAGGTGGATTCTTGGCTCCTCCATCATTATTAACTTGCTTGCATAATCTTATCGATGTGTTTCCCTCATGAAAAATAGGGCAAACCTTAGAAAGAACTAAGGTTATATTAAACACATTTTTGTCAAAGCCTACAAAGGAAACATTGATACTTGGGATTTTTGGTGCCGCCTCCGTCCCCAAATTCTTCTCCTCATGTAAACCTTTCTCTTGCTTTTGTGTCTGCGCCCACGTACATGTGGGTGGGCGGGACAGCAAACGCATAGCGCTCTCTCTCTCTCTGTCTCTCTCTCGTTTGCAGACACAAAACTCTCTCCCGTGGATGGGCTCTCGTTTATAGGTGAAGAGATTGCATAGAGCCCTGGCTTGCTCTCTCTCTCTCTCTCTCTCTCTCTCTCTCTCTCCAGTGTACATACATCTCTCTAGCTCGCTTGTGCGTGCACACGTGCTCTCTCTTTCTCTCTCCTGCTTTTGAATCACTCAGATTGAAATATAGTTTTTGGTGGTAGATGAGGTTGAGACAAGAAGGGATTCTGGAGCACTTTTTTTTTCTTTTCTGGATCCTCTTGTTTGCATTCAGTATGGGGTTGTTATCATCATGGTCTTGGTCTTTCTCAAAAGGTTTATTTTTTGGGTTTTATCTGGAGGGTGGGTTTCATAAGGGAGGAGGATCTCAATCCAATGATGGACACTTTTGGGGCTTAAAGAGATGGAGAGATTTGGGTTTATGCATACGTGGGTATTTGTGTGTATGGTGACATCTTTATATTGGGTATGTGTGTATTATGGGTAAAATCGAAGGAGGTAGTGAAGGTTGCATTTAGGGGGGGGGGGGGGGGGGGGGGGGGGGGGGGGGGGGGGGGGGGGGGCATCAGACCATGGTAGTGTGTCTAAACCCTCATAGAAGGATTGTGTTATTGTAAATCAATGTGTTATTGTAAATCAAAGGGTATTATTATATACACATTTGCATGATCATGGCGGCCCCCACCAACCCGGCCATAGGCAACTCATGCATGAAGGTTCTTGACCGCCCGGTCTCAATTGCACGAGAAGAGGTGGAGGCCGTGCCTGGGCTAAAACCGGTGATAATCATAGCATGCACGAGCTCATGGGCTCATGGAAGAGATCGTGTGCGCATGGTAGCAACAACCCAAAGCAGCATGGAGTAAGGATCGAGAAGTCGACCAATTAAATCTTCATAGCATTGTGGAAAATCTCATGAACAAACATGTAGGGAATGAATTGTAATTCTCTCCAATCCCCCCCACACTTTGTAAGCTAGTGGACCTAAGGGTGTGTTTTACAGGCCGTAGGCCTCGAGCATTTCCCTCCTTTCATGTTTAAAATTTTTGGTAAGTGTGTAGTGAATTGAGTTTTTCCATTAGGTGTGATCCTTTAAAAAAAGCAAAGATAAGAGTAGTGTACATTGTAAGAAGATAGAAGCATACAATGCAAAGATAGCTTATTATAGATCACTAATGGATCCAACACATAGTCTATACAACCCACCAAAGGTGCAGTTTCTCATCCCATCGAAGGAAGCACTATTTTTTCGAGAAAAAGATCCTTCTATTAGTTACAAAACAGCCACAAAGGGCTAAAAACAACCACGAAGGGCTATATACAAACTCATCTCATGTATAGGACGGGGAGAAAGTAATCAAAGGAGGGGAAAGAGACGCTTCTCCTTCGGTTGGCCGCTCTTTGAGGAGAGAGCTATCTCATACAAGGGGAAGGGGGGGGGGGGGGGACACACTAGTGGTTTGTAATGCCAAGTAGGGTCACCACCTCTAATAGTGAGAAACGGGCCAGGCCGCCAAAGCCTCAAGAAGGCTTCCCACCATTTCACATGCAGTCGGATCCACCTTGCAACTTCCCCCAATGGCAGCGGAGGGTGTGTACGATATCGAGCCAAATGCTCTTGATGGACTCTACTGGCAGAGTGTGGGTGCCCTCAATGGCTTCGCTGCATCGAGCCTACAATATATGCCAGGCTGCAATGCTACTGCAAATCTCCCATCTCTGGCATGAACAGGGTTGATATTGCCAAGCTCCCCTCTACGTCGTGGTGGTTGAATAATCACCATCCATGCCACCTTGGCCATGGCAAGCCTCCCGTCACATTGCCGGCCCATAAGAAGTTCCAGATCAACCGCTGTACCTGGCCAATACATGCTTGAGAGAAGGCCCAACATGAAGTGATATACCACATGGTGACAAGAAGAACCTGGTTCGCCACCACCACTCCACCTACTATTAATGAGAGCCTCGTGGAACTCTAGTATAAAAGCTTCTTCCGAATACTTAGAAGAAGAGCGAGCTGCTGCTAAGGAAAGATATCAATGCGCAACCAAGATAACGAATAGGGGTGCTCCTCAAGATCCACTTGAAAGCTTGGGCACCAACTCTAACGGGTGCAAGGCCTACCCAAAAACCACATGACTTGTGCCAGTTGATATGTGCTCCTGATGCACTACAAAGGTCTTGATTGCCTCTGCAAATCTCTGGAGATTCCCCACATCCCCTGAGAGGTAAGCTGCTGTGTCATCTGCAAACTCTAAATCAAGCAGCTCATCCTGAGTGCGGAGGGGGAGACGCAATCCCTGAAGCCCGGTCTCCTGGGCTGAAAGAAAACAACTCATGGCCTTGGCGATGAATAGGAAGAGGCAAGGTGCCAGAGGACAGCCCTACCGTACTAAACGAGAAAGGGGGAATCTGTCGCCCCCCATAGGCTCCCTAAAAGAGAACCTGGCTGTGCGAGGCTAAGTAAAGTCATGACACACCCCATGAATCCATGCCACTAGGAATCCCATCATCTGGCTCATCGTGCCCTCAAGAAAGCTCCAATCCACCCTATAATAGGCTTTCTAGGAGAAGCACTATGAGGTCTTGTTGGCTGCCGCATCTTGGCCGAAGGGATCGCCTCCCAGAGAGTGAAGATGTTGTCCAAAATGCTCCGATCCTGAACAAAGCCTGGTTGAGTGTCATGAATCAAGTCGGGGAGGAATGGATGAAGTTGCCTGTGCTGATGGCCTTGGCCAAGATCTTATAGTAGGCGGTCCCTAGAAGAGTGATGGGTCTTCACACTGCCAGATCGCCAATCTGTCACCACCCTCCTTAGGAATCAAATGTATCAATCCCTATGAGAGCCTCTCTAGCATGGCACCTATGAGCATAATCTCATTGAAGGCAACTCAAAGACCGCCTTCCATGAGGTCCCAATGGCGAAGAAAGAAAGAGACAGGAAGCCTATTCACCCTTGGGCATTGGCCTCTGGGAAGTTCTATCAATGCCTCTGCCAGCTTCTCAGCAGAGTAATGGAGTCAATAAGAAGGACCAAAGAGAGGGGGGAACCACCTCTCTCATGTGCCGCCAAGCTCTCTCGCACACGTCCATCATTGTGGGGATAATGGGGCACCAATGAGAAGGGATCAGAAAAAATCCGTGGCTATGGCTCTCACATGGGGGGATCAGAAACAATAGTTCCATCCTGGCCACGCAAGCAGAGAATGCCATCTCTCCTCTTGTGGGGGATGGCTATCTCGAAGAAATCCCCTGTGACTCTATCATCGGCTTGGGTCCAGAAGGAAGCTCTGGCATGATACCTGAACTCCACCCTTCTCTCCTCTATGGATCTAATCTCTATGCGAGTGGTGGCTATCTGATTCTCAGTCCACAAGCTATTTGGGGAACTCTCCTAAAGCCGATGTAAAGAAGCCATACCACTCCTCAAACTCCTCTCCTGCTCCCGAAATCCCTCCAATTTGCTTAGGGGGCTGCCTCCTATAAGAAACTACTAATCTGCCCCAGGCCCACATCCACTCTGCGCGCAGTAGAGCCTGAAATAAAGTCCAGTCCTGCCCATATTTGCTCTATCTTGCTGTAAATCCAAGGGTCCTGAATGAGGTTGTCCGAAATCCTAGAGCTCGCCTGCCTCTCGTGCCTCTAGGGGTCCTCCAAGGGTAGAACAACCAAGGCATGATCTGAAAAAGTGGTGCCTGCTAAGATACTGATCATGCCCCCATGGCTGCAAGCCCACTCATCAACATAAATCCTGTCTAGTCTGGAGAGGTTAGGGCCGATGCTCCTCCTATCTGCGATCGCGAGAAGTTAAGGCTCCTAGGGCTACACCTAAACTTTGGAAGATGCCAAGGGTCTTGTCCCCTAAGTGTCGATATCAACTCCTCCCAAACAAGTAGAGTACTCTTATCCTGAGATTGTGGCCATGCCTCCTCCAAGTCTATCCTCTACTGCCTGTATCATGTTAAAATCTCCACCCATGCACCAAACGTTTGCCTGAGGAAGGGTTTGCTGGACTGTGCTCCAATAGAGGGCTCTGCGTGCAACGACGTTTGGGGCATAAACATTGAGGAAGACAACGCAATCCTCACCAATCAAAATGGTAACCAGTTGGCCCCGGAACTATGACTCTTGAGCCTATTGCTGCTGGCAAAAGGTGCTCACTGACAGGAAAACAAACTCCTCCCGCCGTCCCTGACGGGGGATGAAGGATGAAGACTAGAAAGTGTGACTCCTGCTTGGTAAAATCTTTCTGCATCGGCGGGTGCACCCCTCGGAAAGGTGATGCTCCTGGAGGAAAATAATGTCGATAGCTCTCCTCTAAGGACGCCTTGTATTTGAAAGCACTGTGGCCCCCTTAAACCTTGAATGTTCCATGAGACTATCCACTTATCAATCTCTATGGGAGGCTGAACTAGCGGAATTGCCCTCCACTTTAAGAGTCTTGGATGAGGGTTTAGATGGGGAATAATCACAATTCGTCTTGGGATGGGGCGTGCCAAGTGGGCATGGATCCTGTCCTCTATGCGATGCCACTCTGTCCAAGCACGAGTATGAATACTTTGAACTTCACCTGTAAGAAGGGGGGAGAGGTGAAATATGTATGAACACAAAAAAGCAGCACCTCCAGGCTAGAGGCCACCATCTCCCCACCGTCCTGGTATGTGTGGCCTGATCCTCCAAGATCCATCCTTGCCAGTGCCCATAGGTGAGTGAGTATGTCAGTGATGCAAAGGTCGTGAAGATGGTGGGAGAGCTTAACTGCCTGTTCGTGGATGGCAAAAGTCACCGACTCAGAGTCCCACTCTGTCATCGCCGAGGCTGCACTCAAGGGGAAAGAGAAGATCATCACACCATTATCTGGTGTAGAGAATCTGAAGTGGTGAAAAACCACACAAATCCGGATAGGGGCTATTGTCTCGTCAAACATATCTGTACCTTCTGCTAGAAGACATTGGAAGAATTGTCCCAAGATCCTGAGAGGCCCACCTAGGGACTATGGTGAGAGAGCTCTCACCGAGGAAGCGTGGTGATGGTCATCTCAATCGGCTTAGAAAAACGGTGAACCAAGTGGCGAACAGAACACGCTAGTAGTTCTCCGCTTTGGGTGGGGTCGGGGGCTACTGACGGGAATGCTCTGGAGAGGCGGAGGGAGGGGGAAGGACGGGCTCTGATGAAGAGGATGAGGCAGACGCAACTGTTGTAGAAAGAGTCAGAGGTGAGGATGGAGGGGAAGGGGGCGTGGGAGTAGGGTAGGTGAAGGGGGGCGGGGGATGGAGGGGCAGGAGAGGGATGCGGTTGGGAGTGATCCGTCGAAGAAGGAGGCTATTAGGAGAGGCTCACTAGGGGCTCAATGGGGTCTATTGGCATCACTGGGCATTGAGAGCCAGGGGAGGAATCACGGGAGGGAATCGGCCACCAAACTAGCCGGGGGGGATGGAGGGGCCCACTCCATGATTGGTGGGGAGCCATCATCGCCAATGGGTGGGTACTCTCATAAATGCTCGAAACGGTTCTATGATAGAACCAAATCCTCCTGTAATCTACCAGCCTGGTGTGCGCAGCGGGTGGCACTGTGGTGGTCGGCAGCCCGGGCACAGGCCAACCATCTGCCACTCTCCGGTCGTTGGGTTGTCTGTAGTTGGGACCTACTGCCTCATTGCCTGAGAAACTACCTCTCTCTACCCCCTTGGTGTGTATCTGATTGGGAAGAGGGGAGGGGGAACCACGGGAGGCGGTCTCCTGGATTGGCGTCAAGGGCAAGCTTGAGCTAGATGTCCAATCTGTCTATAAATGAAGCATTGGCTTGGAAGGCCATAATACTCCACTCATGTTGAAGGATAGGTTTGCCCCGAAGGAATGGAATAGATATAACATGAGGCACAGAATCCAGCGAGGCAACACAAATGTGAAGGGATGGAATCCTAGTAGTGGGGGGATTCCATCACTCTCTCGATGGCACCACCAATCATCGAGAGAAGAGGAAGGTATTTGTTCCGAAGGCCTAGAACACAAACTATCACTAGGAATCTCGACACGCCAGCAAGAGGATCAGACGCAGGGATGGAATCCTAGTAATGGGGGGGATTCCATCACTCTCTCCATGGCACCACCAATCATCGAGAGAAGAGGAAGGTATTTGTTGCGAAGGCCTAGAACACAAACTATCATTAGGAATCTCGACATGCCAGCAAGAGGATCAGACGCAGGGTCGACGCCGTGCTGCCACCATGCAAAGAAGGCCTGGGCCGTACACAATGCAATGGGGCTCAGCTGCATGACTTGGTCTGACGCTGATGGTGGCGAGTCGAACTCAACGTAATAGTAGCCACGTCCCAAAGGATGAATGTCTGTAATCTTTGTAGGCACATTGATGAGGCTCGCCTGCAAAAGATCCTTAATCTGTTCACGTTGCTAGTAGGCGGCTACCAATAATCTTGCATACCAGAGTGGATGCCTCGAGTAATGCAATAGTCGAGAAGTTGGAGATATGCTTTTGAAAAAGATAAGTGGGTAACGACAGCCTCGATCGGGGATGACAAAGCGGCTGCCCACGGAGTCCTCCTGAGGGTGAAGACTAGAATGAAGCTAGGACATGCCAATGAAGAAAGAACCCTAGAGTTGAGAGAAATGCCTACAGAGCGACGGAGGGGATGAGGGGACGGAGGGGAGGGGATGAGGGGAAGGAAGAGGAGATGGGGGCGAGCGGAAGGCGGGGGAGAGCCACATAACGATAGAGGGGGGGAAGAAAAAAGGGGGGGGGCTGAAGAGAAAAAAGGGGGGAGGAGGCTATGGTGGGGGGGGGGGGGCGGGGAGGGATGGAGGGAAGCGGCAGAGGGGAGGGGGGTGGCGAAGTGTGGGCGGAAGAGAAATGATGAGGGGGGGCAGAGTGAGGAGGGGGGGGAGAGACTTAGGCATAGAGGTGGGAGGCGAAGGGGAGAGGGGCTTGTGAAGATGAAGGGGTGTAGGTAGGGAAGAAAAGGGGGAGCTAGGGAGGACGCGCGAAGGTGAGGCAGAAAGGCAGAGAGAAAAGCAAAAAAAATGGGGGGCGGAGGCAGCAGGGAGAAGGGAGAGGGTAGCGTGAAGCACAGGGGGGCATAGGCGTAGGTAGGTAGAAATGCAAGGGGGGGGGGCTCTAGAGCATGCTATGCTCATCATAGCAATTTTTCTAGCCACCATCAAAGGAAGCACTTGATCCTTAGCACTTGATACTTACCCTTTGAAAACTCTTTCTTTTGTTTATATATGGTTTCACAAGATTCTTATGAAATTTAGTAGATCAGTGACAATTTTGAGAGTTGTTTCATTTGGAAAGTGTTTGCTTTTTTGAGTTTTTTCCTCACTTACATTTTTCTTTGAGGGAAAGTGTTTGCCTTGAGGTATGGTTTAGTTTTTCCTCACTCACATTTTGCAACACTTAGATAAGTCATCCACAGCAGTGTTCACCGCCCCTTTACAAATGGATGTGAATATTCTTTTTTTTGGGTGGATATGCGGGGTACTCATTGACCTTTCTATTTCTCTAAGTGTTGGTTCTTCTCAACAACATGGCTTCCCCAGTGTTTTTAGGATTTGAAGCAAATAATGTGATTTTTCAAAGCAGTTGAGAGAGCTTATGTTATGGATAGAAGGGAGTGGGTTGAAATCTTAGGACTCTACCTTGATGGCCCTACTTCAACAAGATATGAAGCTCAAGCTCAAGATGCCGAAGATGATTTGGCCTTACTCAAGAGGGCTATCTTGGACACGTATGAGAAGCAAGAGTCTATGGGTGCTTGGCTCCAAAAGGTGGAAGCTTGTAGAAAGGATCCAAAAGAGGTAGTTGCTGCCTTTTGCACAAAGTTTGATGCAATTTGGAATAACTATTGGAAGGCTTAGTTGAGAACTTGGGGATGTGAGGAGGGAGCTCAAGGTCTAGTGGAGGATCTTAACGACGTGAAGTTGGCAAATTTTCTAGATTCCTTGGATCCATTAGGAAATTTTTGGACCCAAAAAGGGCCTCCTAAGGATTCCTAATTTTAAGGGATTAGAGCTTAAAAAACTGGGCTTAAGGGAGACAAAGGCTATGATGACCCCTATTTTTTGCCTTGCTACATCAGCCATACCCCCCTAATTTCACTTTTTAAAGGGAATATTCTTATACTCTCTCTCTCTCTCTCTCTCTCTCTCTCTCTCTCTCTCTCTCTCTCTCTCTCTTATTTTTTGACTTTTCTCATACTTTCTCTTTTACTTTTTGAATTTTTTATCTTCACTCTCTATAAATTGAATCTTTCTTTTCAGTTTAAAATCTCCTTTCTCATTAACTCCCACCATATCTCCCTTCCACATTAGCAAAACATTCTCGTATTTAGGTGGGCCCCAAAAAGTGAAAATTTTTATTTTTAAAAATTTTTTAACATTTTGAAGTGGAAAAAAACCACCCAACCAATATGTATGAATTTTTTATCTTCACTCTCTACAAATTGAATCTTTCTTGTCAGTTTGAAATCTCCTTTCTCATTAACTGCCACCATATCTCCCGTCCACATTAGCAAAACATTCGTGTATTTAGGTGGGTCCCAAAAAGTGAAAATTTTTAATTTTTAATTTTTTTAACATTTTGAGGTGGCAAAAATACCACCCAACCAATATGTATGATGAAAATAAATTTTTTCTCCAAAAAGCTTGTAATTAAAGGGTCACGTCAGAAGCTTGTTAGGAGCCCGTACATCCATAACTAACTGTCAGGTCTCCACAACCCCATAAACATAACTAACTGTCAGGAACCACTACATCCATGAGATCCTCGAGCAAAGCCTAATCATGCTGCTCAATAGTCTTGGGTGGGAATCTGACCTGCGATGCGTGGTTCGTGCAAAAGGTAGGAAGGGATTGGGGAAAATGGTGCCAAAGGTCATGACTCGTCCCACCGCTAGGTGAAATTCTCTGAAATAGGATCATAAGCCCTAAAGCATTGTGCTTTAATTATGAAATAACTTGAAGAATGTTATTTTGTATATGGCTGGACAATGAGCTTAGGTGATGGCTCCAACTTGGGAGCTTGCCTAAGGTGGATTCTTGGCTCCTCCATCATTATTAACTTGCTTGCTTGCTTGCATATTCTTATCGATGTGTTTCCCTCATGGAAAATAGGGCAAACCTTAGAAAGAACTAAGGTTATATTAAACACATTTTTGTCAAAGCCTACAAAGGAAACATTGATACTTGGGATTTTTGGTGCCGCCTCCGTCCCCAAATTCTTCTCCTCATGTAAACCTTTCTCTTGCTTTTGTGTCTGCGCCCACGTACATGTGGGTGGGCGGGACAGCAAACGCATAGCGCTCTCTCTCTCTCTCTCTCTCTCTCTCTCTCTCTCTCGTTTGCAGACACAAAACTCTCTCCCGTGGATGGGCTCTCGTTTATAGGTGAAGAGATTGCATAGAGCCCTGGCTTGCTCTCTCTCTGTCTCTCTCTCTCTCTCCAGTGTACATACATCTCTCTAGCTCGCTTGTGCGTGCACACGTGCTCTCTCTTTCTCTCTCCTGCTTTTGAATCACTCAGATTGAAATATAGTTTTTGGTGGTAGATGAGGTTGAGACAAGAAGGGATTCTGGAGCACTTTTTTTTTCTTTTCTGGATCCTCTTGTTTGCATTCAGTATGGAGGTGTTATCATCATGGTCTTGGTCTTTCTCAAAAGGTTTATTTTTTGGGTTTTATCTGGAGGGTGGGTTTCATAAGGGAGGAGGATCTCAATCCAATGATGGGCACTTTTGGGGCTTAAAGAGATGGAGAGATTTGGGTTTATGCATACGTGGGTATTTGTGTGTATGGTGACCCTCATAGAAGGATTGTGTTATTGTAAATCAAAGGGTATTATTATATACACATTTGCATGATCATGGCGGCCATAGGCAACTCATGCATGAAGGTTCTTGACCGCCCGGTCTCAATTGCACAAGAAGAGGTGGAGGCCGTGCCTGGGCTAAAACCGGTGATAATCATAGCATGCACGAGCTCATGGAAGAGATCGTGTGCGCATGGTAGCAACAACCCAAAGCAGCATGGAGTAAGGATCGAGAAGTCGAGAAAGGATGTGGAAGCCATATTGGCTGCTTGGGCCGACCAATTAAATCTTCATAGCATTGTGGAAAATCTCATGAAACAAACATGTAGGGAATGAATTGTAATTCTCTCCAATCCCCCCCCCACACTTTGTAAGCTAATGGACCTAAGGGTGTGTTTTACAGGCCGTAGGCCTCAAGCATTTCCCTCCTTTCATGTTTAAAATTTTTGGTAAGTGTGTAGTGAATTGAGTTTTTCCATTAGGTGTGATCCTTAAAAAAAGCAAAGATAAGAGTAGTGTTACATTGTAAGTAGATAGAAGCATACAATGCAAAGATAGCTTATTATAGATCACTAATGGATCCAACACATAGTCTATACAATCCACCAAAGGTGCAGTTTCTCATCCCATCGAAGGAAGCACTTTTTTTTCGGGAAAAAGATCCTTCTATTAGTTACAAAACAGCCACAAAGGGCTAAAAACAACCACGTTTTCGGGAAAAAGATCCTTCTATTAGTTGCAAAACAACCACAAAGGGCTAAAAACAACCACGAAGGGCTATATACAAACTCGCCTCATGTATAGGACGGGAAGCAAGTAATCAAAGGAGGGGAAAGAGACGCTTCTCCTTCGGTTGGCCGCTCTTTGAGGAGAGAGCTATCTCATACAAGGGAAGGGGGGGGACACTAGTTGTCTGTAATGCCAAGTAGGGTCACCACCTCTAATAGTGAGAAACGTGCCAGTATGCCGCCAAAGCATCAAGAAAGCTTCCCACCACTTTCACATGCAGTCCGATCCACCTTGCAACTTCCCCCAATGGCCGTGGAGGGTGTGTACGATATCGAGCCAAATGCTCTTGATGGACTCTACTGGCGGAGTGTGGGTGCCCTCAATGGCTTCGCTGCATCGAGCCTGCAATATATGCCAGGCTGCAATGCTACTGCAAATCTCCCATCTCTGGCATGAACAGGGTTGATATTGCCAAGCCCCCCTCTACGTCGTGGTGGCTGAATAATCACCATCCATCCTTGGCCATGGCAAGCCTCCCGTCACATTGCCGGCCCATAAGAAGTTCCGGATCAACTGCTGTACCTGGCCAATACATGCTTGAGGAGAAGGCCCAACATGAAGTGATATACCACATGGTGACAAGAAAAACTTGGTTCGCCACCACCACTTCACCTATTAATGAGAGCCTCGTGGAACTCTAGTATAAAAGATTCTTCCGAATACTTAGAAGAAGAGGGGCGAGCTGCTGCTAAGGAGAGATATCGATGCGCAACCAAGATAACGAATAGGGGTGCTCCTCAAGATCCACTTGAAAGCCAGGGCGCCAACTTTAGCGGGTGCAAAGCCTACCCAAAAACCACACGACTTGTGCTAGTTGATATGTGCTCCTGATGCACGACAAAGGTCTTGATTACCTCTGCAAATCTCTGGAGATTCCCCACATCCCCTGAGAGGTAAGCTGCTATGTCATCTGCAAACTCTAAATCAAGGAGCTCGTCCTGAGTGCGCGGAGGGGGAGACACAATCCCTGAAGCCCAGTCTCCTGGGCTAATGAAAGAAAACAACTCATGGCCTTTGCGATGAATAGGAAGAGGCAAGGTGCCAGAGGATAGCCCTACCGTACTAAACGAGAAAGGGGGAATCTGTCACCCCATAGGCTCCCTGAAAGAGAACCTGGCTGTGCGAGGCTAACCTGGGCTACTCAAAGAAAACAACTCATGGCCTTGGCGATGAATAGGAAGAGGCAAGGTGCCAGAGGACAACCCTACTGTACTAAACGAGAAAGGGGGAATCTGTCGCCCCATAGGCTCCCTGAAAGAGAACCTGGCTGTGCGAGCTAAGTAAAGTCATGACACACCCCATGAATCCATGCCACCGGGAATCCCATCTGGCTCATCGTGCCCTCAAGAAAGCTCCAATCCACCCTATCATAGGCTTTCTAGGAGAAGCACTATGAGGTCTTGTTGGCTGCCGCATCTTGGCCGAAGTGATCGCCTCCCAGAAAGTGAAGATGTTGTCCAAAATGCTCCGATCCTGAACAAAGCCTGTCAAAGTGTCATGAATTAAGTCGGGGAGGAATGGATGAAGTTGCCTGTGCTGATGTCTTTGGCCAAGATCTTATAGGCGGTCCCTAGAAGAGTGATGGGTCTTCACATTGCCAGATCTCCAATCTGTCACCACCCTCCTTGGGAATCAAGTGTATCAATCCCTATGAGAGCCTCTCTGACATGGCACCTGTGAGCATAATCTCATTGAAGGCAACTCAAAGACCGCCTTCCATGAGGTCCCAATGGCGAAGAAAGAAAGAGACAGGAAGCCTATTCGCCCTTGGGCATTTGCCTTTGTGAAGTTCTATCAATGCCTCTGCCAACTCCTCAGTAGATTAAATGGAGTCAATAAGAAGGACCAAAGAGAGGGGGGAACCACCTCTCTCATGTGCCACCAAGCTCTCTCACGCACGTCCATCATTGTGGGGCACCAATGAGAAGGGATCAGAAAAAATCCGTGGCTATGGCTCTCACATGGGGGGATCAGAAACAATAGCTCCATCCTGGCCACGCAAGCAGAGAATGCCATCTCTCCTCTTGTGGCGGATGGCTATCTCGAAGAAGTCCCCTGTGACTCTGTCATCGGCTTGGGTCCAGAAGGAAGCTCTGGCATGATACTTGAACTCCACCCTTCTCTCCTCTATGGATCTAATCTCCATGCGAGTGGTGGCTATCTGATTCTCAGTCCATAGGCTATTTGGGGAACTCTCCTAAAGCCGATGTAAAGAAGCCATACCCCTCCTCAAAATTCTCTCCTCCTCCCCAAAATCCCTCCAATTTGCTCAGGGCTGCCTCCTGTAAGAAACTGCTAATCTCCCCCAGGCCCACATCAGGCCCACATCCACTGTGCGCGCAGTAGAGCCTGAAATAAAGTCCAGTCTTGCCCATATTTGCTCTATCTTGCTGTAAATCTTAGGGTCTTGAATGAGGTTGTCCAAAATCCTAGAGCTCGCCTGCCTGTCTTGCCTGATTTGAAAAAGTGGTGCCTGCTAAGATACTGATCATGCCCCCATGGCTGCAAGCCCACTCATCAACATAAAACCTGTCTAGTCTGGAGAGGTTAGGGCCGATGCTCCTCCTATCCGCGATCGCGAGAAGTTAAGGCTCCTAGGGCTACGCCTAAACTTTGGAAGATGCCAAGGGTCCTATCCCCTAAGTTCCGATATCAGCTCCTCCCAAGTAGAGTACTCTTCTCTTGAGATTGTGGCCGTGCCTCCTCCAAGTCTGTCCTCTATTGCCTCTATCATGTTAAAATCTCCACCCATGCACCAAACGTTTGCCTGAGGAAGGGTTTGTTGGACTGTGCTCCAATAGAGGGCTCTACGTTTGCCTGAGGAAGGGTTTGTTGGACTGTGCTCCAATAGAGGGCTCTACGTGCAACGATGTTTGGGGCATAAACATTGAGGAAGCCAACACAATCCTCACCAATAAAAATGGTAACCAGTTGGCCCCGAAACTATGACTCTTGAGCCTATTGCTGCTGGCAAAAGTTGCTCACTGACAGGAAAAAAAACTCCTCCCTCCGTCCCTGACGGGGGATGAATGATGGAGACTAGAAAGTGTGACTCCTACTTGGTAAAATCTTTCTACATCGGCGGGTGCACCCCTCGAAAAGGTGATGCTCCTGGAGGAAAATAATGTCGATAGCTCTCCTCTAAGGACGCCTTGTATTTGAAAGCACTATGGCCCCCTTAAACCCTGAATGTTCCATGAGACTATCCACATATCAATCTTTGTGGGAGGCTGAACTAGCGGAACTGCCCTCCACTTGAAGAGTCTTGGGCGAGGGTTGAGACAGGGAATAATCACAATTCGTCTTGGGGCGTGGATCCTGTCCTCTATGCGATGCCACTCTATCCAAGCACGAGTATGAATACTTTGAACTTCACCTGTAAGAAGGGGGGAGAGGTGAAATATGTATGAACACAAAAAGCAGCACCTCCAGGCCACCATCTCCCCACCGTCCTGGTCGCTGTGGCCTGATTCTCCAAGATCCATCCTTGCCATCCCATAGGTGAGTGAGTATGTCAGTGATGCAAAGGTCATGAAGATGGTGGGAGAGCTTAACTGCCTATCCGTGGATGGCGGAAGTCACCGACTCAGAGTCCCACTCTGTCATCGAGGCTGCACTCAAGGGGAAAGAGAAGATCATCACACCATTATCTGGTGTAGAGAATCTGAAGTGGTGAAAAACCACACAAATCCGGATAGGGGCTACTGTCTCCTCAAACATATCTGTACCTTCTGCTAGAAGACATTGGAAGAATTGTCCCAAGATCCTGAGAGGCCCACCTAGGGACTATGGTGAGAGAGCTTTCACTGATGAAGCGCGACGATGGTCATCTCAATCGGCTCAGAAAAATGGTGAACCAAGTGGAACAGAACACGCCAATAGTTCTCTGGGTCGGGGGCTACTGAGACGGGAATGCTCTGGAGAGGCAGAGGGAGGGGGAAGTGCAGGCTTTGATGAGGAGGATGGGGTGGACGCAATTGTTGTAGAAAGAGTCAGAGGTGAGGATGGAGGGGAAGGGGGCATGGGAGTAGGTGAAGGGGGGTGGGGGATGGAGGGGTGGTAGGAGAGGGGTGCGGTTGGGAGTGATCCATCGAAGAAGGAGGCTATTGGGAGAGGGGTGGTAGGAGAGGGGTGCGGTTGGGAGTGATCCATCGAAGAAGGAGGCTATTGGGAGAGGCTCGCTAGGGGCTCAATGGGGTCTATCGGCATCACTGGGCATTGAGAGCGAGGGGAGGAATCACGACAGGGAATTGGCCACCAAACTGCCTGGGGGGGGATGGAGGGGCCCACTCCATGATTGGTGGGGGTCGTCATCGCCAATGGATGGGTACGCTCATAAATGCTCGAAACGGTTCTATGATAGAACCGAATCCTCCTGTAATCTACTAGCCTGGCGTGCGCAACGGGTGGCGCTGCTCAACTTGGGTGGTCGGCAGCCCGGCGTCAACCATCTGCCACTCTCCGGTCGCTGGGTTGTCCGTAGTTGGGACCTAGTGCCTCGTTGCTTGAGAAACTACCTCTCTCTACCCCCCCTTGGTGTGTCTGATTGGGAAGAGGGGAGGGGGAACCAAGGGAGGCGGTCTCTTGGATTGATGTCAAGGGCAAGCTTGAGCTAGATGTCCAATCTGTCTATAAATGAAGCATTGGCCTAGAAGGCCATAATACTCCACTCATGTTGAAGGATAGGTTCGCCCCGAAGGAATGGAATAGATATAACATGAGGCACGAAATCCAGCGAGGCAATACAAATGTGAAGGGATGGAATCCTAGTAGCGGGGGGGATTCCATCACTCTCCCGATGGCACCACCAATCATCGAGAGAAGAGGAAGGTATTCATTCCGAAGGCCTAGAACACAAACTATCACTAGGAATCTCGACACGCCAACAAGAGGATCAGACGCAGGGTCGACGCCGTGCTGCCACCATGCAAAGAAGGCCTGGATTGTACACAATGCAATGGGGCTCAGCTGCATGACTTGGTCTGACGCTGATGATGGTGGCGAGTCGAACTCAACATAATAGTAGCCACGTCCCAGAGGATGAATGTCTGTAATCTTTGTAGGCACATTGATGAGGCTTGCCTGCAAAAGATCCTTAATCTGCTCGCGTGCTAGGCAGCTACCGACAATCTTGCATACCAGAGTGGAAGTGGATGCCTCGAGTAATGCAATAGTCGAGAAGTTGGAGATATGCTCTTGAAAAAGATAAGTGGGTAACGATAGCCTCGATCGGGGATGACGGAGCGACTGCCACACGGAGTCCTCCTGAGGGTGAAGACTAGAATGAAGCTACGACATGCCAATGAAGAAAGAACCCTAGAGTTGAGAGAAATGCCTATAGAGTGACGGAGGGGATGAGGAGACGGAGGAGAGGCTAAAAGGGGAAGGAAGAGGAGATGGGGAGGAGCAGAAGGCGGGGGAGAGCCACGTAACGATAGAGGGGGGGAAGAAAAAGGGGGGGGGGGGACTGAAGAGAAAACAGAAGGGAGGAGGCTATGGTGGGGGGGGGAGGGATGGAGGGAAGCGGCGGCGGCGGAGGGGAGGGAGGTGGCGAAGTGTAGGCGGAAGAGAAATGACGAGGGGGGGCAGAGTGAGGAGAGGGGGGGGAGAGACTTAGGCATAGAGGTGGGAGGGGGCAGGCGGAGGGGAGAGGGGCTTGCAAAGATGAAGGGGTGCAGGTAGGGAAGAAAAGGGGAAACTAGGGAGGACGCGCGAAGGTGAGGCAAAAAGGCAGAGAGAAAAGCAAAAAAAATGGGGGGCGGGGGAAGTAGGGAGAAGGGAGAGGGTAGCGTGAAGCACAGGGGGGCATAGGCGTAGGTAGGTAGAAATGCAAGGGGGGCTCATCATAGCAATTTTTCTAGCCATCAAAGGAATCACTTGATCCTTAGCACTTGATACTTACCCTTTGAAAACTCTTTCTTTTGTTTATATATGGTTTCACAAGATTCTTATGAAATTCAGTAGAATAGTGACAATTTTGAGAGTTGTTTCATTTGGAAAGTGTTTGCTTTTTTGAGTTTTTTCCTCACTTACATTTTTCTTTGAGGGAAAGTGTTCTCCCTCCAAAAAGCTTGTAATTCAAGGGTCACGTCAGAAGCTTGTTGGAGCCAGTACATCCATAACTAACTGTCAGGTCTCCACAATCCCATAAACATAACTAACTGTCAGGAACCACTACATCCATGAGATCCGGAAATTGTGGGGACCCCAAAAATTATTATTTTTAAGTTTTTCTCATAAATGTAATTTATTGATGAAAAACTCCATGTTAGTATATTTGTATATCAAAAATATCATTTTCTACTTAGAAAAACGGATTTGTGTTAAACCTTCAACAACAAACCTCTAACAGCAAAATTTTAATAGTCTCTCTTACTCACTCTCTCTCTCACTCACTCTCTCTCTCTCTCTCTCTCTCTCTCTCTCTCTCTCTCTCTCTCTCTCTCTCCCTCTGAGGATCTCTCTGCTTTAGCTTCTTCCTCTGCTTAGCTATGGAGCCTTTGCAAGCTGTGTGTGTAGCCCCTTGTGAAGCTAGAAAATGGAAGGTTAATTTACACATTCGTATTCTTGAAGAGTATGGTAGCTCTAAAAAAACCCATCCTACTGATGCCCAATCCGTCCAAGCTCGTAGGATAGCTAACGAGAAAAGTGTAGATCTTTGGGTTGATGGGTATCTCTATCCAATTGACCCTCCATTAAGAGCAAACGCTCCTTTCCGTGATTTATCATCTTTTATGCAATTTGTTTGGTGAAGGAGAGCTTGGCTTGTTAGGATACTGCAGAGAAGATTGACTACAAGTGGAGCTTGGCAAACCCATATTCTCCAATCTCAATTGCAAGCATCACAATTTAGCCCTTTTATAATGTCAAGAAGGACTTAAAACATCATCAGATAAAATGAAAGAGATCCTCCTCACAGAGAATGTAGAGAAGGATGCAAAGATTCAAAGGCTAGAGGAACTTATCAAACGACTCAAAGCAACGCCAAATGGTGCTCGTGAATGCAAAAAGACATTGGTTGGTATAGAATCTCTTGCGTTTAAAGGTGGAGCATGGAAGAAAAGGATTTGTACAACAAAGTAAGTAACACTCAGTGATTTAAACAAAATAGTCATGATTTGTGTTCTGCCAGGAATTTTCTGCAAGAGGTGTGTGGTTCTAATGAAGAGGGATGGAAGGATTTGGTCAAAGACATTCTGAACACCAAGGATATTCTCTCAATTATTACTGACCCTCATCGTCCTAAAATACGCCAAGCTGTTGTCAGCAATGTGGTGAGTGAGATTATCACCTCCATCCATTCTTCATTAATTCAATATGCTTGTGATGCAGCTGGAATCAGCATGAAAGGGTACCAAGCAATCCGTCAGGTTGTAAAAGATGCATTTCTAAGATAAGGAATCATTGGTACTTTATTTCCTACACTCAAGGTGATTCACAATGTCAAGCGTATCAATAATGATGATGTGCAGCGAGCTATAGAACAGTTTTATCATGTTGAGGGCACACTAACATTAGACACAGGGTCGAGCAAAAAGAAAATCAAGACAACAAGTATAGAATTTCACTATGATGTTTACAATAACATCTTTGTTCATATTGAGAGACTATAACAAGCCATGGTGAAGTTCTATGGTCTTTCACCAAAAGGTGAGAACTTGCAATTGCTACTATTCATGTTTTTCAGTAGAAAATGAAGACGATTATTTTGTTTTGAATATTGTAAATTATCGTTTATTTGTAGTTTTGGGAAGCAGACTTTCATTTGTGCTCAAGCTAGATGAGTGCCAAATTATGAAAGGTCGAAAGCTGGAAGGTATGAGCATTACGCTCATGAATGAGGCCATGATATGTGCATGGGAAAAGACTACCAAACCGAGATTTGGTGTGCAATCTGAGAAAGAGGTCTGGTGGCTTGGCGCATTATTCGAGGTACAGAAGGAGACACATGTGGTATTGACATGGATTTTTGAAAGGACTCCTTGGATAACAGATGTAATCAAAAAGCAAATTGATGGTCAATGTTTAGATGTAGAAAACATAGGAAAGTTCAAGGTGAATTGGCATCTTGGGAGAGATTTGAAGACAATTAAATGCATGAGGCGCGACATCAAGATGGCCTTGTCCATACTGCAATGCTCAGATTGATATTCCTAGGCAGAAAAAGACAAATGGAAAAGGTATGCAGAATGCTGGTTCTGTTGGGAGAAGGATGCCTCGAAAGGTCCCAAGAAAGGGAAGAAGCAACAGGAAGATGCAATAGATCCAACCGAGTCAACTGATGATGAAGATGAGGAACAACCAAATGCAAGATGAGGAACAACCAAATGCAAGATGGGTGGAAGGTGTCATGTCTCCTGATATGCTAGGAGAACCAAACAAGAATTCAAATTGGTTCCCCATCATTAATTTTTCACTAAAGAATATTCACTTTTGCACACTTCATGCATTCATGAGAATCTTCGATCGATTGCTTAAGTGCCATATTGATTATGCATTCACAATGCCTACACAAGAGAGGAAAGTTGTAGCCCTTGGTAAATTAAAGCATCTTTTGAATTCTATGGGTTGCCATGGCAGAAATGTGAAAATTGAAGTGAATAAGCAGGCCTCTTCATACGAGGTTGCTCAAAAGGTCTCCATGACTGGAGCAAAGGCAAGGAGATTTTTGGAGAAGCCAGGCAAACATAGAGAATTCAAAGAAGACTTGGGGACTCTGGAGAGACCTGTGTGCAATCACCACAAATGTAGATTATCCAATGCCAGCTCTTGTAAATATGCGCAAACAGCTTTGGATAAATTTTAATAACATGGTTTGCATTATGAATCAAAGTAGCACAACTTCCCAAGAATGAGCATCATTCCAACAACATATTGTAGAATCAAAGTAGCACAACTGCCCAAGAATGAGCATCATTCCAACAACATATCGTAGAATTCACCAAAAGTGTACTAGGTGCTTGGGGAGAGAGTAAAGTAATACACTATATGGTAAGTTGTACAGTAGAAAAATAAACTGGTGTTTTAACCTTGACTTTTTCTAATTAAGTTCTATTGTCATGTGTATAGCACATAGTTTATGCGCATGGTGCATATTTCATGAACAAGTATGGAGCGCTCGACATGTGGAGTACCCAAGGGATGGAGAAATCACATTATAAAGCAAGAGGGGTTTATTTCAAAAATACAAGACATGGAGGTGGAGCTTCTGTAGGAGGAACACGTACAAACTATTTACAAGAGATATTCAATTGGTTTTATCGCACAACCTTTGGAAGGGTATTGGTTAGGGAGCGGGCCCAACAATCTAAGCTTGCGCAAGAGGCACGCAAGGTTGCAAAAAGTCATGCTCGGCTTGAATGGTTGCAGACCATTCAATGCTCCCCATAGGCATGGTGCTTGGCGTGCACAAATGAGGAGACAAGGGAGGCATTGGGTTGTCCATGCACCATCACAAATCTAGATGTAATAAGGCTAAGAAAATAAGTTTAGTTAGGTTTTTTTTTGCCCTTAAAAAAACTATTAATAGTTCCTTCTCTTACTTCATTTTCATTTCACTTTTTTAGAGAGCTTGAGCTCAAGATCTACGTAGGCACCCACATAAGGAGACCAGCACATCACCACATTAGCACAATAGGCATAGTCATATATAGATATGGCACGCACCAAGAACACCGCACGTGTTACCATGCCTTCACAAAACACAGTGCAAGGCACCCAATGACCACATACTGGCGTGGCGACACCACAGAAGAGAGTGACCCCTTGGATTCTAGGACATGGCCAATGGGATCACCGAAGTCCAACCCTCCTCCCACAGCAACACCAATGCACACAATGCAGCCACCCCAGAGATCAAGACAGAGAAGCCGATGATGAGCAGTGTGGGTTGGTGAAAACATTCCTACATTGGGCAGCAGCACAGGTGGCAAGACCCTACTACCAAGACAGGGTTCCCTACTTACCCGGGAGGAACTTGATACACAGGTACCACAACAGCAGGAGGAGGAGGATTCAGACTATGAGAGAGACCAAGAGGAGGTTCCTGCAAGTACGCGCAAGCATAGAAAGGTCAAGCTCTTCAAGCCAAGGATGTCCCAACCTCGCCGAGACACCAGCACAAAACAGAGAGCTCCAAGGAGAAGGATGCGCCAAGGGCATAGGGCTCTACAAGAAATCAAGTTTTATCAGAGGAACACTGAGTTGCTGATAAGAAGAGCCCCTTTCGCTTGCACAATGAAGGAGATTCTTCAATGATATAGAACAGAGTTCTGTGTGCAGGGGATTGCCCTTGAAGCATTGCAAGAAGCCTCCGAGGCTTACCTTGTTTTGAAGACACCAACCTCCTTGAAATACATGCAAAGAGGATTACCATTTCTGCCAAGGACATGCAACTAGCTCGGCGTAAAGTTGAGAGGCGAGCGAGACACGATCTAGAGATCTTAGATGTTAACCTTCTTTTTGAAGCAACTCTTTTGTTTCAAACCCCCCTTTGTAACAAGCCTATCTAGATTTCATTTGTAACCTTTTGATAATGAGGACTGAGGAAGCTGTGCCAGACAATGCGAATTTGGCCTCTACAACGGCGATGTAGGCTAAAAATTCGCACTATTGTGGCACTTCTCCCCTAGCCACTCAGGATCATTTTTGATGCATTTATAATGAAGTTGAGTACACTAATTGTGAGAAACAGTAGTTTACAAAATAAAAACACCTTTAATCGTGTGTAAAAATACACTGTTTATCATCCAATGCATTAGAATTGCTCCTAGAGGACTAGGGAAGGTATGCCAGAACAATGCAAATTTAGGCTCTGCACAGCGGCGGTGCATGCTCAAAATTCGCACTATTCTGGCACTTCATCCCTAGCCACTCAGGATCATTTCTGATGCATTTATAATGAAGTTGAGTACACTAATTTGTGAGAAACAGTAGTTTACAAGATAAAAACACCTTTAATCATGTGTAAAAATATATTGTTTGTCATTCAATGCATCAGAATTTCTCTTGGAGGACTGAGGAAGCTATGCTAGAAGAGTGCAAATTTAGGCTTTGCAATGGCGGTGTAGAGCCAAAATTCGCACTGTTCTGGCACTGCTCCCTGAGCCACTCAGGATCATTTCTAATGCATTTATAATGAAGTTGAGTACATTGATTATGAAAAACAGTAATTTACAAGATAAAAACATCTTTAATCATGTGTAAAAATACATTACTTGTCATCCAATGCATCAGAATTGCTCTTGGAGGACTCGGGAAGCTATGCCAGAACAGTGCAAATTTAGGCTCTACAGCAGTGGTGTAGGCTCGAAATTCGCACTGTTCTGGCACTGCTCCCCCAGCCACTCAGGATTATTTCTGATGCATTTAATGAAGTTGAGTACATTGATTATGAAAACAGTAATTTTTAAGATAAAACACCTTAAATCATGTATAGAAATACATTATTTGTCATCCAATGCATCAGAATTGCTCCTGAAGGGCTGCGGAAGCTATGCCAGAACAGTGCGAATTTGGGCTCTATAGCAGCGGTGCAAGCTCAAAATTTGCACTGTTCTGGCACTGCTCCCCCAGGCTCCCATGGTCATTTCTAATGCATTTACAAAAAAATTAATGGTACAAACTAGAAAAAACAATGATATACTTGATGAAAATAAGTTTGCAAAAACTGTATCGTATTCATAATAGGAAGTGATACATCATCTTTACAAAATCTTTCTTACAATATTGAGCTTCCTTCTCTTGTTATTGGTGGGGCAGAGTGTGCTCAAGGAGTGATTGGGTTATTTCTTGAGGATCCTCTATGCCTATGCTTTTGGCTATACCTATACGAGCAAGAAGCTTACCCCTAAATCCAAAACCAAAAACATCGCGAAGGCAAGCTTACCCCCAAATCTAGAACCAACAACATCGAAATCAAGGGATTTTTTAATCAAAACTATACATTTGGTGCTCTGCGCCATAGAGGCTCCACAGAGCACCTTAGAGAGGGCTTTCAAAAAGAAGAGAGTGAAGGCAGATTGAGGGGTGTAGTCCCTATGGATAATGGTGATGCCATCCACCACAGGAAGCCGACCTTGATAGTGCGCCAACACAGCATCATGTCCATGGACCTTGGCATGGTCTTTGCTGCCACCGCCTCTCCTAGCAAATGTGTCAATTTCAACCACCCTCTGCAATCAAAGGAAAAATCAAAATATTTTCCTATACATAATTACAAATGTTTCTAAGTTGTAAAAGGTTGATTATTACCTCTTGCTCAATGTCTTCTTTTGCCAAAGTGTTGGTGGGGGCAAAGAGGTCAATCGAGGACTTAGCCTCATCCTTTTTAGGTGCTTTGTTCTCCTCCACCACTCCAGCACAGCAAGGGTATCCTTTTCAGCCTCTAGCTTGTCTTGTACGGTTGTGAATTCCTCCTCTAGAACTAGGGCTTGCTTAATCGTCTCAACCACAGTTTCCTTGACCAAAGCAACTATCTCTATGGCGATAGATTCTCTAAGGGATAATGTAACACTATCTAGGTGAGGACCGAGGTTGGATGTATCAAGGTCCACCTCACATCGCGTGCATATAATGCCCAAGCATTCATCCATTCTCAAGCCAGCTGCCTTTTCAAGGTCATGAAGAAATAAGTATTCTTCACCTTCCACCACAATGGTGCTCAAGAGATTGATCTCAAGCTCTGCAGCACCTCGTGTGGGGAAGATGGCCCCATATCTTCTACTACAGCGGGCTGTTTAGCTACGCACCCTCTGGAAAGTGCTCTAATGCAAGCTGCTCTTCCACACCAGCACTCGTTCTTACTGCCTTCACTTCCTTGTCATCCCTCAAATACCCTGCCAAATGTAATGCAGGCATCTCTGTTGAGATTCAAGCTCGATGTCAGTGTGAGCCAGCTATGCTATGTGCTGGCAGATTAGGTAGGAACATGTGTGAGACATAAATGACCGCGTGTCCAGCTGGTCATAGTGTGTGTGGACATTACATTAGGTTTACTTTGTAGTGTGGACATAACACTATGTTGTGTTCTCCTTTGTGTGTGTGAGAGAGATGGTGACTATGGCTTCTCTCCTTCTTTATGGTTGATGATTATGGATTAGGGTTTGCTTCTCTTGTGTGTGTTACATCCTGCTTCTGTTTTTTATCATGGTATCAGAGCCAAGAGCTCATTAGCTGTGTTGTGAGAGTGAGTGAGAGAAGAGGGAAGAAGAAGAAAAAGCTGTGAAGGAAGCCATTGGAGCTTGGAGCAAAGGAGAAGCTGTGGAGCACACATCGGCATCAGATCTGAGAGCTAAGGACCATTGGTGAGTGTAGCAAGACCCCCTCTGCGGATTGCAGGTATCAAAGAGCAAGTTCAGTGAAGATTGAAGTGCATAGAGCAAGTGAAAAATTCTGGTTTTTTCTCTAAGCTTTCATGGAAAGCTTGAAGTGAATGTATACTCTTGGCAAATGTATACACAAAGGTACATGTATTCGGGCTTGCAAATGTATTAACAAAGTGGACACAAACAACATACAGGATCTTGAAGCAGATTGATGCATACAGATTTGAGCAAAATCAAGTGAAAGTGAGTTTATGCAAAAATTTCTGGTTTTTCACAAAAACAGAAAACATACCCCCCGTGGAGGATCAATTGCAGGAGCTAGAGGCAAAATTGAGCTAAACCCTTCATACCCAAGGTAGATTAGGTCATTTCTAAGAGGCCTATCTATTCAATTGTGATTTCCCCTCTCTCTACAGCCCTCTAGAGCAGGCGGTGCATGAAGATGCAGAATTCTGGACAGTTTTCAAAGATTTCATCCTAATTCACTCATTTGGACACCAAATTGAATGCTTTAAAGCTTGGAGAGTTTAGCAAATACATTGCTAAGGCCTTGTGATGCTTGGTTGCAGCTCATTTCATGTATTTGGAGCTCATTGAAGTGATTTATCAGAGGTGTGCAGGTTTGCAGAAATTCTGTCCAGAAACAGAGCATTTTTAATCAAGGCATTAATCTTTGCCTATATCAAATTGGCCAAATTCCTCTGGTACAAGTAGAGTCCTATGAGTTGCTAAACTTTTGAATCAAAAAGTTTTGGATTTGGAGAAGATTTGAAGGAGATAGAGCAATTTTAGTGAGAGGTGGTACCTGACAGGTGCAGAAAAATTCAAACCAGAGGTTACAAAACTTGGTGGTTCTCATTCCCCTTGAAGAATTGGATCAAACCCTTCTAGGATATGTTGGAGCAATGTGTTGGGAAGCTAATGCAAGTTGAATCATTGCATTTGGACAAGATTTGAAGGATTTAGAGCATAATCTTGACTGGTTAACTGGCGAGAATTTACTGGCGAGAAAAAAACCAGAAAATTTTTTGTGAAGGAGTTTCATTTGATTTCAACTTTAATCGAGTGTACATTGTTGGTGAACCATTGTGGGATGTTAATGCACACAATTTGCAAGCATTTGATGTGATTTGAAGAGATTTGGAGCATTACAGGTACTTCGTACATTGTGATCGAAAGGGTACATCTACTCTATTTTTTTGCAACAATGGGAGATGGTCCGATACAGATTGTTGGAGAGAAGCTTGATCGCACTAACTTTCAAGTATGGAAGTTTCGAATGAAGAGTTTTTTGAAAGGCAAAGGGTTGTGGAGTCTTGTCTCGGAGGAAGACCCGGAGCCATACCTACCTCCTCAACCAAATAATGCTCAGTTACTGGCTCACAAGCAATGGGTAGAGCGGTCCTCGAAGGTGTTGCATTATTTTTCAATATGTGTAACAGATGCCTTGCTTATTCACATCCAAGATGCAGATACACCGAAAGAAGCATGGGGTATCTTGTGCAGAATGTATGAGACAGACACTGGTGCCAGGAAGATACAACTAAAGCAACAGATTCACAGTGTAACACGAAGGAATCGGAGTATACATGAGTATGTTCAGGAAATCAAGGGTTATGCTGATTCCTTGTCATCAATCCATGCCCCAATGGATGATGATGATTTGGTTGCACTCACGTTGCGTGGTTTAGGCAAAGAATACAAATCTTTTGACACTTCCATCTCAGTAAGGTTGGGAGGAATGCCAAACTTTAATGAGCTTGTGTCATTGCTCATTGTGGAAGAATTGAAGCTTGGCCTTGGTGGTATGAGTGTTACAGGTGGTGCATCCTCGTCAAGCAATGATGAACATGCAAGAAATCAAGCTTTTTACTCATCTAGAGGCTTTCGAGGCAGGGGGAGATTCGCATCACGTGGACGTGGTGGTAATGGTCGTGGATGGCAGGATAGGCCTCCACAGCAGAATTTTCAGCCTTCATATGGTGCTCGAGGTGGTCGTGGTTATGCACCTCAGCGAGGCAGAGGTAACCCCCGTGGACGAGGACGTTGGCAAGGCCAACAAAATTCTATGCAAGATGTGGAATGCCATTATTGTGGCAAATATGGTCATATGGCGAGAGATTGCTTTCGCAAACAGAATGATTTGAGAGGGGGAAGAGCACAACGTGGTGGTCATTATGGTGGAAACTATGCACAACATGGTGGCAACTATGCATCAAGTAGCAATGATGGAACTGCAAATCATTTGTTTGCCATGAAGCATGTTGTGGGTTCTATGACAACAAATGCTGAGAATGATGATACATGGTACATGGACTCAGGAGCATCAAACCATATGACATGTCATGGAGAATGGTTTGAGCACATGAAGCCAATGGATGTGAAGGGCTATGTGGAAACAGGTGATGATACCCAGCATGTCATTACACATGTTGGAAGTGTACCATTGGTCATGCATAATGGTCAGACAAAGTCTATGTCAGATGTGCTGTATGTGCCTTCGATCACTAAAAGCTTGGCCTCAGTTGGTCAAATGGTAGAACAGGGATTACAGGTTAGATTCAATGAGCATGGATGCTTCGTTGAAGACTTTAAACATGGATGTAGAGTGATTGCTAAAGGCAAGAAAGAAGGAAGACTGTTTAAGCTGGATGCTGGAATTCCTGAGCTAAAATCAGCCATGTTCTCAAAGAGCAGGAATGTGGTATAGGATATTGACATGTGGCACAAGAGGATTGGACATGTCAATATACAGAGATTAAAGAACATGCAAACAAGGGGCATTGTCAGTGGATTGCCTCGATTTAAATATAATGGACATATGCATGTTTGTGAAGCCTGTCAGTTTGGGAAGCAGGCAAGGTTGAGGTTTCCTAGAGAAGGAAACATGAGTAATAGACCACTTGAAATAGTGCACAGTGATGTATGGGGCCCAGCACAAAACCCATCTATCAAAGGAAGTCTATACTATGTGACATTTATAGATGACTTCAGCAGGATGACATGGATATATTTTTTGAGAGAGAAGAGTGAAGTGCTAGAAAAATTCATGGATTTTAAAGCTCTTGTAGAAAAACAATATGGCTATTGGATTGAGTGTCTGAGAACAGATGGAGGTGGTGAATACACCTCAAAAGCATTTGAGCATTTCTTGAGGAAGCATGGGATAAGGAGACAATTGACATGCAGGTATACACCTCAGCAGAATGGTGTGGCTGAGAGAAAGAATAGAGTTATATGTGAAGTGGCAAGGGCAATGCTTAATGAAAAGAGCATGCCAGATTACTATTGGGCAGAAGCATGTGCTACTGCAGTTTATATATTGAACAAAACACCTACAGCAGCCATTCATGGAAGCACGCCAGAGATGCGGCTCACAGGTTATAGGCCAGACATTGGACATCTTAAAGTCTTTGGATGTGTAGCTTATGTTCATGTGCCTGATGAAAGAAGACGGAAATTGGATCCTAAGGCAGAGAAATGTGTATTTGTTGGATATGCACAGGATCGCAAAGCTTACAAATGCTATAACCCTCAAACTAGACAAGTAGTCATCTCACGAGATGTTGTATTCGATGAGCTTGCTAGTTGGTATAAAGCCAAAGATGAGGGAGTCATTGACACACTTGAGGCGAATGTGCCTGTGAACTTGCCATCACAAGCAAGTTCTAGTTCTACTACTATGTCTGGGCCAGCAGGCAGAAGCTGAGAGTAGTAGCAGTGTACGTCCATGGTCAGGACGTCTGAGACATGAGAGTGTGAGCACTGGGAGTAGTGCTATGGATAAAGGCAAGAAGAAAGTCGAGGGAATTGGGATCACAGGTTATGAGTCCTCTAGCTCAGAGAGTTTGGATGAGGAGCTAGGGATACCTGTTGTACGCACACCTGGTGTTAGGCAGGACAGATATGTGCCACCACATGCTCGTGTTACAGGTGTACAGAGTGACCCGCATGCATTGCGGAGATCCCAGAGGGTCAGATATCCTGTTGACAGGTTGACATACAGAGATTTTGCTATGCACTATGCATACATGACATCTATGGTGAAGCATGTGGAACCTACATGCTATACAGAGGCTGTTGGAGAGCATGTATGGGAAAAAGCAATGGATGTGGAAATGGACGCATTGGTCCATAATGATACATGGGACTTGGTTGCACTACCAAAGGATAAGAATGTTATTGGATGTAAATGGGTTTACAAAGTGAAGTGCAAATCTGATGGTTCTATTGAAAGACATAAGGCAAGATTGGTAGCAAAGGGTTATGCACAGACCCATGGATTGGATTATGATGAGACGTTTAGCCCAGTGGCTAAGATGGGCACAGTGAGAGCAGTCATTGCTATGGCTGCAGCTAATGGCTGGGAAATGCATCAGATGGATGTTAAGAATGCATTTCTAAATGGAGATTTACAAGAGGAAGTATACATGGCACAGCCAGAAGGGTATGTACACCCTAGATATCCCACTCACGTATGCAGGTTGAAAAAGGCATTGTATGGTCTAAAGCAAGCACCTCGTGCTTGGAGTGATAAGATGAGCAGATATCTTATCTCACTTGGTTTTCAGACTTCTACAGCAGATTCTTCACTGTATGTGAAGAAGACACAGCATGGGATTGTTTTACTAGTCATCTATGTGGATGACTTGATTATTACAGGTGATCATAGTGCAGATGTGATGCATGTCAAGAAAGCTTTGAGTGGGCAATTTGACATGAAAGATCTTGGTGAGTTGAGATACTTCCTTGGCATTGAAGTGGTGAAAGATCATGGAGGTACTTGGTTAGTACAACGCCAATATGCCTTGGATATGTTGGCAAAGTATGGCATGACAGGGTGTAAGCCTATGAGTACACCATTGGAGCAAAATGTGAAATTGCGGGCTGATTATGGCGAGGAATTGGATGATCCTTCTATGTACAGGAAGATGGTTGGTAGTCTCATATACATGACTATCACACGCCCAGATTTGAGTTATGCAGTGGGGCTAGTGAGCCAGTTTATGCAGAGCCCCAGGAAACCACATTTGGATGCAGTGAGACGCATCATGAGATATGTGAAAACCACAGCACATTATGGTTTATTCTATGAGAGTGGTAAAAGCTTGGACATACATGGCTACACAGATGCTGATTGGGCAGGTAGCGCATATGACAGGAGGTCTACTAGTGGATATGCTTTTACACTTGGCAGTGCTGTGGTGAGTTGGAGTAGCAAAAAGCAACCTACAGTTGCTTTATCCAGTACAGAGGCTGAGTACAGAGGTGCAGCCATTGCTACTTGTGAGGCTATATGGTTAAAGAGTCTCTTGGCAGATTTATGTGAGCCTCTTGATGGCAAAGTTGTCATACATTGTGACAACATGAGCAGTATGCAGTTGGCAAAGAATCCAGTATTTCATGCGAGGACCAAACACATAGAGGTCCATTATCACTTTGTCAGAGAAAAGGTGCTGGATGGTACAGTTGATCTTCACTATGTGAAGACTGATGAGCAGGTGGCTGATATCTTCACGAAGCCACTTAGCAGGGAGAAGTTTGAGTACTTCCGGACTATGTTGGGAGTACATGGGATGAGCTTGAGGGGGAGTGTTGAGAGTGTTGATATCCCAAGCTCATCTACATCTTCATCGGCAGTACATCATGAGCTTGAGAGGGGCTGTTGAGATTCAAGCTCGATGTCAGTGTGAGCCAGCTATGCTATGTGCTGGCAGATTAGGTAGGAACATGTGTGAGACATAAATGACCGCGTGTCCAGCTGGTCATAGTGTGTGTGGACATTACATTAGGTTTACTTTGTAGTGTGGACATAACACTATGTTGTGTTCTCCTTTGTGTGTGTGAGAGAGATGGTGACTATGGCTTCTCTCCTTCTTTATGGTTGATGATTATGGATTAGGGTTTGCTTCTCTTGTGTGTGTTACATCCTGCTTCTGTTTTTTATCAATCTCTACCTCGATCGAGCTAAAATTATCACAACACATATATTGGCTTCTCCAATCCTCATCACTAATGAGGAATGCAAAAGTGGTGAGCCACGAGAGGAACCTAGTTCCTAAATTGCCCTTCCGGAACCTCTTCACCTCATGCTTATTGAAGGTACAGTAAGCTCCTGCAGGGATGCAGATGTCGATGAAGCATCCAAGGCGCTGGATGTAAGGGCAGGCATATTGTTGAATGTACTTAAGTAGCTCAACAGGCACCCATCAACCATTGGGACTAGGAAAGGAGATGGAGTGGGGAGCCAAGTATTGCTCCATGTATGCAATCTACGTCTCATTATGTTGGGACGCAAGGGCGAGAAACTTTTCAAAGTAGACTTCACGAGCGAACATGACAAAGAGCTCGCTCTTGCTACCCGCCCACGGGGTGATGGGGAGAGGAACTCATAGAAGTTGTTAAAGTGGGTAGCCATGTGAATGCAAACAGATAGTGTGAGTTGCTTGGTTTCTATCGCGTAAAAATGAGAAAGAAGGCACCTTTGGCTATTTATAGTTAAAATTTAAACTTTGGCCTTTTCACACTAGACCGCTAGACAAAAAAATCATAGTTTGCAAAAATATTAAGATTTCAATTAAATAAAGATTGGTTAAAAAAGAGCCTGCTACAAAATTACAAGCATGTCATCTAATCTAAAATTGTTATAATGTCTTCATTTTTTGTCTCTCTTGTAACATTTACTTTATGTTGATCTCCATCTCCTTGTTGACTTGAAAGCTCGTCATTGCCTTCACCTCAATCCTGAAACTCTTGCCCCTCACGTGCATCAGAACAGAGGCTATTTTCCCATATACCCAGTTCATCTCTAAGCTCTTCCTCCACATGCCTACTATGTGTTGGTAGAGCTATGCACCTTGCTGCTCAAAATTCAAGGTCCCCCATTTGCCATGATTCTGAGACCATGGTTGTCCCCTCCTTATGCTTCCCAGTCTGTAAAAATATAGAAAGTGGCACAATAACTAGAAAGTGTAAGGATTAATTCTAGACATGTAGTGGAATCAGATATACCTTTCTTCTCAATCAACTTGAAACTTAACTCTTCCACATTGTCAAAGCCCATGATGCTAAAGTGTTGACACAGGTCTGCTAGGCTCCAATGCTTGCTTGCTGCCACTCACTCAATCCATCCATTTTGCATCATCACAGCTACCTTAATAAGCATAATTTCTTCTTCTGAGGCTTGAAGTAGCATCCATGTCTCGTGCTTTTGCATCCATCTTTGGTAGTGCAGACGCATGTACAAAATAGAGCGTGCCTTCAAGAACCTGGAAGACATTGTAGAATCTACTACATTGCACTTGTACACATCAGCTTGATCCTAACCCTCTCCTAGTAATCCTTGAATGATGTTAGACCGTACCTCCTTACAAATATACATTGTTTTTGTTTGGTGCATTGGCATGGAATTGAACATGTGCAAAAAAACATGTAAACGACAAAACCAATTTAGCCCTACTGACCTAGATGCCTTTGAAAACTTGAGTGATGTCTTGATATCAGTTACCATCTTAAACTTTAAGCATAAGATGGTCCAAGCATCAGGTTTGGGCCATTCGGGATTATTAAGAGGGGGGTTGGGGATCTCTTCTAGCTTGCCAAAAAAACCTAGTTTTTTATCTACAAAATATGAGTGAGAAAAGAAAAAGATATTATTCTGTACAAGATTACTTGGGCTTTGAGATACAAACATTGCCTCTCCAATGCATGCATAGCATAGCATAGAAAACTCCAGTGAGGCTTTGGAGTGGTTGTTCTTCAACATAATCAGAGGGAAAAATATATGCAGAGACATAAGAAAATGGAGAATCATAAGAAAATTTGAAACAAAAAATCCAATATTAGCATGTTTTTAAAGCTGTGTTTATATTACACTGACAGTTTGAAGGAAACCTTGGTCGTTGGCCTTGAATGTACAGGTCTCCAAGGGTATACACATGTTGCACTATGGCAACCAATCCTTCCTTCTTAGTATGCTTGAAGCCTTGTAGCCGCCCCTTCCAATGATGTAGCATATTCCCTAGTTGATGCACTCGATGTGGTCCCTTAGAGCTTGGCTGCATGTAGACCCAAGCCCCAACCTTGAATCTTGTTGGAGCCAAAACTCCATTCTCATCTCTTGTGTTATGCAGCACAAGCTCTTCCACCCTCTCCCTAGGTCTTCTCACATTACTGGAAGAGGTCAAGGTGGTAAGAAAAGAGAAGAAGGGAAAAGAAAAGCTTCTTTTACAATAGAGGAGTGGAGAGGAGAGAATGTTTAGGGTTTTCAGTGTAGCAATGGAAAGCTTAAAAGAGGGTTAGAGTTTGAGAATAGGCGAGGTTAGAAATGAGCTTTCCAAACCTAGAGTATGTTGGGGGGAAGTTTGAGAGGGAAAACACACTTTTGGGAAATTTTTTTTAATTTTTAGGGTTTTTAATCTGCATGATTCTAGGAGGGGGGACCTCTAAGTTTGGGCCCAAGAGGTAGGGGGACAAGAGTAGTAATTAGGCCCCATTAGTAAACCAAAGCCTAGGCCCCGGGTCAAAGAAGTCAAAAATGTGCACCCAACCCTCTTCCTATTGGTCCATTCCTAATCAAAAGTTAATCCAAGAGGCCCTCTTTGTGTCCAAAAAATTCCTAATGCCTAATCTCAAGTCAAAGTGAAGACTAGGGATCCAATGTCCTATGAAGCTGTTTCCCTAGCAGAGGCCAAGGAGAAGAAGATTCTATTGGAGGCTTCAGTGGGGATTTCTTCAAAGACTTTTCTAGAAGTAACCAGGCCGAAAGCATCAACCTCTCAACTTAAAGCAATTCTTGTGCGACCTCATGGACCCACATCAACTGAAAACTGCTCTACATAGGCTCATTAAGTTTGTTGATCTCAAATTGCACTTGGTGCAGCTTGTGAAGGTTAGGTAAGACCCAAATCTCGTCCAGTTTATGATGCTACTTTGGAGAGGAGGCCTGGTGTTGAATGCTATTATTGTCATCAATGAGGGCATATGTAACATGAGTGTCCCGCTATACGGCCTACCTATAGGAGTGAAGATCCACCACAAAATTTTTAACCTCCAACTGATACTCTTGGGCTCTTAAGCAGACTAAAGATTTCACCTCATCTACCTAACCAACCTAATCTAGAGATTGCACCTTGTCTACCTAACCAACCTAATCTAGACCAAGATGGCCCTTCAGGAGTTGCTTTGATGGAGTTTGTGGAGTCCTCTTTAGTGTAGAGGAGATCAAGAAGCCTAAGGTGGACAGAGGCAAGACCAAGATAGAAGAGGTGGAAATTATAGCTAATTCAAAGAGGAGGAGGAAGCACAAATCTAGAAGAAGACACATTACCATGTAGGATTTCTCCTTGGGGAAAAGTCAAAAGCCATATGACTTGTGCGATGGCTTGAAGAATATGAAGGTAAATATCAAACTACCACAACTTTTGGGTTTGGGTTCTTCTCTTAGGAGAGAGATGTCCAGACTTTTGAGAATCATGAAGAAGAAAGAGAAGGTTAGGGAAGTAGAGGTTAAGAGAGACAATAAGGAGAAGAAGGGGAAAAAGGTTAAACCAAGATGTAGTTCCAATTGTTGATGTGCACGTGAATGGTGCATGGGTGTTAGGGGTATTGACAAGTGGGGGTGTAGAAAAAAAATGTCATGACTATGGAGACTACAAAGAGTGTAATGTGAGAAGTGATGTTAAGGCAACAAGTGAAACAAATTAGGCAATTGGATACTAAGAAGGTTCTGGTATCCAAGAAAGTGGCTGTTGAAGTAGGTGGTGTTACTTCTAACCTTCCCCTTTTCATGTAATTGATCTTAAGTCTCAACAAAGATTAAGCCTTACCATCTTATCCTTGGGAGGTTGGTTGATTCAATCCAATGTCACACAAATATGGGGTCGAGGGGACTTCCCTATTGGGGAGAAGATCAAATATTAAAATCCTTTATAGCATCATGACACATCTTCCTCTTCTGATAATGAGAATAGTAGTTCAAGAATTGATGGGGATTTCTCTTCTGGTGGGTATGACTCTAAAGAATGTGTTGTACTAGGGTCCATGTTCAACCGACCCACATGATTATCCATGCTCCATATTCTCAAGCATTTCAATCCAATCATCTTAATACATTTATCATTAAAGACTTAGAATATAGAAATAAATACCTTGGTAATATCACCATGAATTCTAAATACATTATTCAATCTCGAATCGTGATTATAAATCATTACCCAAATATGATATAGATTAAATAAAAGCAAGATATAGAATCATGATATGAAAACTGCAATATGATTGTAATCCATGAAACAAGATTGCTAATTGATACACATCATATAATAGACAATGTCAATATACATATGTACACATTGTTATACATAGTCATGCTGCTCTTTGCATAGTCATGCTGCTCTTTTCTTGGCCCTCTACAAACTTCCAATATGCTAGTAAAGGTGAATGCATGCTGCCACAAACTTCCAATATGCTAGTAAAGGTGACTACATGCTGCCATAGACTTACAAGATGCAAGTAAAGATGCACCTTTTCAGAGAGTAGAGGATTCGAACCCCTTCACCACATTTTTATGCGGCTACACCATGCTCTTTCTAAGAGGATGGGAGAGGGTCTGTGTATATGATCAACCGACCCACTCCCACCCCCTTTGGAAACAAAGTGAGGATCAGTAAGTTCATGAAATCCAAATAAATTAATTCTACAACAAAGTCCAACTGACATGAAGAAACAAAATCCATCACATGAAGCTATATCGCGCTAATATTGAATGCTGCAAATAGGATTAAGCACCATCTATTCACTATTCAACAACAAAGTCAGCACCACACACATGAAATAAATGAATCTCACACATCGGAATGCTGCAAACAGGATAAAGCACCATCTATTCACTGTTTAAATAATATCATAGCATTTGAACAGTAAAGTAGGATTCTTAAAATTAAACTAGGTTTGCCATAGAAGTAAACTAGGACTGAATTTGAAGCTATGGACATCAATAAACTAGTTGATTAAGGTAGCAAAGTAGATCTTTGTAGGTTTGCCATAGAAGTAAACTAGGATTGAATTTGAAGCTATGGACATTAATAAACTAGTTGATTAAGGTAGCAAAGTAGATCTTTGTAGGCAAGAAGACTTGGATTATAAGATTAAGTTCATATGAGAGCTTTATCACGCATTTGAGCACGCATTTTGAGTAGAGCACATGGTAAAAAAATACATATGTATGTCCATCTCAGAAAGTGTGGGGGAGATCCATGTCCAAAATGCATCTATTGTGCATTGAAAGCTTGTCCTACTCCAAAGGAGTATCCAATACATTCTCCATAGCTCCAATGCACCATGCATGAAGATCACTTTTTAACTTCAGGATGTCATAGTGGCTAAATCATGTCTTTGTTAGCTACACCAAACACTAGTAAATTGTTAGAAACCCTAAACACCAATGAACAATCTAGTAAACTTGAAGCTTCGTGCAAACTAGTACCCATTTCCTAGCTGTCTTTCTCCTAAGCGCTCCCTCGATGAGGTACTTCATGTAGGCCATAACATAATACCCACAATCTACAACATTTGGTTGGGAAGGCACCTAGAGCATTCGATTGGTGTATCAATGATTAGAATCACATTTACTAACTAATAATAGTGTAAGGAGTTTTCTTCAATGTACCTCCATTTGTAATAAATCCATCTTCTCTTTGCACTCCCAAAGCAAGGCCTTCAAAGCCATACTTGAGCAGTTGGAGGAGACCAAATGAAGAGCAATGCAATCAAAAAATACAACCTACGATTGATATGTGGAATTCATTGACCAAGATAGTGGTCTTAAGTTGGTAAGTAAACTTATCTTAACAATGCATGACTGGGAGATAATGATCAAGGGCAGTTGTACCCATAGAGTCAAAGTACAACATGGCACCCTTATTGCTTGGCAACCCGTGGATTCTTTTGATGCAACTATTAAACATCACAAATAGAATCCAATGCCCCCTCTGTGAAAGCAAACAAGAACTTCCCGTGTGTTGCTTGGCCATTGAAAATGGATAAACCCATAAACTAGTTTGCAAGGTAATTTAGCAAGAGACAACACTACTTGTACCTGTCAAATACTATTGGGAGGAATAGAAACATGTGCTTCTGCATGTCTATTCCCTCAAAATAATTGCTCAATGATCTTGAATCAGCTTTTGCACATGGGGCCACAAATAAATACCACAAACTATCCAAAAACCAAACCCTATCGCCAACATCCATATAAGACAATATTATTACTATTTTAACATGGACTTTATTTACACATACATTACTTCGTACTCAAAAGTAAGAAGGTTACCCATGACAAGCCATCAAGGTACACTACAACACATCAGGGGCACAACAGTGTTTTTGTAGCATTTTCGGAAGGGAAATGTTAGGGGTGTGAAAAAACGTTGCTATACTATAAAAATATCCTACTTCTTTTGCCACTTCTTTTGCCACCGTGTTGTTTTTATCTTTTAAATGCACTAAACTTGGTACTCTGTTTTTTTTGCAAGATTATGTCTAATATATCACTTCTACCTCTCCTACCCTATCCTCCTCAAGCTCAAACAAGGTATCTCTTTTCTTTTCCTTCATCTCCTATGCAAACAAGCTTTCCATATGAAAGTTTCTTGTGCGTATTTTCCTTCTCTTTCCTCTCTTTTAAGTTTTTATTTTCTTATTTTTTCCTTCTTATTGAAGCTTAACCCTAACCCTAGATCCTATATAGAAACCCTAATTAAGAGCTCTCTATTAAAGCCTCACAAGTTAAGAGATCTTGATTTTTGTTTTTTTAAAAAATTCTTAATTTGGTTTGATTTTGTAGGTTTTCAACACATACAAGCCTCACAAGGTATGACATCTCTTTCTTGTATGTTTCTTGTCTTATGCTTTTACATGTTTAGAAGGTTTGTAAGTTTTAAGGCTTTTAAGATTAGGGTTTTTTAATTAATAATATTTTTCTTAATTTGGTTTTATTTTGTAGGTTTTCAACACATACAAGCCTCACAAGGTAAGAGATCTCTTCCTTGTATGCTTCTTTGCTTACGCTTTTACATGTTTATAGGGTTTGTAAGTTTTAGAGCTTTTAATATTATGGTTTGTTATTAATACTTTTTTTTCTTAATTTGGTTAGATTTTGTAGGTTTTCAACACCTATGCAAGCCTCACAAGGTAAGAGATCTCTTTCTTGTATGTTTCTTCTCTTATGATTTTGCATGTTGTAGGGTTTGTAAGTTTTAGGGCTTGTTATTTTTTCCATGCTATATGGATAGCCTTTTGAGAGTTATGCTTCTCTCAAGAGGTAGCCTTATGCCTTAGCCTCATCCATGAGGCTAGGACATAAAACTTATGCATTAGCCATATGCATAAGTCTCATGCATGAGGTTTATACATAAGGTTTAGTAGCTTCCAAGTACTAAGAGTTTCAAGTATGCATAAGAGTTTTAAATATTTATGTTTCTTCTTGGATAGATGGTACATTAGGAATTTTTTGGACCCAAAAAGGGCCTCCTAAGGATTCCTAATTTTAAGGGATTAGAGCTTAAAAAGTTGGGCTTAAGGGAGACAAAGCTTATGACATGACCCCTATTTTTTGCCCTGCCACATCAGCCATATCCCCCTAGTTTCACTTTTTAAAGGGAATATTCTCATACTCTCTCTCTTACTTTTTGACTTTTCTCATACTTTCTCTCTTAAAAAACACCACCCAACCAATATGTATGATGAAAATAAATTTTTCCCTCCAAAAAGCTTGTAATTCAAGGGTCACGTGGTCAGAAGCCTGTCAAAAGCCAGTACATCCATAACTAACTGTCAGGTCTCCACAACCCCATAAACATAACTAACTGTCAGATCCCGAAATTGTGGGGACTCCAAAAATTATTATTTTTTTATTTTTCTCATAAATGTAATTTATTGATGAAAAACTCCATGTTAGTATATTTGTATATCAAAAAGATCATTTTCTACTTAGAAAAACGGATTTGTGTTAAACCTGCAACAACAGCAAAGTTTTAACAGTCTCTCTCACTCCCTCTTTCTCTCTCTCTCTCTCTCTCTCTCTCTCTCTCTCTCTCTCTCTCTCTCTCTCTCTCTCTCTCTCTGCTTAGCTATGGAGCCTTTGCAAGCTGTGTGTATAGCCCCTTGTGAAGCTAGAAAACAAAAGGTTGATTTACACATTCGTATTCCTAAAGAGTATGGCGGCTCTAAAAAAGCTCATCCTACTCATGCACGATTTGTCCAAGCTCGTAGGATAGCTAAGGAGAAAAATGTAGATGTTTGGGTTGATGGGTATCTCTATCCAATTGACCCTCCATTAAGAGCAAACCCTCCTTTCTGCAATTTATCATCTTTTATACAATTTGTTGGTGAAGGAGAGCTTGGCTTGTTAGGATACTGCAGAAGATTGACTACAAGTGGAGCTTGGCAAACCCATATTCTTTAATCTCAATTGCAAGCATCACAATTCAGCCTTTTACAATGTTAAGAAGGACTTAAAACATCATCAGATAAAATGAAAGAGATCCTCGCAGAGAATGTGGAGAAGGATGCAAAGATTCAAAGGCTAGAGGAGCTTATCAAATGACTCAAACGACTCAAAGCAACGCAATGGTGCTCATGAACGCAAAAAGACATTGGCTGGTATAGAATCTCTTGCATTCAAAGGCTAGAGGAGCTTATCAAACGACTCAAAGCAACACAATGGTGCTCATGAACGCAAAAAGACATTGGCTGGTATAGAATCTCTTGCATTTAAAGGTGGAACACGGAAGAAAAGGATTCGTACAACAAAGTAAGTAACATAAACTTTCATTATGCATTCAGTGATTTAAACAAAATAGTCATGATTTGTGTTTTGCCAGGAAGTGTGTGGTTCTAATGAAGAGGGATGGAAGGATTTGATCAAAGATATTCTGAATACCAAGGATATTCTCTCAATTATTACTCACCCTCATCATCCTAAAATACGCCAAGCTGTTGTCAGCAATATAGTGAGTGAGATTACCACCTTTATCGATTCTTCATTAATCCAACATGCTTGTGATGCGTCTGGAATCAGCATGAAAGGGTACTAAGCAATTTGTCAGGTTGTAAAAGATGCATTTCTAAGACAAGGAATCATTGGCACTTTTTTCCCTACACTCAAGGTGATTCACAATGTCAAGCGTATCAATAATGATGATGTGCAGCGAGCTATAGGACAGTTTTATCACATTGAGGACACCATTAGACACAGGGTCGAGCAGAAAGAAAATCAAGACAACAAGTACAAAATTTCACTATGATGTTTACAATAACATCTTTGTTCATATTGAGAGACTACAACAAGCTATGGTGAAGTTCTATGGTCTTTCACCAGAAGGTGAGAACTTGCAATTGCTATTATTTATGTTTTTCAGTAGAAAATGAAGACGATTATTTTGTTTTGAATTTTGTAAATTACCATTTATTGGTAGTTTTGGGGAGCACACTTTCATTTGTGCTCAAGCTAGATGAGTGCCAAATTGTGAAAGGTTGGAAGCTAGAACGTATGAGCATTACGCTCATGAATGAGGCCATGATTTGTGCATGGGAAAAAACTACCAAACCGAGTTTTAGTGTGCAATCTGAGAAAGAGGTCTGGTGGCTTGGTGCATTCGAGGTACTGAAGGAGACACATGAGGTATTGACATGGATGTTTGAAAGGACTCCCTGGATAACAGATGTAATCAAAAAGCAAATTGATGGTCAACTTTTAGATGTAGAAAACATAGGAAAGTTCAAGGTGGATTGGCATCTTGGGGGAGATTTGAAGACAATTAAATGCATGATGGGTTGTGCTCAAGGCGTGACATCAAGATGGCCTTGTCCATATTGCAATGCTCAGATTGATATTCCTAGGCAGAAGAAGACAAATGGAAAAGGTATACAAAAGGTTGGTTATGTCGGGAAGGATGCCTCAAAAGGTCCCAAGAAAGGGAAGAAGCAACAAGAAGATGCAATAGATCCAACCGAGTCAACTGATGATGAAGATGAGGAACAACCAAATGCAAGATGGGTGGAAGGTGTCATGTCTCATGATATGCTAGGAGAACCAAACAAGAATTCAAATTGGAGCCCCATCATTAATTTTCCACTAAAGAATATTCACTTTTGCACACTTCATGCATTCATGAGAATCTTTGATCGATTGCTTGAGTGCCATATCGATTACGCATTCACAATGCCTACACAAGAGAGGAAAGTTACAGCCCCCCTTGGTAAATTAGAGCATCTTCTAAATTCTCTGGGCTGCCATGGTGGAAACGTGAAAATTGGAGTGAATAAGCAGGCCTCTGGTATGTCATACGAGGTTGCTCAAAAGGTCTCCATGACTGGATCAAAGGCAAGGAGAGTTTTGGAGAAGCTAGCAAACATAGAGAATTCAAAGAAGACTTGGGGACTCTGGAGAGACTTGTGTGCAATCACCACAAATGTAGATTATCCAATGCCAGCTCTTGTAAATATGCACAAACAGCTTTGGATAAATTTCAATAACATGGTTCGCATTATGAATCAAAGTAGTACAACTGCCCAAGAACGAGCATCATTCCAACAACATATCATAGAATTCACCAAAAGTGTGCTAGGTGCTTGGGGAGAGAGTAAAGTAACACACTATATGGTAAGTTGTATAGTAAAAAGATAAACTGGTGTTTTAACCTTGACTTTTTCTAATTAAGTTCTATTGTCATGTATATAGCACATAGTTTATGCGCATGGTGCATATTTCATGAACAAGTATGGATCGCTCGACATGTGGAGTACCCAAGGGATGGAGAAATCACATTATAAAGCAAGAGGGGTTTATTTCAAAAATACAAGACATGGAGGTGGAGCTTCTGTAGGAGGAACACGTACAAACTATTTACAAGAGATATTCAATTGGTTTTATCGCACAACCTTTGGAAGGGTATTGGTTAGGGAGCGGGCCCAACAATCTAAGCTTGCACAAGAGGCACGCAAGGCTGCAAAAAGTCATGCTCGGCTTGAATGGTTGCAGACCAACGCTCCCCATAGGCACGAATGAGGAGACAAGGGAGGCGTTGGGTTATGCACACACCAGCATAAATCCAGATGTAATAAGGCTAAGAAAATAAGTTTAGTTAGGTTTTTTTTCCCCTTAAAAAAACTATTAATAGTTTCTCTCTCACTTCATTTTCATTTCACTTTTTTAGAGAGCTTGAGCTCAAGATCTACATAGACACCCATGTAAGGACACCGGCACATCACCACGTTAGCATAGTCGTACATGGATATGGCATGCACCAAGAACACTACACGTGTTACCATGCCTTCACAAAACACAGTGCAAGGCACCCAACTTCCACATACTGACGACACCACAGAAGAGAGTGACCCCTTGGATTCTAGGACACTCCCAATGGGATCACCAGAGTCCAACCCTCCTCCCACAGCAACACCAGCACACATAGATGCAGGCCCTTCTAGTGGGAGGAAGCGTGTGAAGAAGATCCCACAATGCAGCCACCCCAGAGATCAAGACAGAGAGGCCAATGATGAGTAGTTCGACTGGGTTGGTGAAAACATTCCTAATTGTGTAGCACCATAGGTGGCAAGACCCTACTACCAGGACACGGTTCCCTACCTACTACTCGGGAGGAACTTGATACACAGGTACCACAGCAATAGGAGGAGGAGGATTCAGACTATGAGAGAGACCAAGAGGAGGTCCCTGCAAGTGCGCGCAAGCGTAGAAAGGTCAAGCTCTTCAAAGCCAAGGAAGTCCCAACCTCGCCAACGCATTAACACAACACAGAGAGCTCCAAGGAGAAGGATGCGCCAAGGGCATAGGGCTCTACAAGAAATCAAGTTTTATTAGAGAACACTGAGTTGCTCATAAGAAGATCCCCTTTTGCTCATAAGAAGAGCCCCTTTTGCTCGCACAGTGAAGGAGATTCTCCAACGATATAGAACAGATTTCCGTGTGCAGGGGATTGCCCTTGAAGCATTGCAAGAAGCCTTCGAGGCTTACCTTGTTGGGCTTCTTGAAGATACCAACCTCCTTACAATACATGCAAAGAGGATTACCATATCTGTTATTAAGGACATGCAACTAGCTCGGTGCATTTGAGGCGAGCGAGACACGATCTAGAGATCTTAGATGTTAACCTTTTTTTTAAAGCAACTCTTTTGTTTCAAACCCCCCTTTTTGTAACAAGCCTATCTGGCTTTCATTTGTAACCTTTTGATAATAATTAAAATTTTAAGTTTCTCTTACAATGTCTCGGTGTCATCATGTTTATTTAACATGGAGTGTCTATCATGTGCCAGTTTGTCACCCAAGGCATCAGAAATACTCTTGGAGGGCTGAGGAAGTTGTGCCAGAACAATGCGAATTTGGCCTCTATAAAACAGTGATGTAGGCTCAAAATTCGCACTGTTCTGGCACTTCACCCCTAGCCACTTAGGATCATTTCCAATACATTTATAATGAAGTTGAGCACACTAATTATGAGAAACAGTAGTTTATAAGATAAAAACACCTTTAATCATGTGTAAAAATATAGTGTTTATCATCCAATGCATCATAATTGCTCCTAGAGGACTGGGGAAGCTATGCCAGAACAATACGAATTTAGGCTCTGCAACGGCGGTGCAGGCTCAAAATTTGCACTGTTCTGGCACTGTTACCCCAGCCACACAGGATCATTTCTGATGCATTTATAATAAAGTTGAGCACACTAATTGTGAGAAATAGCAAATTATAAGATAAAAACATCTTAAATCATGTGTAAAAATATAGTATTTATTATCTAATGCATCAGAATTGCTCCTGAAGGACTGGGGAAGCTATGCCAGAACAGTGCGAATTTAGGCTCTACAATGGCAGTGCAGGCTCAAAATTTGCACTGTTCTGGCACTACTCCCCCAGCCACTCAGGATCATTTTTGATGCATTTATAATGAAGTTGAGCACACTAATTGTGAGAAATAGCAGTTTATAAGATAAAAACACCTTAAATCATGTGTAAAAATATAGTGTTTATCATCTAATGCATCAGAATTGCTCCTAGAGGACTGGGGAAGTTATTCCAGAACAGCGCAAATTTAGGCCCTACAATAGCGATGCAGACTGAAAATTCACACTGTTCTGGCACTGCTCCCCCAGCCACTCAGGATCATTTTTGATGCATTTATAATAAAGTTGAGTACACTAATTGTGAGAAATAGCACTTTATAAGATAAAAACACCTTAAATCATGTGTAAAAATATAGTGTTTATCATCTAATGCATCAGAATTGCTCCTGGAGGACTGGGGAAGCTATGCCAGAACAGCGCGAATTCAGGCCCTGCAATAGCGGTGCAGACTGAAAATTAGCACTGTTCTGGCACTGCTCCCCCAGCCACTCAGGATCATTTCTGATGCATTTATAATAAAGTTGAGCATACTAATTGTGAGAAATAGCAGTTTATAAGATAAAAATATCTTAAATCATGTGTAAAAATATAGTATTTATCATCTAATACATCAGAATTGCTCCTGGAGGACTGGGGAAGCTATGCTAGAACAATGCGAATTTAGGCTTTGCAGCGGCGGTGAGGCTGAAAATTCGCACTGTCCTGGCACTGCTCCCCCAGCCACTTAGGATCATTTCTGATGCATTTATAATGAAGTTGAGCACACTAATTGTGAGAAATATTAGTTTATAACATAAAAACACCTTTAATCAGGTGTAAAAATATAGTGTTTATCATCCAATGCATCAGAATTGCTCTTGGAGGACTGAGGAAGCTGTGCCAGAACAGTGCGAATTTAGGCTCTGCATCGGCAGTGTAGGCTCAAAATTCACACTGTTCTGGCACTGCTCTTCCAGCCACTCAGGATCATTTCTGATGCATTTATTATGAAGTTGAGTACATTAATTGTGAAAAACATTAGTTTATAAGATAAAAACGGCTTTAATCATGTGTAAAATTACATTGTTTGTCATCCAACGCAGAATTTCTCTTGAAGGATTGAGGAAGCTATGCTAGAACAGTGCGAATTTAGGCTATGCAGTAGTGGTGCAGGCTCAAAATTCGTAAAATTCACACTATTCTGGCACTGCTCCCCCAGCCACTCAGAATCATTTTTGATGCATTTATAATCAAGTTGAGTACATTGATTATGATGAGAAACGATAATTTATAAGATAAAAACCGTTTAATCATGTATAAAAATACATTATTTATCATCCAATGTATCGGAATTGCTCGTGAAGGACTGGGGAAGCTATTCTGGCACTACTCCCCCAGGCTCCTAGGGTCATTTTTGATGCATTCACAAAAACATTGATGGTACAAACTAAAAAAAACAATGATGAAAACAAGTTTGTAAAAATTGTATTGTATTCATAAGAAATGATACATCATCTTTACAAAAGCTTTCTTACAATATTGAGCTTTCTTCTCTTGTTATTGGGCAGAGTGTGCTCAAGGAGTGATTGGGCTATTTCTTGAGGATCCTCTATGCCTATGCTTTTGGCTATACCTATATGAGCAAGAAGCTTACCCCTAAATCCAGAACCAAAAACATCGAAGGCAAGGGATTTTTTAATTAGAACTATAAATTTGGTGCTCTGTGCCATAGAGGCTACACAAACTACCTTAGAGAGGGCTTTCAAAAAGAAGAGAGTGAAGGCAGATTGAGGGGTGTAGTCCCTATGGATAATGGTGATGCCATCCATAGGAAGTCGACCAAGATAATGCGCCAACAACGTAGCATCATGTCCATGGACCTTGGTCTCTACTGCTGCCGTCGTCTCTCCTAGCAAATGCGTCAATTTCAACCACCCTCTGTAATTAAAAGAAAAATCAAAATATTTTCCTATAGATAATTACAAATGTTTCTAGGTTGTAAAAGGTCAATTATTACCTCTTGCTCAATGTCTTCTTTTACCAAAGTGCTGGTGGGGGCAGAGAGGTCAATCGAGGACTTAGCCTCATTCTTTTTTGGTGCTTTGGTCTCCTCCATTGCTCCAGCAGCAGCAAGGGTATCCTTTTCAACCTCTAGCTTGTCTTGTAAGGTTGTGAATTCCTCCTCTCAAACTAGGTCTTGCTCCGCGGTCTCAACTATAGCCTCCTTGACCAAAGCAACTGTCTCTACGATAGATTCTCCAAGGGGTAATATAGCACTATCTAGGTGAGGACCGAGGTTGGACATATTGAAGGTCCACCTCACATCGCGTGTATATAATGCCCAGACATTCATCCATTCTCAAGCCAGCTGTCTTTTCAAGGTCATGAAGAAATAAGTATTCTTCACCTTCCACCACAATGGTGCTCAAGAGATTGATCTCAAGCTCTAGAAGCACCTTGCTCTCCTGGTGTGGAAAAGATGGCTCCACATCTTCTACTACAGTGGGCTATTTAGCTCTGCAGATTGTGCACCCTCGAAAGTGCTCTGATGCAAGCTGCTCTTCTACACTAGCACTCATTCCTACTGCCTTCACTTCCTTGTCATCCCTCAAATACCCTGCCAAGTGCAATGCAGGCATCTCTACCTCCTCATCCGAATCCTTATCGCTGATGATGAGGAACACAAAAGTGGCGAGCCACGAGAGGAACCTAGACCTAGATGCCTTTGAAAACTTGAGTGATGTCTTGATATCACTTACCATCTTAAACTTGAGTGATGTCTTGATATCACTTACCATCTTAAACTTGAGTGATGTCTTGATATCACTTACCATCTTAAACTTTAAGCATAAGATGGTCCAAGCATCAGGTTTGGGCCATTCTAGATTGTAAAGAGGGGGGTTGGAGATCTCTTCTAGATTGCCAAATAAACCTGGTTTTTTATCTACTACAAAATATGAGTGAGAAAAGAAAAAGATATTGTTCTGTACAAGATCACTTGGGCTTTGAGATACAAACATTGCCTCTCCAATGGATGCATGCATAGCATAGAAAACTCCAATGAGGCTTTGTAGTGGTTGTTCCTCAACATAATAAGAGGAAAAATTATCTGTAGAGACATAAGAAAATGGAGAATCATAAGAAAATTAGAAACAAAAAATCCAATATTAGCATGTTGTTAAAGCTGTGTTTATGTTACACTGACAATTTGAAGGAAACCTTGGTCGTTGGCCTTGAATGTACAGGTCTCTAAGGGTATACACATGTTGCACTATGGTAACCAGTCCTTCCTTCTTAGTATGCTTGAAGCCTTGTAGGCGCCCCTTCCAATGATGTAGCATATTTCCTAGTTGATGCACTCGATGTGGTCCCTTAGAGCTTGTAGACCCAAGCCCCAACCCTGAATCTTATTGGAGCCCAAACTCCATTCTCATCTCTTGTGTTATGCAGCACAAGCTCTTCCACCTTCTCCCTAGGTCTTCTCACATTACTGGAAGAGGCCATGGTGGTAAGAAAAGAGAAGAAGGGAAAAGAAAAGCTTGTTTTACAACAGAAGAGTGGAGAGGAGAGGAAGTTCAGGGTTTTCAGTGCAGCAATGGAAAGCTTAAAAGAGGGTTAGAGTTTGAGAATAGGCTTCCTGAATCTAGGGTAGACTAAAGAGGGATAGAGTTTCTGTAGCAATGAAGAGGGAGGGAGCTTAAGAGAGAGAGAGAGAGAGAGAGAGAGAGAGAGAGGGAGATTGAGAGGGAGGGAACTTGAGAAGGAGGGAGAGCTTGAGAGGGATGGAGTTTTTACATCAATGGAGAGCTTAGAAAAGGAAGAAAGAGGGAGAGGGAGCTTGAGATTGAGGGAGCTTGAGACTGAGGGGGGAGAGGGAGCTTGAGAGTGAGGGAGTTTGACAAGGAGGGAGAGCTTGAGAGGTATGGAGTTTTTGCAGCAATGGAGAGCTTAGAAGAGGAAGAAAGAGGTTCAAAATGATCTTTCCAAACCTAGAGTATGTTGGGGGGAAGTTTGAGAGGGAAAACACACTTTTGGGAAAAAATTAAAAATTTTTAATTTTTAGGGTTTTTCATATGTGCGATTCTAGGTGGGGGGACCTCTAAGTTTGGGCCCAAGAGGTAGGGGGACAAGAGTAGTAATTAGGCAAACCAAAGCCTAGGTCCCCTAGGGTCAAAGAAGTAAAAAATGTGCACCCAGCCCTCTTCCTATTGGTCCATTCCTAATCAAAAGTTAATCCAAGAGGCCCTCTTTGGGTCCAAAAAATTCCTAATGAAATAACTTGTGGCGCGATGTTATACACGCATGAAAGAGAAGTAGATATCCTACTAACAACATTTGTAAGTATATATTAGCATCAAACCGTATCTAATCTTTTAAGAAAATAAGATTACCTTAAATAACAACATCAAATCCTAATGAAATAACTTGTGGCGCGATGTTATACACGCACGAAGGAGAAGTAGATATCCTACTAACAACATTTGTAAGTATATATTAGCCTCAAACCGTATCTAATCTTTTAAGAAAATAAGATTACCTTAAATAACAACATCAAATCAATGTTCATTTATTTTTATTTCTATAGCGTGAAGTAGTGGACCACCCCCTAAGTAAGATGAATATGATTTTGCAATACAATGGGGTTTGGAGCTCTCTTTGAAAGGGTGCAAGACAAAAGATTTATTGTTATATTTTACTGGAGGACATGCTTTGGCAAGCATGGCAAGTAAGTACATTCCTAAAACCATAAGTTCTTTGTTTTTGCAAAATTGATTTTCATTTGTGTTAGTTTTATTGTGTTTGGGGATCATGTTAGTACAAACGATGTTACTACAAAACGGTGTTACTACAAACAATGGTTCAAATGTGCAAGCAAAAAGTAATGGAAATGTGAGAGAAGAGGGTGGAGCTACATGGGACAATAATAATCAAAATGCATGAGATGTAGATCCCCTCAATGTAGCCCTAATGTGTAAAAGAGAAAAATAATAAGATGCTACAAATGAATATTTTTTTATAGGCCATAAGAAAGAGATTTGAAAGAAAATATATGAAAAGAAACTCACAGTTGGTTTAAAATTGAAGAGCGGATTCAAGAGTCATAAAGAGTATAATTTTAATTATTTCTTAAAATATAAAGATCATCAAAATGAGTACATGAGAAACATTTAAAAAGAGTGATAATAATAAAATGAGAAAGATAACATGTTATATGCTCCAGCTTTAGATTTGAAATAATGTTTAATACTTTTAGAGTTTAGAATGTATTTGTGAATCTAGGATCCAATGTGGACATTTTTTTGAAACAATTAGAATTTTCTCTTTGTGCTCAAGAGAGATTTTTTGCTATTTTGTGGATTTTTTGAGAAGTCATAATTAGAGTCAATTAAAATAAGGTCTATATGAGAGGTTTTTAGATATTTTGAAGTAGAAACATATTACAAAGCAAACTCTTAGCTGATTCATTCTTTTATGTGCCTAAACCTACCCTCCAAATTGGTACACATAAGTTATTTATAGCTCATTACTTGCATAGTTTTTTGTGCACCACGATTTTGTGGGTGATTTTTGTGGTTGAAGATGAAGGTTTTTGGCCTAAAGACCTTGAGACCCAAAATGTGCAGAATTTAGGGGACTCCAAAAGTTTCCTTAATGAAAATTTCCAATTCCTTAGCGTTTGGGAGATACAAGCTCTTGAATAGGGTCATTTTCCCAATGGTATAGATTTAACATGGGCCTCTCGCCCAAAAATTTCTATGAATTTATGTATTTGATTAAACTTCCATGGAGAGGAGTCTTGTGTGAGTGTGAGTGAGAGTAAGAGTGAGAGTAAGAGAGAGTGAGAGTGAGAGTATGAGTGTGAGTGAGAGTAAGAGTGAGAGTGAGAGTGAGAGTATGAGTGTGAGTCCAAACTCCGAGTGAGAAAGTTCAGGGATGGTTGAGAGAGTTGAGCTCCACCATGGAGTTTGTTTTTCATCTAGTTGTAGTAAATTATATAGTAGTGATGTGTGGACATAGCCTAATAATGGTCTGAAGCCTTTTTTTCCTCTTTAGGAGGTTTTTTCCCCCAAGCATATACACACTCTTATGAGTGTGTGTAAGTGACCTTATCATGTCACTTTACTTGTACTTCACTCATTCTTATCCATCTACTTTGAGTGTTGTGCTTCTCTCTAAGTGTTTTGCTCCTGTTCTATCTCTCCTTGCTTACTACATTTGTGTGTATGTTACTAACTTTGTCTCTACTCTAACAATTGGTATCAAAATTAGGTTCTCTCCTTGTCATATTCTTCTCCAGCTACTCTTTTAAGTAGAGAGAAGATAAAAGTCAATTTCACTCGGCTTAAAAAGTCTTTGTGCCAAGTGTTTCTAGAAGGTGATGTGACAAGTGGAGCCAACGACATAAGTCTATAACATCAAGCATGAGTCAATGAGGGATTATGTATCTCTTCTTAAGAATTTGAATTCTTGGTACAAGCTTTGGGAGAGGTCCACCGATAATAGTTGTTGCCATTATTCTGGAAGGGACTACGAGACCCTGAATGTACAAATATTTGCTTTTGTCAAAATTAGCCACACTGGATGTGTGTTAAACATTGGTTATTGAATTTGAGGATAACATGTTAGAACTACCTCATCCTCCTAAGGAAAACAAGACTCATCCTAAGTAATTTGAGGATAACATGTTAGAACTACCTCATCCTAAGGAAAACAAGACTCCACCATTGGCTGCATCGTTTATGGGGTCAAGTCGTCTCATCAGCACTAAAAAACATGATGGTCAAGGAATTACTAGAAAATGTCAAGCTAAAGAAGGTAAGGGAGACTCTGAGTAATACACACCTTTACCCAAGGAGGGATTTAGTCTGGTGTTCAATATGTAGATAAAATCATACAAGCAGTTAACACATGCATATGTGACCCAGACACTTGCAAAATCATGAGACATCCATGTGTAGATATGGTACTCAAACTACTAGCACAAACACTGGTAGCTAGACCAGCCCTAGATTTACTTGCACTACCCATCCCCATAATGGTAATACTGGCGGATGGACGTGTGTTGGGATAAGTTTATGCATGAGGAGGAATGTTTAGGGTTCCTGACGTGCCCTTACCACCATCGGTATTTCCACCACAACCACCTCTACCAAAGATTACTCCAATCAATCAAGTTTTAGTTGAAGAACTGCTGGAAGAAAGTGAATATCCGTGTGAGTTTGAGCTTAATATGAATATTACAAGGAGCCACAGAGACATGAATGAAACAACCAAGATACCTTTTTAGATACAATGTTATCATTATCAAGGATCTAATTGCATAGCAAAATGTCGACACAAACTGGTTGCTTATACTTAGTAAGCAAGGTCCACAAGCAAGTTCCACAACAAGCACTAAAGACTCTAGCATTCACATGTAAAAAGTGTGGAGAGGTCCATCTAATAAAGGATTATCCATACAAATCAAGTGAGGAAGCAACAACTTCCACCAATCCTACAACAAGCCTATCATGCTTGATAAGCATACAATTGGGACATATTCTAGGAGCATTAAATGTGCTTATTCGTGTCCAGACTCACTAGATGAACAAAGAGAAGATAAATGTTCACCAATCATCGGCCAAAAAAGATAAGAGGAGATGACCAAAAAGGGCAGGCAATGGTCATGATTTAGGATGGCATGAGACAAAAGAAATAGGATCAATAGGCAAGTCAAAAGAGTGTATAAAGCATCCCTAAATAAATAGCCTTGGAAAGGCTAGCTATGTTGGTAGAGCCAACCAGGTTGTTTGGCCGCCGCTGCCCAGACTGTCCCATTGTATAACAAACTATTATGGTTTGAGCCTTCTTGCTTTTGTAAACAACCTTGTAACGGTTTCTTGAAAATGGGTAATATCCAAATGGATGTAAGCAATAAAGGGGGATTGTTTCTAATATGTGTGGGTTAGAGGATAAGGAGCTGAGGGGATAGTTGATGAGCTGGGCTTTGCAAATGTATTGCATTGTATTGTTCAAGCTAATATTGAAGAATTTTATAGGGGTTAACTTGTCTCCATTTCGCTCTGCATCCTAGCATGTAAGTCCTAAATAGAAAATCTAGTCGAGGTAGATCAAGAAAGGAACTACACACATACTTGTGTCAGGAATGTTCACGAGAGAGTCATAAGAGTGTAATAGACAGTGCATGGAGAATGAAGAGAGCTCAAATTGAGAAATGCACTACTGCCACCCATAGATAATTCAAAGCTACAGGGTGTGAAGGGCAACTGCATCTCTAAGAAGATTTCCACAAGGAATTTTGCACCACCAAGAATGGCAGAATAAAAAACCACAAAGGAAGCAAGAAGGAGAGCACCAAGAACTTTAAGATAGAAGGAAGGAAAATCAAGAATAATAAGAACCGATAGCTGTGCGTGAAGGATGTCTCTCAAATACCCAAAGTTCAAGGGCAAGAGTTAGTAAGGTCCAAACGCTCGCATCTTCACCTTTAAGACCACCTGAGCTCTATTTCCACAAAAGATAGAGTACTTTGTGACAACTCGCGGTAGCAAAGCCACTAGTTGGTATGCACAATATGATGTGGAGAACTTACAAACATTTGAAGAATTGAAGAAAGCTTTCCTGAAAAGATTTAGGAGAGATAAGACCATCACAAAAGTACTAGGTAAGCTGCAGAGGCTGACTCAAAAGAAGAGGCCAACATAGGATTATGTAGGAAAATTTTGAGCACTGCTAATGCGTCTAGAGTAGCCCAAAAAACCTACTCTAGCCACACTGAGTCAATGGTTTGTGATAGGACTGAGGGAAAATCTCCAGACAATGGTGGCCGCGTATGATTTGGAGACCCTCACCATTGAAATAGTGGTGGACAGGAGAAACCAGAGCTTAGGGGACCTTGAAGCAAAAAAGCAAAGATCCTGAGAAGAAAAAGAATGATAAAATAAAGAAGAAGAAGGAAGAAACTTTTGAGTCAAATTTTGGAGAAGAAACTTCTAAATCAAAATCAGATTCCAGTCAGGAGACGGATCTTGTGAAGAGACGAAGCCTTGGAAGAAAAAAGGTACGAAGTTGGTAGTGGATGTTCAAGATGACTTGAAGGCTGTCCTAGCCAAGCTTGCCAAAGGACATTGTGACAAGATTTAGAATGAGGGGGAGTTGGGTTGATATGCTTCTACTATAGTGCCCGAGGGCATAGAAAAAATAACTCCCCCATGTCACAACATCATCACCAAGAATTGTAAGAGGCAAGGCCACAAAGGGAGGCAAACCCAACAGAAGCTGATGCAACAGTGAATATGGTAAAAGTAGATGAATGGGCAGGAAAACAACAAGAAAAGACATGAGTGGTGATGGCTATGACAAGATCACAAGGACTTGTCAAGACGGTGACATGCAAGAATTCTGAGCTAGAATAGAAGAAAAGTCCGCAACAGTCGGTAGGGCAACAGAGAGTTTGAGAGAAAATCACCAAGTTGGTGCAGAGTGTCCAAGGGATGGTGGGGAAAATGGAGGAAGTCCCGCTCCTGAGTGAGTATACTAACATGGATTTGGACAGGACAAGCCTGGTCAAGAAAAGGGAAGAAATTGCAGTATGCACAAGAAGCCGCTATGCAATGATAAAATGACTGAAGAAATGATGTTAAAGTACCAACTAGAGCCTAGTACCACCCAAAGTAGTATAGATAGGAAAACTGACAAGTAAAGGTTAGGAAAAAGAGAGAGAAACAAAGGAGGGATAAGTAAAAGTGTACAGAGGCCAAAGTATGCCCATGGCCAGGGAGAAAAGCAGCAACCCCATAAAGGAATATGACCTGTGGTGGTAGGATCTCAGAGCAAGATAAAGCTACACATCACATTGGATTGAATGTTGAATTTGGTTCCCAATTATAGGCAAAAGATACTCCAACCGCCATAGTGCCAAGCTAAATATTGGGATAGATGTTCACACAAGAAACTAAAAATACAGCCGTAGAGTTTAGAAATGTGGAAACAGTCCAAGACTATGACACATTCATTCTAGAGGTGACCATAATGATCAGAGGGGAGACATTGTCAAGGGTCATTGTAGATAGAGGATTAGGAGTAAATATAATGCCAGATGTGAGGTGAAAAAAAGAAAGAAAACCCTGCCTCTACAGCCCTTCCACCTCGCAAACTTGGAAACACACACACGAACGGGGGCACCACCAGCCACCGGCTGGAACGTTCCTCGTACTTCACCACCCAACCCACGCCAGACAGAAAGCATAAAACAGGGGCACCATAGACAAAGCAAACACCCAGCAATATATTTCTAGTCAACACATCATACAAGCTTCTCCCGACACAGAAGCCTTACTCACACAACTTAAAACAAAACAGGCTCAGACCTGTCAGCCGAGGATACACCACATCCCCAATCACCACATAATCCACTCGCCTGCGTGCTGTATCAACCACACCAGAATGAACCCGGCCACTCCCACTCCAGAAGGCGCCCACACCAGGCTAACCCTCGAGTCCCCTGCAGCCCATCACTTCTGCATGTGTCGTCAGCAGCAGCTTCACTCCACGCTCTCTCTCTCTTTCTCTGTGCTGATCCTCTGCCAGCCTCGCACAAACCCAAGCAGCTTATCTGCCCTGCTACTACCGGCCCACCACCAACAAGCAGCAACTAACCTTTCTCTCTGCCTTACTCGGCACCCTCTCTGTCCACAGCCCTGTCTCCAAGGCGGCCCACACCAGCCTGCCTTTCACCTGCAGCTTATCTGCTTTTCACCATTCACCTGCCCTTCAGCAGCTGCACCCCAGTTCACTCACACTAGAGCTACCTGCTCTTGCTATTATCCACGAAACTCCAAAACCCAATAGCTCCATGGCTCCTTTCAACTTCTGGCTTCAGCTCTTTCTCTGCAGAATGACCAGGCCCTCCGCCTTCATACAAGGCGGCCACCACCTCACAGCATCGGCCCTCCAGTCCCTCTGCTTTCGAAACCACTGCCAACCACCCCTTGCTTCTCTTCTTGCACTTCAGCCACGCCAGTCCGTCACCAAGTCGACCAGCCTTCACACCAGCTCTGCTCACCTCTTCACACGGGGAGGCTCCCACCACCTCTGCAGCCCATCTACTCTTAACCAGCTGCGCTCCAAAGCCCACCAGCTTCTCTAGCCCGTCTTTGTTGCGCCCTCTGCAAACCTTCACTGCAAGTCGCCAGCCAGTCTACGAGGCAATAGCAGCTTCACCCACCTGGCTGCCCTTTCTCTGCACTCTTGCGCTGTCAGCCCGACCTGCTCTTTATACAACGGCCACCTCTCTCGGCTGTCCACTGCCCGCTCTGCAGGCGGCTTCCTTCGCTAGACTAACAGCAGCCACACCACACTCGAAAGCCAGCCTCACTTGGGCACTGTTCTGCAGCTACGTTGTCGTGAAGTGTGCGGTACAGCCAGGAAAGTACGAGACTTCTAGCTGTGAGAGTGAATGCCAAATCTAACAAGGAAACTCACACACAAAATTTCCCAAGGAGTATTGAACATCACTATTTCCAATGACAAATACATGTGTCGATTCACCTCAAAACATCCTTGAATTCATCCTGATGATTGCACAAAATTGCATGAAATCCTTTGAACCATTCACATGTAGGCATAACAAGGCCTTCCAATTTTCCCAATATACATGTGACCAGTTACATCCTTTACATCCAGTGCCATCAAAACCATTATTTCGAGATGCACTTTTTCACCTGAAAACCTGCCTTAATATTCTAACATTTCACAAGCAAAAGATAGCATATGGCATAGCTATTTCATGCTCATAATTTCCGAAACTCAATCAAGCAGAAACAAGGCCAACTTCCCGTGTTTAAATGTGCTAAGAGGATACCTTTTTCCACAAAACATCAAGTTCTAAAAAACAACCATTAGCTTGTTCACCAAGCTTTTCTCAATTCCAAATCCTTTAAGGATTTTTGGGTCTTACCCCTTTTCCTAGTCCAATAAAGTAGTAAAAAAAAAGCTTATCTGAAGTATGAATGGATTTACACTTTGATTTTTTTTTATTTTTGCTTGTCTCAAAAGTCGCTTCAACGCCGATTATGCGAAGGAGAAACGCGGGGAGCAGCATCGCTTCAGTGTCGATTTGAAGATGGTTTTTCCCAAAAGTATATTATCATGTAGTATTGAATTTACCCTTTAATTCTAACACCTACAAAGCACAAGCAGTATATATATTTTTGAAATAAAAGAAACTGGTCGAATGGACGCTGTTCCCTCTCTCTGCAGAATTTTTCCTCACACTGAACTCGCCGCCGTCCGCCTCTAGTTTTTTCTCTCTTTCCCGCGGAGAACTCGGCGCCCCCCACCACCTTTTGTAGCTTAATAGTCGGCTTTCCATTTTAAAAAAACTGCGCATTAATGCTTGTGTTTCTTCTAGAGTTTATTACACATAAGCTGCCAGCCAAATGTCTCATATTCATTTCTTTCATTACCAATATAGAGAAGCAAGTATGCATGTAAGCGGTTGCATCATCCATTAAAGCACCCCATGATTTGGCGCCATATCTTCCCTCTTAGCTACTGCTCCGCATGATATACAGGCATTATTTTCTAGAACACGTTGGAGACTCTCACTTCCAAAAGAATGTCCACATAGAAGTATGGTTGCATCATGGTGCTCACCCTCTTGTAAAGCTCTAGCGAAGGCCTCATCATTTTCATAAAAGGGATCCATCAACCGCCTCTTACTCCTCCTCCTCTTGTTCATCTTTATCCTCCGGGTGGCTTGCAAGCGAGAGACCAAGCTTAAGTGGTGGTTGCACTGAAGCCAACTTAGAGACACATCCACTTCCTCATCCTTCTTATTAACATACTCATAGTCAAAGCTGCCCCCACTGCCAGCTCTGGAGACCAACAAGCTGAGAGAAGCTCTTTTTAATGGCTCGATAGACTTGGATGAGTTCTCACAACACTGGCTCCCACTGAATTTCTTTTAACTCATCTGGCATCAAACCTTTGCATTTCCATACATGTTAAGAAGGATGTTCCCTACTACAAGGTCCATCATATGCATGAAACTCCATAATTCACACCACATTCATGTACAAAAACTCCTAGATCTTGCACTGCCTCAACTCATCTTATTGAACCTCATTTACAATATGAACATATGTACATGGCATCATATAATGACTCGTCATGGCACTTAACTCATGCATCTGGATTTGTATTTGATGGCCTCACATGCACGGTTTCACATCATAGACGTGCCATGGCACGACATCCACCCCCTCTAAACCTGCACATCCTTTGGTATGTGCCAAATCATCATCAAGGTCCACATATAGCTGGATGTCGTCTTCATCTTCTGCAGTTCCAGGAAGATCATCCTCTTCCTCTTCAACCATATCCATACTACCATTGTCAAGCCTCTCATCCTGAATCTCTTGTGAATCAAAAGGATCACTATCATGCCTTCTTTTAAATATCTTGATTCTTTTGCCAGCCACAAGATTCTTTACTTCTGTTCCATCAAGCTCACACAGAGTATACGTAGCATTTCCATGCACATGCTTGACAATGTAAGGGCCAAACCATCTTTTTGCAAATTTTCTTTGAACAGTGAATTGGTTGTCAAGGCTACTATCATACATTAAAACCCAATCACCTTCTTCAATAGGTTTTGGCCGGAGTCTGTGTCTACTATCAAATCTTTCTTTATTTTTCAACCTTGCATCTTTCAAGCGAGCTTTAGCAAGCTCTATATCTCCAGGCCTCCTCTCCAACTGTCTTATTCGCAATGCAAGGAGGTCATCTCTGCTCAATCCTTCCATCCAGGGCAATACATTCCAAGTTAGAATTACTTCTTCAACTGGCATCACTGGCTTCTGACCATACATTAATTCTGCAGGCATGTATCCTGTCACTGAGCTATGAGTTGTACGGTCAGCCCACAAGGCATATGGTAGCAGCTTTGGCCACTCTCTCATTCTTTCTCTACATGCCTTAGCCAAAGCTTTAATGATTGGAGGATGTCCTCGCTCACTTTTTCCATTGCCCTCAGGATTGTAAGCACATGTTAGGGACAGTTTGATACCAATTCTAGAGAAGAATTCCCTTGCTTCTTCAACATCTAGCTCACCCCTATCAGCTGTTATTTTCCCAACACAACCATATCGGCAGATCACATCTTCCAAGAGAAATTTGCATACTGTTTCCGTACTCTTTGTTCTAAGAGCACGCCCTTCTACCTGATTTGTCAAATCTTCTCTTGCAAGTGCTATATACCGCATCTGCCAAATTCCCAAAGGCATTGTAACTAGATCCACTACCCATTTGTAGTGCATGGCAGGTGGGTAGGTTGGTTGCAAGCCATCACGATGCCGCACATTCGAGTACATTTGGCATACTATGCATGTTTCCACATATTGGGAAATATCCTTGTACATTCCTCTCCACCAATATTTTTCCTTTATTTTGGTAAAGGTAGCCCACACACTTCTATGCCCAGCCCAGAGACTCTCATGGAATTCTTTCACAAGCTTTCCTTGAGTCTCTTTATCACATATGACTCTCTGTGGCATAGCATTCCTCTGCTTAGGATGCTTCCAGAGATACCCATCCTTTAGGAAATAACCATATGCTTTTCTGCGGATCCTCTTAAATTCTGAGTCAGACCAATTTTCTTGCCTTGTCAGAGTACTCAAATATTGACCAATAAGCAACCAATCCCCTTCATATATTTCCTCAATAAAAGACTCAAGTGCATTTGATAGGCAAATATGATCCCCCTTTGCATATGCTGTAGTATAGAATTTTGTACCCACATCATCAATGTCACTAATCATTTCTTTCTCATCTTCATACCTGGCTCTTGATAGCATATCTGCAACTGGATTATCTTTTCCCGCAATATGCTCAAACTCAGGATTTAGTGACTTGATATAAGCAATCCACCTAAGCATAGCAATATCTGGAGTGGTACAACTTGCTATCATCCCAAGAAGTGGCAAGCAATCAGTTTCCACAAGTACAGATGCCCCAATAAGATATTCTTTTTCACATTTTAGAGCAGTGACTATCCCCCATAACTCTCTCTTGATCTGTGGATACTTTCGTTGCCGAAAGCTTAACACCTTTGCTCCAAATCTAATTACATACCTATGATCATCCTCATCATCTTGCCCTACTGCCCATCCTATCCCAGTAGGACTAGTATCAACTGTAACAATCACAGGCCTGCCACACTCATAATCTGCCTTTCTCAAAGTGGGTGATGATTGGAGCAAATATTTCAGCTTCCGCATAGCTTTAATATGTACTGCACTCCACAGAATTTTTTGATTTTTCCTCAAAAGTTGATAAAGAGGATCTGCTACATGTGCATAATGTGGGATCCAAATAACATAAAAGACACATGCTCCAAGAAATCTCCTCAGCTCTGTAACATTAATGCATGTTTCCTTCATTCTTTGTATTGCATCTATCTTGGCTGGACAAGGACGGCGTCCACTAGTACTACAAAGATGTCCCACTATTAGCACTTCACCAACTCCAAACACTGATTTCAGCCCAGATAAAGTAAGATTCACTTCTTCAAGCCTGGATAGAATCATGTCACAATCCTTTATATGATTTGCCACAAACTTGCGGCACCCCTTTGAATCCAAATCTCCATCTTTGTCTTTCTCATCACAGCCCTTTATTGGCCCATCATCCAAAAATGGCATAGTTTTTTGTGGTATGAAGTCTCGTAAGACTTTATTCATTCCATTCATCATATGTGCCACTGAGTTAGTGGCTCCCTGTGGTAAGGTACACATCCTTACTAATCCCAAAGGAGTTCTCATTGTGGTCAAGTCCCTGCTTTGTATATCCAGCTAGAACTGATCATATCCCGAATACAGATCACCCATAGAGTATATAGCTTTCCCTGCAAATGCTTCTGCAAACTCATCCACAATTGGACCTGCTCCCACATTCCTGATTGTGACTTTGTTTACAGGTTGCATGTCTTGAATAAAGCGCAATGTCCCGTTTTTCTTTGGTACAGTAAACCATCTGTTGGAATATGGGGCACATGAAGGCTCCAAGATTCCCATCTTGATCTTTTCCTTTAGTAATTCCATCAACTTTGGCAAGAGAGCCTTTGGTACTGGAATTGGCCGCAGGTTCCAGGGCACATGTGGAATAGTAAAGATCACCATTGGTGCTGTTACACTTGGATCAACACAGCCTATCTCATGCGGCTGAAAGGCAAAAGCTTTCCCATGTTTTACAAGCATCTCCTCAAAGCATTCCCTTTCAACTGGCAACAGAAAATCCTTCTCACCAATCTTCAGCTCTTTTAGAGTTCCTTGAGTAAATTTATGCCCAATTTTCTTTGGATCTCTAAGATTTGGTTGCATAGAAGCTTCATCTATCTTCTCCTTGCTTCCTGGTGGCAAGGGCAAGGCAACTGGTTTCACCTTCTTTGCAACCGTTTTGTACTTTGTATCAACATGAGCATCCATCTCACAATTCATGTTTTTACATTCCACCCCCTCAAATTCCTGGATTATATCATACATCTCCACAGATGACACCTTTATCATTTCATTTTCACCCTGTAAGCATGCTCTTCCCATATCAAAAAGCACATCCATAGTATCTACAAATGACACCTCATCAAGCACCCCTGAAATAAACTCATTCTTCTCCAAAAGACCACACTGCTCAAAACTTTTTTGTTCATTTTGTATATGTTTTTGCATGCCACGCTTCAAATCCTTGCTTTTTACAAAAACCAGTGACCCATAGCTGGAGAATCCCTGAAAATTTGCTGAAAAGCTATTTACATTGATTGAGTCCTGCGAGAACTCATTTCCCCTTGTACCATTGGAATCCCGCTTTACAATGGCACCTGGCCAAAATCCCTCATCTCCCTGTAATTCATGAACTCTCTGTTTATCTTTGGGAGTGACTGTGCCCGAAGAGACTCACGATTCCTTTCATGATTAATGCAAACTGTCAAAAACTGAACAGCTTTTTTGCCATCTTTACTCCTTATTCTTGCATATGCTGAACCATCATCCAAAACCTTTGTTTCCATCCTTACAGCTGTAATGTAGGGTTGCCCAAGGATAAGGGGATACGATGACATCTCCTGAACAAAGAAATTCTGATCATCCTTCACATCCCCTATAGTTACCCTTACATTTGGACATGCTGCATAAAGCTCTCCAGATGAGTTATTAGCTGCTTTAATCATCCACCCATGATCCACATCCATTGGCCATTTACATTTGTTGTAGAGATTTTTAGCCATAAGATTTATTTCAGACCCATGATCAATTAGAGCGACATATGGCTCTTCCAAATCACCTATCTTGACAAGGGTTTCAGTGGTTGCTCTTGCCCAATGGCTCCTGGAGTAATGACTCTTTGTAAGAACTTCTTTTTCATCATCCTCTTCCACAAAGCGCACTTGTCGTGCCCCATCAGCAGAGTGATTACATTCCACCACATTTTCTCTCTCTTCCTTTTTCTGTACCTGTACTCCATGAGTCTTGGAAGTGCTTGCCTCCCCTTGTGATGGAATAGATTCAATTATGGACTGCCTTTTTCTTCGTATAATATCAATTATCTCATCATGAAATTCTTTCTTTGCAATCCCCAAGACTTCCCCTAGTGTGAATTCCACCCTGCTGTTTAGAATCCTTTCTTCAAGTACCTTTTTGAGATCTGTTGCAACTTCAGTATCAGATTGAAGCTTGTAGAGTGGACTTTTCCCTTTACCCTTCTCCTTCATTTTTGCTGGCACTTCTTCCATTGAAACATCCTGTGGAGGTCTGCTATGCTGTGGAGGCATATGTGATGGCCCAGGATCCTTCTTTTCACTTCCACGTGTAACTCTTTTTGATGGCCCTCCTTCCTCATTTTCCCTTTTACGCTTCTCCTCTACCTGTGCCTCATTATTTTGGCATTTGGCAATATAGGCATGAATGGATAAAGAATCCACAGGCTCCTCCCAGCCAGTCTCAAGACGTATACAATCACCTGCCTCATGCAAAGCTTGCTTTGACACTTTCTTTGACGCAATTAATTCCATTGTTGATGGCCAAAAATCCTCATTCTCATAATCTTCATCATTCTCAAATCCTTGCTTTAATTGACCAACCTTTAATCCATAGGTTGCTGCCTCAACCATAGAAATGGCATGACTAGCAGCCATATCCTCTACCAGCTTTTTCATCCCTCCTTTCCCGAAGTTTGTACTCAATGGAAGACCAGTCTCTGTAAGATGGATTTTCCCATCTTTGAAAAACACAAGTTGATTTTTAAGAGCTTCTTTATAGCTAGCATAATCTTTCTTTGCATGCTCTGGGTCATCACACCATATGCATCTATATGTAAACCCTTCTTTGCTTTGAGGCCTTTGCATAGAAGCCTGCCCCAATGGTAAACCTTTTTCTTCAATCCTGGTCATCTTCAATTTTAAGTCACGCATACCCTTGATAAGCTCATCCATTGGCCCATCTACCTTGGGAATTGTAGCAGCTGGTTTGGGTAGATTCTCAGGGGTAACAGCAGCTATGGGGGGTGCAGAGCCCATCACCATTTTATCCCTCCTCCGCTTCCGCTTTGCTAACATAGTGACTGCATCCTCAACATCATTCCAATCACTCTTTAATCCCTGCTCTATATCCTTATCCTCAAGGAGGATTTCCAATTTCTCCTGGAGATCTTTCCCAGCTGCTTGTAAGAAGAGCTCTGTTTTTTCTCTGTCCAAAGTTGCACGCTCTATCCTTGACAACTGGGCATAACGCTTCTCAAACTCTCTTAGCAATTCTGTGGCAGAAATTCCCATCTTAGATTTTGTGACCCATTCCAAGAAAGTTCGTTTAGTCACTCACTCAGAATCCTCCATAAAATATTCATCCTTTAAAGCAAGCTTGAACTCTTCCCAATTTCTGCCACCCTGTGCTGTCTGCAATCCTTTTATGCGCTCTCTTATTTCAGGAACACATACTAGCTCGAAACTTCGAACCATGTCCTCCTCAGTCACCCTGTTTAGCTCCATCTCCTTTATATAATTACGCAGGTACTTTGTAATGTCCTTCCCATCAAATTGATCCATCTTTTTCACAATTGATTGTAATGCTTTGGTCGTGGAAATTTGTCCTCTCTCAGCAGCTTGTTGCTGTTGCATGTACATGGTAAACATTTGAAACATCTGCATAACTCCGGGGTCAAAATGAACCCCCTGACCCTCAGAATTCTCAGCCATAGCTTCCCTGTATATTTCACCACACTCTCACCCCAGCAGTTTCACGTCGGGTTCACCAAAAGAATGTCGTGAAGTGTGCGGTACAGCCAGGAAAGTACGAGACTTCTAGCTGTGAGAGTGAATGCCAAATCTAACAAGGAAACTCACACACAAAATTTCCCAAGGAGTATTGAACATCACTATTTCCAATGACAAATACATGTGTCGATTCACCTCAAAACATCCTTGAATTCATCCTGATGATTGCACAAAATTGCATGAAATCCTTTGAACCATTCACATGTAGGCATAACAAGGCCTTCCAATTTTCCCAATATACATGTGACCAGTTACATCCTTTACATCCAGTGCCATCAAAACCATTATTTCGAGATGCACTTTTTCACCTGAAAACCTGCCTTAATATTCTAACATTTCACAAGCAAAAGATAGCATATGGCATAGCTATTTCATGCTCATAATTTCCGAAACTCAATCAAGCAGAAACAAGGCCAACTTCCCGTGTTTAAATGTGCTAAGAGGATACCTTTTTCCACAAAACATCAAGTTCTAAAAAACAACCATTAGCTTGTTCACCAAGCTTTTCTCAATTCCAAATCCTTTAAGGATTTTTGGGTCTTACCCCTTTTCCTAGTCCAATAAAGTAGTAAAAAAAAAGCTTATCTGAAGTATGAATGGATTTACACTTTGATTTTTTTTATTTTTGCTTGTCTCAAAAGTCGCTTCAACGCCGATTATGCGAAGGAGAAATGCGGGGAGCAGCATCGCTTCAGTGTCGATTTGAAGATGGTTTTTCCCAAAAGTATATTATCATGTAGTATTGAATTTACCCTTTAATTCTAACACCTACAAAGCACAAGCAGTATATATATTTTTGAAATAAAAGAAACTGGTCGAATGGACGCTGTTCCCTCTCTTTGCAGAATTTTTCCTCACACTGAACTCGTCGCCGTCCGCCTCTAGTTTTTTCTCTCTTTCCCGCGGAGAACTCGGCGCCCCCCACCACCTTTTGCAGCTTAATAGTCGGCTTTCCATTTTAAAAAAACTGCGCATTAATGCTTGTGTTTCTTCTAGAGTTTATTACACGTAAGCTGCCAGCCAAATGTCTCATATTCATTTCTTTCATTACCAATATAGAGAAGCAAGTATGCATGTAAGCGGTTGCATCATCCATTAAAGCACCCCATGATTTGGCGCCATATCTTCCCTCTTAGCTACTGCTCCGCATGATATACAGGCATTATTTTCTAGAACACGTTGGAGACTCTCACTTCCAAAAGAATGTCCACATAGAAGTATGGTTGCATCATGGTGCTCACCCTCTTGTAAAGCTCTAGCGAAGGCCTCATCATTTTCATAAAAGGGATCCATCAACCGCCTCTTACTCCTCCTCCTCTTGTTCATCTTTATCCTCCGGGTGGCTTGCAAGCGAGAGACCAAGCTTAAGTGGTGGTTGCACTGAAGCCAACTTAGAGACACATCCACTTCCTCATCCTTCTTATTAACATACTCATAGTCAAAGCTGCACTGCCAGCTCTGGAGACCAACAAGCTGAGAGAAGCTCTTTTTAATGGCTCGACAGACTTGGATGAGTTCTCACAACACTGGCTCCCACTGAATTTCTTTTAACTCATCTGGCATCAAACCTTTGCATTTCCATACATGTTAAGAAGGATGTTCCCTACTACAAGGTCCATCATATGCATGAAACTCCATAATTCACACCACATTCATGTACAAAAACTCCTAGATCTTGCACTGCCTCAACTCATCTTATTGAACCTCATTTACAATATGAACATATGTACATGGCATCATATAATGACTCGTCATGGCACTTAACTCATGCATCTGGATTTGTATTTGATGGCCTCACATGCACGGTTTCACATCATAGACGTGCCATGGCACGACAACGTCAGAGAGCCACATGGCTCTTACTTGGTGCTGCGCTCTCTCCTAGCTGTGTCCCAAGAAGCCCCCTTTAGTAACGCGGCGACCTTCTTCTTTTTTTTTACAGCACGCCCACTCGCACTCCTTCGCCAACCTTCCAAAAGGTGCGCTGGCGGCCACCTAAAGCTCCATGTGGCTTTCAATTTCATGGCCACGTTTTTTTATATCATCATTTATTATTATTATTATTTTAGTCCTATAAGATGGCCGCCCTTTCTTCCCATTTCATACCAATTTAAAGGCCACCTCTCTCATTAATCCTTTTAATTGCCCTTCATGCCATACCTCTTCACTTAGTGCCCTCTCTTTTCTTTGGAGACGCATACACACGGAGAGCTGCCAAATGGTTGATGTCACCTCCATCTGACCTCTCACCAGACAAGCCTGCAAGAAGCTCAACACCAAACTGTTCACCCTAAACACCTGAAGACGCATTTCAAAGCAAATCCTTCACAACTGCCATGCACACCATATATACACGAGCCCAAAATACCACTCAGAAAAACGCCTGACATACTTTGCCAACCCCCCCATCTGCTAGAGCATTCATGCTCAGTAGCATTAGACAATTCCAGTAGTCATCCACCAGGATCAAAAGGAAATAGCAACTCACCATCCCATTTCCCAACTTTCATAAAACACAATGGCTGCACTATTGCATACCAAACATCAACCACGTGCATCAGAAAATCATTTTTGTCCATCATCTGATCAGCATTCACCGACTCTGACCACACAGCATCATCTTCAAGCCGTTGCTCTTCACCCACAGCAAACCTCCCCGTCTTCAAAACCTGTGGCATTACAGCATCTAGCATCCCATCCATCAACACTTGTGAAGGCCAGCTTCCAGCATCTTGACCTTTCTGCACACTGAAATCCACATCCTCTCCAACAGCAGTGTCCACCACCAGCACTTCCAACTCAAGCATTTCAGGCATCTCTTCACAACCATACAGCTCAAGTGGTTCAGGATCTTTGTCCTCCATGCACTTTGCCTTTAGCATCTCAGCAATCCGCAAAGAAGCCTTTGTTACACTCAACCATATCAGCATCCATCTCCACTTCTGGCTCCTGCTCATCAAGGCTAGCAACTTCCCAGATATCATCCTCAGGCACAATGCTCACCACACGACGCTCTTCATCAGCCAAATCTTCATGCATACCTTTTTCAGTGTTGCCAACCCCCCTGGTATCATTGTCCAAAGACTCCTTAGCACATAATGCATCCAATGGAACAACATCCATACCATCCATCGCGAGTACCAGACCACCATCAAGCTGTCCAAGAAAATCCAAGATGATAGGATCTTCCTCCACACTCTCCACATCCGCATCACAAACCATCTTCAGTTCAACACAAGTCTCTACCCCATCCTCCTCCCTTGCTGAATCTGGCAAAGAATCATTCTCAAAGCATCCTGTGTCCAGCTCCTCTTCCTTCTCATCAGCCAATCCCAAGGCATCATCCTCGTTACTTCCCTGTGCATGCATGTCATCCAGATTCTCCAAACGATCTCCAATAGAACCTTCCAACTCACTGTCATGTACAGCCATGACCTCCAAATCCAAAGAAGAATCCACTGGCAACTTCTCATCTGCAACAGTCTCAAACCTTGACCCAGATTCCTCATCCTGCTTTACTTACTTTTCATCCACCTGCACATGCTTCAAAGACTTTGGAAAAAAATTAGAAGGCATATAGAACATCCCCCTTTGTACCTGTATCGGCCTTTGAGGCTCCTGTCTCATCAAGCTTTGCATAGAACTCTTATCTACCTCAACCAAATTTACCTGCATATCTCTCCCAGACACAACACCTTCATACGGATAAATACCCATCTCCATTTGCTTCAAAACCTTGCCTTCCTTTTCCCTAGCAATTCTAACTGCATCATCAAAAGACTTGGGATTCTTCAACTCAACCCTGACCCTCAAATGGGGTAGCAAACCATCAATAAACAAGCTCTTTTTCAAAAACATAGGAGGAACTTCCTGCTTTAATGTCATACACCACTTACTCCACAAACATGTAAATACCAGTGATTGTCCATGTACCTGCTTCAAGATGCTCAACTCCTGCCAAAGCACACTAGCATCCTCCACTTGCTGAAAATGCTCCAAAAGGCCTTCTTTCAACCTGTCTAAGGTCAAAACACCAGCATCCAGTGCTTCAAAACCCTTAAGCCAGCTTCGGGCATCTCCCTTCAAGAAAATCCTTATCAGCCTCAGAACCTGCTCTTCATCTGTGACATGGTTGCTAATGCATGCCAATTCCATCTGTTCCAAGAAGTCACACACATCCTCTCCCTTCCTGCCATGAAACTCTGGATAAGACCACATCATGACAACTTGTACCAATCCCTGAGCTCTCCTCAGTGAAACACACGCCCTTCTAGGCAAAGAACAACGCCAGAGCTATCCTCAGTGGGGGCACCAGAAGGATGTGAGGTGAAAAAAAGAAAGAAAACCCTGCCTCTACAGCCCTTCCACCTTGCAAACTTGGAAACACACACACGAACGGGGGCACCACCAGCCACCACCGGCTGGAACGTTCCTCGCACTTCACCACCCAAGACAGAAAGCATAAAACAGGGGCACCATAGACAAAGCAAACACCCAGCAATATATTTCCAGTCAACACATCATACAAGCTTCTCCCGACACAGAAGCCTTACTCACACAACTTAAAACAAAACAGGCTCAGACCTATCAACCGAGGATACACCACATCCCCAATCACCACATAATCCACTCGCCTGTGTGCTGTATCAACCACACCATAATGAACCCGGCCACTCCCACTCCAGAAGGCGCCCACACCCGCTAACCCTCGAGTCCCCTGCAGCCCATCACTTCTGCATGTGTCGTCAGCAGCAGCTTCACTCCACGCTCTCTCTCTCTTTCTCTGTGCTGATCCTCTGCCAGCCTCGAACAAACCCAAGCAGCTTATCTGCCCTGCTACTACCGGCCCACCACCAAGCACCAACTAACCTTTCTCTCTGCCTTACTCGCGGCACCCTCTCTGTCCACAGCCCTGTCTCCAAGGCAGCCCACACCAGCCTGCCTTTCACCTACAGCTTATCTGCTTTTCACCATTCACCTGCCCTTTAGCAGCTGCACCCCACTTCACTCACACTAGAGCTACCTGCTCTTGCTATCCACGAAACTCCAAAACCCAATAGCTCCATGGCTCCTTTCAACTTCCGGCTTCAGCTCTTTCTCTGCAGAATGACCAGGCCCTCCGCCTTCATACAAGGCGGCCACCACCTCACAGCATCGGCCCTCCAGTCCCTCTGCTTTCGAAACCACTGCCAACCGCCCCTTGCTTCTCTTCTTGCACTTCAGCCACGCCAGTCCGTCACCAAGTCGACCAGCCTTCACACCAGCTCCGCTCACCTCTTCACACGGGGAGGCTCCCACCACCTCTGCAGCCCATCTACTCTTGACCAGCTGCGCTCCAAAGCCCACCAGCTTCTCTAGCCCGTCTTTGCTGCGCCCTCTGCAAACCTTCACTGCAAGTCGCCAGCCAGTCTACGAGGCCAATAGCAGCTTCACCCACCTGGCTGCCCTTTCTCTGCACTCTTGCGCTGTCAGCCCGACCTGCTCTTTATACAACGGCCACCTCTCTCGGCTGTCCACTGCCCGCTCTGCAGGCGGCTTCCTTCGCTAGACTAACAGCAGCCACACCACACTCGAAAGCCAGCCTCACTTGGGCACTGTTCTGCAGCTACGTCAGAGAGCCACATGGCTCTTACTTGGTGCTGCGCTCTCTCCTGGCTGTGTCCCAAGAAGCCCCCTTTCAGTAACGCGGCGACCTTCTTCTTCTTTTTTACAGCACGCCCACTCGCACTCCTTCGCCAACCTTCCAAAAGGTGCGCTGGCGGCCACCTAAAGCTCCATGTGGCTTTCAATTTCATGGCCACATTTTTTTATATCATCATTTATTATTATTATTATTTTAGTCCTATAAGATGGCCGCCCTTTCTTCCCATTTCATACCAATTTAAAGGCCACCTCTCTCATCAATCCTTTTAATTGCCCTTCATGTTATACCTCTTCAAATGCCACTTAGTGCCCGCTCTTTTCTTTGGAGACGCGTACACACGGAGAGCTGCCAAATGGTTGATATCACCTCCATCTGACCTCTCACCAGACAAGCCTGCAACAAGCTCAACACCAAACTGTTCACCCTAAACACCTAAAGACGCATTTCAAAGCAAACTCTTCACAACTGCCATGCACACCATATACACACGAGCCCGAAATACCACTCAGAAAAATGCCTGACATACTTTGCCAACCCCCCCATCTGCTAGAGCATTCATGCTCAGACAATTCCAGTAGTCATCCACCACGATCAAAAGGAAACATTAACTCACCATCCCATTTCCCAACTTTCATAAAACACAATGGCTGCACTACTGCATACCAAACATCAACCACGTGCATCAGAAAATCATTTCTGTCCATCATCTGATCAGCATTCACCGACTCTGACCACACAGCATCATCTTCAAGCCGTTGCTCTTCACCCACAGCAAACCTCCCCGTCTTCAAAACCTATGGCATTACAGCATCTAGCATCCCATCCATCAACACTTGTGAAGGCCAGCTTCCAGCATCTTGACCTTTCTGCACACTGAAATCCACATCCTCTCCAACAGCAGTGTCCACCAGCACTTCCAACTCAAGCATTTCAAGCATCTCTTCACAACCATATAGCTCAAGTGGTTCAGGATCTTTGTCCTCCATGCACTTTGCCTTTAGCATCTCAGCAATCCGCAAAGAAGCCTTTGTTACACTCTCAACCATATCAGCATCCATCTCCACTTCTGGCTCCTGCTCATCAAGGCTAGCAACTTCCCAGATATCATCCTCAGGCACAATGCTCACCACACAACGCTCTTCATCAGCCAAATCTTCATGCATACCTTTTTCAGTGTTGCCAACCCCCCTGGTATCATTGTCCAAAGACTCCTCAGCACATAATGCATCCAATGGAACAACATCCATACCATCCATCGCGAGTACCAGACCACCATCAAGCTGTCCAAGAAAATCCAAGATGATAGGATCTTCCAACATCCGCATCACAAACCATCTTCAGTTCAGCACAAGTCTCTACCCCATCCTCCTCCCTTGCTGAATCTGGCAAAGAATCATTCTCAAAGCATCCTGTGTCCAGCTCCTCTTCCTTCTCATCAGCCAATCCCAAGGCATCATCCTCGTTACTTCCCTGTGCATGCATGTCATCCAGATTCTCCAAACGATCTCCAATAGAACCTTCCAACTCACTGTCATGTACAGCCATGACCTCCAAATCCAAAGAAGAATCCACTGGCAACTTCTCATCTGCAACAGTCTAAAACCTTGACCCAGATTCCTCATCCTGCTTTACTTGCTTTTCATCCACCTGCACATGCTTCAAAGACTTTGGAAAAAAATTAGAAGGCATATAGAACATCCCCCTTTGTACCTGTATCGGCCTTTGAGGCTCCTGTCTCATCAAGCTTTGCATAGAACTCTTATCTACCTCAACCAAATTTACCTGCATATCTCTCCCAGACACAACACCTTCATACGGATAAATACCCATCTCCATCTGCTTCAAAACCTTGCCTTCCTTTTCCCTAGCAATTCTAACTGCATCATCAAAAGACTTGGGATTCTTCAACTCAACCCTGACCCTCAAATGGGGTAGCAAACCATCAATAAACAAGCTCTTTTTCAAAAACATAGGAGGAACTTCCTGCTTTAATGTCATACACCACTTACTCCACAAACATGTATATACCTTCACAAAATCATCCAGTGATTGTCCATGTACCTGCTTCAAGATGCTCAACTCCTGCCAAAGCACACTAGCATCCTCCACTTGATGAAAATGCTCCAAAAGGCCTTCTTTCAACCTGTCTAAGGTCAAAACACCAGCATCCTGTGCTTCAAAACCCTTAAGCCAGCTTCGGGCATCTCCCTTCAAGAAAATCCTTATCAGCCTCAGAACCTACTCTTCATCTGTGACATGGTTGCTAATGCATGCCAATTCCATCTGCTCCAAGAAGTCACACACATCCTCTCCCTTCCTGCCATGAAACTCTGGATAAGACCACATCATGACAACCTGTACCAATCCCTGAGCTCTCCTCAGTGAAACACACGCCCTTCTAGGCAAAGAACAACGCCAGAGCTATCCTCAGTGGGGGCACCAGAAGGATGTGAGGTGAAAAAAAGAAAGAAAACCCTGCCTCTACAGCCCTTCCACCTCGCAAACTTGGAAACACACACACGAACGGGGGCACCACCAGCCACCACCGGCTGGAACGTTCCTCGCACTTCACCACCCACCAACCCACGCCAGACAGAAAGCATAAAACAGGGGCACCATAGACAAAGCAAACACCCAGCAATATATTTCCAGTCAACACATCATACAAGCTTCTCCCGACACAGAAGCCTTACTCACACAACTTAAAACAAAACAGGCTCAGACCTGTCAGCCGAGGATACACCACATCCCCAATCACCACATAATCCACTCGCCTGTGTACTGTATCAACCACACCAGAATGAACCCGACCACTCCCACTCCAGAAGGCGCCCACACCAGCTAACCCTCGAGTCCCCTGCAGCCCATCACTTCTGCATGTGTCGTTAGCAGGAGCTTCACTCCACGCTCTCTCTCTCTTTCTCTGTGCTGATCCTCTGCCAGCCTCGCACAAACCCAAGCAGCTTATCTGCCCTGCTACTACCGGCCCACCACCAAGCAGCAACTAACCTTTCTCTCTGCCTTACTCGGCACCCTCTCTGTCCACAGCCCTGTCTCCAAGGCGGCCCACACCAGCCTGCCCTTCACCTACAGCTTATCTGCTTTTCACCATTCACATGCCCTTCAGCAGCTGCACCCCACTTCACTCACACTAGAGCTGCCTGCTCTTGCTATCCACGAAACTCCAAAACCCAATAGCTCCATGGCTCCTTTCAACTTCCGGCTTCAGCTCTTTCTCTGCAGAATGACCAGGCCCTCCGCCTTCATACAAGGCGGCCACCACCTCACAGCATCGGCCCTCCAGTCCCTCTGCTTTCGAAACCACTGCCAGCCGCCCCTTGCTTCTCTTCTTGCACTTCAACCACGCCAGTCCGTCACCAAGTCGACCAGCCTTCACACCAGCTCCGCTCACCTCTTCACACGGGGAGGCTCCCACCACCTCTGCAGCCCATCTACTCTTAACCAGCTGCGCTCCAAAGCCCACCAGCTTCTCTAGCCCGTCTTTGCTGCGCCCTCTGCAAACCTTCACTGCAAGTCGCCAGCTAGTCTACGAGGCCAATAGCAGCTTCACCCACCTGGCTGCCCTTTCTCTGCACTCTTGCGCTGTCAGCCCGACCTGCTCTTTATACAACGGCCACCTCTCTCGGCTGTCCACTGCCCGCTCTGCAGGGCGGCTTCCTTCGCTAGACTAACAGCAGCCACACCACACTCGAAAGCCAGCCTCACTTGGGCACTGTTCTGCAGCTACGTCAGAGAGCCACATGGCTCTTACTTGGTGCTGCGCTCTCTCCTGGCTGTGTCCCAAGAAGCCCCCTTTCAGTAACACGGCGACCTTCTTCTTTTTTTTTATAGCACGCCCACTCGCACTCCTTCGCCAACCTTCCAAAAGGTGCGCTGGCGGCCACCTAAAGCTCCATGTGGCTTTCAATTTCATGGCCACGTTTTTTTATATCATCATTTATTATTATTATTATTTTAGTCCTATAAGATGGCCGCCCTTTCTTCCCATTTCATACCAATTTAAAGGCCACCTCTCTCATCAATCCTTTTAATTGCCCTTTATGCCATACCTCTTCAAATGCCACTTAGTGCCCGCTCTTTTCTTTGGAGACGCGTACACACGGAGAGCTGCCAAATGGTTGATATCACCTCCATCTGACCTCTCACCAGACAAGCCTGCAACAAGCTCAACACCAAACTGTTCACCCTAAACACCTGAAGACGCATTTCAAAGCAAATCCTTCACAACTGCCATGCACACCATATATACACGAGTCCGAAATACCACTCAGAAAAATGCCTGACACCAGACAACTTGGCCAAAAATTTAGAAATCATAGATATGCAGCCTGCTCCATTCCAGATCTATATGGCTGACCAGAGAAGGGTCTGACCTATTGGAATCATTAATAGAGAACAAATCGAGTTGGTAGGATGCATGTTCACTACCATATTCATAGTCCTGGTGAGTGAAGATGAATGAGATAGAGGGTGCAGTTCCCATGCTATTGGGACAACCGTCGTGGCTTAGAAGTGGAAGAATTAAGCATAACTGGGATACAGAATGGATCACAATCAAGAAGGGGAAAAAGAAGGTATGAATCTCAGTCCTCGCAGGGAAACATGAGTTGAATCTAGCCAGCCGATCGTAAATCAAGGGCAACCACCACCCAATGGACAAGATGTCAAATCCATACAGTGTAATCTATATACAAAACACAAGATAAAATATCTATATTAAGGGCTAAAACAATCCAATAGTAGGATTAATAGTTCAATCCACAAGCAACACATGGATTTTCTCAAGATAGCTCCTACCCAAACTACCTAAATAGGGGTTTTCTATCTTAGAGAAGCACCCTCTAGTGTGTCGCTACTATTAAAACACGAGATATGACACCATTAAGGAACTTTATAGATTTAAATAATAGCCCATGGGCTTTTTCTTTTTCCCGGTGGGCCCATCCGAAAAAAGGAAAAGCTCGATGAGAAATAGGAAAATCTTGGTGGGAAATATAAAACCCCGGCAAGCTTAACCTATATTCCAAGTCAAATACTGATAACATTAATACAAAGTTATTAACATTAATTTTATTTTCTATTGTTAAGATTTAATAACTTCTTTATGCGTTTGTAATTACGTCAGTGAAATCCTTGAGTGTAATGACAGCTTGGAGATGACCCCACAACCCCATTGTAATATTATCAATTTTTAAGGACCTCATTTGAGTAGCAAAGTGTCCACTCAAAATGGTTGCTCCTTCTCAATAGAAAGCTCCATAGTAATAAGCAATAACAACTCCATCATTCACATGTACAAATTATGGAGGAGATCATGTCATTAAGTATTGCCCATATAAGGCAAGTAGAGAAGAAACAACTTCTACCGATCCTACAGCAAGCCTTCTCTTTATAAGTATTTAACCAAGACAAGTAACGGCCCCAGTAAATGTGTTGACCCAAGCCTAGGCCCATCCATTCAATAAAATAAGGTAGATGTTCAGCCAAATTTAGGAGAAGGTGACCAAGGATGGCAAGGGTGAATTGCTAGTACTTATCCAAGCTGGTTCAAATGAAGGACCTATAGAGATAGGGTGAATAGGATCCAACTACCAAGATAACATTTTGATATATAAATTCCCTAATGCTATGGCCCTAGAAAAGTAACTAACTAGTTGCAGAATATCCCAACACATAAATTCCCTAATCCTACTGTTGAGAAAATGTGGTGCTCATGCTAGATCAAGTGTGTGGAGGAAAAGAGCTAACAAAATACAAGAACAAGACCTTGCTTATTAAGTTGTTTATGAATACAACTAGGCCTTGCTTCCACCACATGCTTTCCACCTTGACCATTCTCACACAATGATCAAAACAAGGCTGTGACCCTTGCTTAAGTGGTTTGCTTATAGATGTTCCTTCAACATGCTTGATGCTTTCTTGAATACCATACCTCCTCCATGGGCAATGAGGTAGATTTAAATGGGAAAGGGAAAGGGAGGGTCTTACCCCTTGCCTTATGAATTGGTCAAGGGCAGTGTCTACTCCACAATTACAACAACTTTTTTTGCATGTTGGTTATATGATACCCATAAGCTTAATGGGAATTAGCTGCATTAGTGTTAAAGAACACTTTGGTTGGTGATTAAGATCACCATTAGTGTGTAGAAAACATAATTGGTGCTTAAAAGCACATTTTTAGTGTCAAATGACACTTATTTTGGTGGATTAGTTCACCATTAGTGTTTAATAACACTATTAGTATTTAAGAATACTTTATAATAACCTCCCTTTTTTGGATTAACATATTAATTAGTGTTAAACAATACTATTAGTACTCATAAAAAGCACATTTTGAAAGCTTTGAAAGCTTGAAAGTTGATGTTGACGATGAACCTTGATGGGAATGAGGTTTATGAATACCTCATGTGGTTGGCCACTCTTCAAAATCAAGATGAAGGTTCAGCAACACTCATTCAAATCATCACTTGAGTGATTAGAGCAAGGAAGAAGGAGATTAGTGAAAAAAAATCACTATTAGCAAAGCTTGAGCAAGCTTTCATGGAGAAAGAGAAGAGGCGCCTGGTTTTTTGTCTGCAAGCCGATGTGTCACTGTGTTGTTGAAGCTCAAACTTGAGCTGTGGAGTCACCACTCAATGGGCTACCAAAGCACTCAAGCCTCTTGCCTTATGGTGGCCTACAGCCGACGTATGGCTGTATGGCCAGCGCAGCAGTAGAAACTTGGAGGCGGTGCACACAGTGACGAATGCCGCAGCAGCGCAGCTACCATTTCGACAATTGGCTGTATGTTTGCATTCGCCTAGGCCTCCTCTTCATCTTCCTTGAAGGAATCTCCACCACGAGATATGGCCTCCACAAGTTGCTGGAAGGCCTCCACCAGCAGCAGAGGGTTGTGCTCCACAAGTGAATAGATAAGAAAAAATGGAGAAAAATGACCTAATCTACACCACAAGAGTCCTAATCAACCTAGGCTCTAATACCATGTTGAGAAAACGTGGTGCTCATGCTAGATCAAGTGTGTGGAGGAAAAGAGCTCACAAAATACAAGAACAATATCTTGCTTATTAAGTTGTTTATGAATACAACTAGGCCTTGCTCAATACAAAATGCCTCATAGCTCCACCTTTAAATAGGTGAGCAAGTGGACCTTAAGTCCATTCACACTCACACCCTTCTCATCCCTTTCTACATAACCTTAGTCTCTTAATACCTACAACCCTAGAAAGGCCACTAACCCCAAAGGGACATGGACAATATTCCCACATATAAAAGATCACAAAATTGTAAGCAACAAAGGTCTTCATTAGGGGAAAATTGAACAAAGATTGAGGATCGCAGGTAAGGCTATTGAAATAGTGTACCTTGATGAAGAGGTGATACAAAACTAAAAATTGGATACGCCTCAGCCAATTTAAGAGGAAGGAGAGGGGGAGAAACTTATCTCCAAATTTGGGTCGAGAAATGACCTCATAAACAAGGTGTTTAAAATAAGGGATGAGGTCACAAAACTATATAAAACAAGTCGTGGGGTGGTTGAGGAAATTATGATAACATGTAAACCACAGGATGTAGCTAGGTGAAAATTCCAATATGGTCATTGCTTATAGCAATCCCACCCTTTAGAGGGATGTGAAAGAATGGGTGGAAGGAATTATTAAATCACAAGATAAACTAGGAAATGAGGTTATCCAACAACAATAGGATGATGTCTCATAAACACTAAGAGATGATGGTAACACTCCTAGATTCATTCAGATTCTAGCCAATTAATTGGGAAATTACTATGAAAATGATGATACACATGCAACCATTCCTATCCACCATAATGGATAAGAATGGGTAATGCTCCTAGGTTCATTTAGATTCTAGTTAATCATTCCAGCTAATTAGTTAGGAAATTAATATAAAAATGATGATACAAATGCAACCACTCCTATGCACTATAATGCATATCAAGTAACTATTATTCTAGATTGGGCAGTAGGAGTGGTCATCATTACAAAAAAATGGTGGAAAAATGAAAAAAACTCTTTCTTAGAATAAATAGATCTTGTCGTAAAGATGGCCAATGATGGAACATCAGCAAGACCATGGGAGTCTTACTTACAATAACTCAAACTAAAAACCTATTCATTTTGATATCATCACATATTCATAGTGATGAACTCCTTGTGTCAACTAGATTTGTATGATGTCATACTTGGTAGAACTTTCATGAGAAAGGCCAAATTGTTACATGATTGGGCCTTAGACTAAGTCTATTTATATAAAGATGCCCAAGTTCTAAAGGTAAATCTACAAACAAAGAAGACGCGTCTGATAGAGGGTAACCTTTTTAGGAATGAGTCTATATGAGAAGAATACGGAGGAGAGGGTGAGCTTGAGCGCCTTGAGAGTAAACACACACACAAGACTAAACAAGCAGGCAAGGGAGGTGGATGGTTGAATTTTCTTCTATTCTCTTCTCTTCTATGTAACCATAACATAAAGCTAAGAATACATTCTATAAGGAAAAGTAATCTCCTATTATCACCTATAAAATGGTCCATCCATAGTGTGAATCGGACTACATAAGTTCAAGTTATAAATATGCCATAACTCTAATGAACCAAAGTGGCTGTCACATAACCTATAAACCACTTGGCAACATATTACCCATAATATTATCAACTATGCCAATAGCATAAGTGCATGTCACCCATTTCTACCCTAGTTGAACTCGATATCTTGACACTCTCTATACCTCGCACTCCAAGTGAGCTCTTGAAGCTTCTCTATAACCAATGTCATTATGAAGATATTAGCTACCTGATCCTCTAAGCTGATATACACCAAATCCATGTCACATGTCAGAAACTTCTTGCTCATAAGGTGACAATGCACCTAAATTTTCTTTATCCTAGCATGATACATCAGTTACTCACTAACTTTTTATGCTACTCATGTTGTCATAATAATTGATAACAACCTTATCCATGGGCTCACCCCTATCTGCTAGTAGCTTCTATAACCAGGCTATGTCATATGTTGCCACAACAACACCCTCATATTCAAACTCTATACTCGACAAAGAAACCGTTAGTTTCTCTAGCTAACAATACCTCTCCCAAGTGTAAAAATAAAGCCGCTAGTATATCCCAGTCTCAGACACTACCATGCGAATCTAAATATGCATATCCATGTACATAGACCTCTATATATGTACTCCAACTACTTTGGACTTTATATATGTTAGTATCCTCTTGTTATCAACAAGTGTGGCTCTTCCTTGGGGGCTGCATAAATTGACTCACCAATTTAACAACATAGTTTAAATCTTTCTTGGTGATAGTTATGTTAATCAAACTAAGTATAATGTGCAATGTGCTCATATATAGTAGGGTCCTCCAATGGCACTGAGATTGGCTTATAACCTGTCATCCCATATAGTATGTCTAAATCATACTACCTTTTCAAAAGCCAAATTCCATCATGTGATCTAATCACCTTTATACTTAGGAAGTATCGTAGCTCCTAGACACTTCATCTAATCACCTTTATACTTAGGAAGTATCGTAGCTCCTAGACACTTCATCTCAAACTTCTTCTTTCTTCACCTCATAAATGTAGACATCATTTAATAATTAAGACATCAACGTAGATGACTACTAGAATCATGTTCCTGCATAGTTCTCATATCATCCTAGTGGCTTCACCATATAGACCTCCTCCTGTAAACCACCATGTAGAAATGCACCATTTCTTAGCTACACCCATAGCATTGACTTCTCTCACTATTTTCATCCTAAGGAACTGGACTGAAAGTCTCCTCATAATCAATTCCATACTCTACCAATCTTACCTTACCTTGCACATACTTACAAACCCATTTGAACTTTGTTTTTATAGACCCACTTGTATTCAAATGCCTTCTTTTCCTTAAGTAAAGGCACCAACTCCCATGTCTCATTTACATCCAATGCATCCATCTCTTCATCCATCACTTCTTTTAACTCTGTTTTAATTTATAGGCCTCTTATAGACCCACTTGTATCCAAATGCCTTATTTTTCTTAGGCAAGGGAGGACCAGCTCCCATCTCTCATTTACATCCAATGCAACCATCTCTTCATCCATCACATCTTCCTAATGCTTATATCTAAGTTCTTTCTCAAAACCTGTGGGCTTTATTTCTTGTAATTTCTTTGACCATAAAAACATAATCTTGGGTTGTATACCTATCATATCTCAATCTATTCACTAGGTATTCGACCCTTGTAGGCCTACACATACCTAGATCATTGCGAGGTGTTCTCAACACTACTTTTGGCTCTGTGTACACATGGTGTAACAATAATCCAGATCCCAAACTCCTCATCAAGGACCTTTTCTGGGCCGCCACGATCTCTTATATCATCAAATGAATAATCTCATGAAACATCATGCATTATGAAAGGTTGATCCAATTTTCCTTTTACGTATGGTGCTATTTGAAAATTGCTTCATTTTTAGAACCTGTAGTACGACTAAATGATGTGTTAGAATTCCTCCTATTTTGCCTCAACCTTCCTAACCAAGGTCTAGCAATAGATCCATTGCTGGAACTCTCCTAGTCCACTAAGCATATGTGTGATTGTTTCTCTCCATTTACCTATTCGAGCCACATTGTTGTGTATATGAGTCCCTATGGAATTATTCCTTGGTGTATACCAACTACTCATTTCATAAAAAATAATATCCTTGCTCACTAGCATCTATAACTTTCTTTCTCAAAGAAGTATCCAATAAAGATACATTTTTTGCCTTGGGATCTAGCTTGCTTCTCACTTGGGATCTAGATTTCTTCTCACATCATCTTGCACATGCATATAGGTAATGTAGCCAAACACTTTCAAGGTTTTCTCTATACCAGTAGACTTTTGTTCAAGTATCATGCCATGAATTATTACAAATGGGGGTTCTCTTCATAATATAAAGTATAATTTCTATTGATTTAGCCCAAAATTAATGAGGCAACCCTTTCTCATTCATCAATGAATGTGTAACTTCTATAATACATGTTCTTCCTTTCTATAACTCCATGTTGTAAGTGCATGTGAATTGGCTCTTTATCCCATGCTTTTATAAATAATTATTGAATTCATTAGAGAAATATTATCCCCCACCATATGATCTTATATATTTTATGTACATGCATTTGTATTTCTCAACCATTGCCTTCAAGTTCTAAAAGTACATAAAAAGCATGAGTTCACTTTTCTCTTTCATGAAGTAAACCCACACCTTCCTAGTGTTGTTATCATCACACCATAATAGTGTCATCCTTTCATGAATATCATTTTTATGGTCCCTAAACATCAGAAATACACCACATCCTATGGTCTTTACCTCACATGCCTATCATGTGGAAATGTATTCTTAAACTATTTTCTTGATTGGCATGCTTCAAATACTTTGTGCATTCCATCTACTTTGAACTTTGAAAAACTTGTAATAATTCTTTAGAATTACATATTTTTGAGCCACTAAATATTGGCATGACTAATAAACTTATTCCAAATATCAATGTATACTATCACACATGTACCAAATGTGCAAACATTGAAACCTTGACTTCAGGCATGCTTAGATCCATTATGAGCATTCTACCCATTATGTTTCCCTTTGCAACCATGTGGCATTAGTTATTAAAAGCATTGACATAATATTCATGAGGGTTTAAAACTCCACTTATACACACCACCCTACTCAACCATTTATCTAACTAAATCCAGGATCCTTGTAGTATTTATAACATGATGTATACCAGCCATGTTTTGTATTTTTCCACCTTGCATAGACAATGGCACCTACCTAACAAGTATATCAACCAGGTACTTCATTTTACTATCCTACATAGATAATGTCACCTACCCAATATGTACAATAGGATTTGTGGTATCATCACCTGTTTCTAAATAGCTTGGCTTTTCCATTTTTACGTGTCTGTGAACCACTTTGCATGATTGGTTATGGGGATATAGCACCTGAATCAATATACCATACATCTTAAATTCTCCTTGCATCTATAGTCATAGAAATACGAATATGCTATATCAAAAAAACTCTTCACTTCTATCTTCAACTTTCTTGCTTGAAGATGTATAATTCCGTTGTCTAGTTCCCTTGCCCTATAACTTCCCCACTTTTAATGTCATGCTACTTTTTATAGCACTCCTTTGCTATTTAGCCTAGCTTATTACCACAATAATAGGACTCGATGCTATTTTCACTACTCAGACTTCTTTGCCATCCACCTTGGTCTCTCTGGCTCCCCTTACCTCTAGAGTGGTCTCTTCCTCCTATTTGTATAGTAGATTCATGTTGTTGTCCATGATTTTTATTTTTAAAATGGCTGCATGTTGGCCTCTAGATGATGATCTTCCTCTACCTTAAGCTATGTCCATGTAGAATTCCTACTCCTATATATTTCGTGTGAAGATGATTTACTCTCAACATTCATCTTCTTAATTGCTAAGAAGGGCTATAACATCCTCAAAGTTTTGGAGGTTTCCTAGAGTTTAGATAACACACGTATCTTTAGGTATCACTAGATCCTTTCATGAACTAAATCCTATATATCACCAATCATAGCATTAGACAAATTACTAGATAGCTAGTATATGAATTTGTTGGCTCTCTACAACTTAAAGGCCTACACGCCTATTGAGGAGTGACATTTTCTTTTGAAATCTTTGGTTCCTTCTCCTCAGGTGAAATCAATTCCACTATCCTTTTCCTATGATAGTTATTTTCATCCTGAACTTCCATGCTTGGAAGTTGTTCTTGGAAGATTTCTCCCCAGCCTCTTAGGATGTCCAGTATCTTTTCCTATAGTCAAATCCCTCTTTAGAAATATAAAGGATCTTATTTCTACCAGAGAGAAAATCTTCTAGAGAGTGGTAATTTAATTTTTAAATATTTTAGGTGGAAAAATATCTCTTCTTATAAAAATAAGTTCCCCCAAAATAGAAGTTCAAAAAGATTTTCAGAAGGTGCATTAGAAATCAAGTATAATCTATTCAAGAGGCCTTATCCTGAGGATCAAGATTTTTTTGAAATTTTAAATTAAGGTTCCTATGGGCCAATAAGATCAATCCATGTGTGGGGAGGAGATAAATCCAATTTGTAAAAGAAAAATACCCAAAAATGAGTAAATGCTCACATAAGATGAAGAGTTGACTATGTACGAGGGTTATTAGTAAAAAACTATAAGTATTACTAAAAAAAGAGATATTTTGGGTATAATGATTCCATTTTGACACATGTGTAAGGAAGGGGAGTCCCTTCAAGGAGGCACCTACTTCACATGCTTGAATGAGTTTTAAACTCAAAAGTAATGTGATATTTTTATCTCTCCTCTCTCTTGGATCAAACCAAATAAAAAAGGAACCAAACTAGGTCCAAATCTAGTCCAAATTCAACCAAACTGAATCTAAAAAATTCTAGAAATCAGTTGGTCTTGGTTAGAGCCTCCCTCTCCTATAAATAGAACCTGAGCCCTTTCTAAAAAAATAAGAGAATTATACTATGCTAGAATTATGCTGAAATAATGATCATTTTTACTATTCTCTCCAAATTGAAAAAATTGAAACTTCCCTCCTTCTTCAATCTCCATTGGTGGCTCCATCAGCATAGCAAACCAATTGATTGGTTGGGGGCCTCTACCGTGATCAAAGAATCAAGCAATTTGTAAGGTAAAGTGTGAATTTTGATCTTTTTCCATAATTTCTCAATGTTTCTCTCTTCTCAACCCCTCTCAAGCTTGAGAAGCTTGATTGGAATGGCTTTTTAATGCTATTGAAGTTAATTGATGAATGGAAGTAAGGAAATACATAAATTCCCATGTATGCTTAATTTTTATGGTTTTTATGATTTTTGTCTTCTCTAAAATGAATATGATGTTATGCCTCATTGAAAAAAGGCATTCCCCTCTCTTCTTTAGTAAATCCAAACATTCTTTATTATAGATGAATGATTAATGGATGAAATCAAGTTTTTCATAATGTTTCTCTTTGATTAGTAGAAAATGTTTACATTAGAATGATTTAATTACTCTTGGTGAACTTCTAATTAATTTTAGAGAATTAAAAATTAAAAAATGGTCAGCCATACAAAGGAGGTTATGGCAAAATTTTCTAAAATTACGAAAAATAAGTTTTTAATTTTTTTTTTCAAAAAGAGTAATTCCCATCATATATGTATTCTTAAAGTGTTAATTTTCATCATAGGTATAAGAAAATGCATACTAAAAATATTTTATTTAAAAAGTGTTACTTTCTTTAGAATTAAATTCCATGCATAGAAGGAAGTATATTGAAATTGTTATTTTGATTATAAAAGTGTGATTTTTATCATAAATAATTTTTATGCATAAATAGATGCATAAAAGAAATTCTTTTATATTAAAAGAGTGATTTTCATCATAAATGATTTGTATGCATAAACATATGCATAAAAGATATTTTTTATATTAAAAGTGTGATTTTCATCATAAATGATTTTCATGCATAAATAGATGCATAAAATAAATTCTTTTATATTAAAAAAGTGATTTTCATCAGTCATAAATGATTTGTATGCATAAACATATGCATAAAAGATATTAAAAGTGTGATTTTTATCATAAATAATTTTTATGCATAAATAGATGCAGAAAAGAAATTCTTTTAAAAGAGTGATTTTCATCATAAATGATTTGTATGCATAAAAGATATATTTTTTAAAATTAAAAGTGTGATTTTCATCATAAATTATTTTTATGCATAAATAGATGCATAAAAGAAATTATTTTATATTAAAAGAGTGATTTTCATCATAAATGATTTGTATGCATAAACATATGCATAAAAGATATTTTTTTATATTAAAAGTGTGATTTTCATATAAATGGTTTTTATGCATATATAGATGCATAAAAGAAATTCTTTTATGTTAAAAGAGTGGTTTTCATCATAAATGATTTGTATGCATAAACATATGCATAAAAGATATTTTTTTATATTAAAAGTGTGATTTTTATCATAAATGGATTTTATGCATAAATTAGATGCATATTCCAAAAGTGTAATTCCTACTAAATTGGATTTATGCATGGAAAGATGCATAAAGAATTTATTTTAATCCAAAAGAGTTATTCTCATCAATTTTGATTTTATGCATAAATAGATGCATAAAGTTTTTTTTTTAATTCCAAAAGAGTTATTCTTATCAATTTTAGTTTTATGCATAAATAGATGCATAAAGAATTTTATTTTTAATTCAAAAGAGTTATTCTTATCAATATTGATTTTATGCATGGAAAGATGCATAAAAGATTTATTTTTATTTCGAAAGTATTATTTTCATTGAAATTAAATTTATGCATAGTTAGATGCATAAAAGATTTATTTTTATTTTGAAAGTGTTATTCTCATTAAAATGGAATTTATGCATAGTTAGATGCATAAAAGATTTTATTTTTTTTGAAAGTGTTATTCTCAGTAAAATGGAATTTATGCATAGTAAAATGCATAAAAGGTTTATTTTTAATTCGAAAGTGTTATTTTTCTTAAAATTGAACTTATGCCTAAATAGATGCATAAAATCCTACTAAAGTTGTCTTTATGCCTATGCGTAAAGAATCTTTATATCAAAAAATTAGAATTCTCCTACATTCTATAAATAGATGTGATAAGATGTGATAGGAATCAGATAGATGTAAATGGATGTGGGTATGGATATGGATGTATGGATGTGGATGTGGATGTGGATGTATGAATGTAGATATGGATGTGGATGTATGAATGTGAATGTGGATATGGATGTATGGATGTGAATGTGGATGTGGATGTGGATGTGGATGTGGATGTGAATGTGGAATGTGGATATGGATGTATGGATGTGAATGTGGATGTGGATGTGGATGTGAATGTGGATATGGATGTATGAATGTGGAATGTGGATATGGATGTATGGATGTGAATGTGGATGTGGATGTGGATGTGGATGTGGATGTGGATGTATGTATGTAGATGCGGATGTGGATGTATGTATGTGGAAGTGGATGTATGAATGTGGATGTGAAAATGGATATATGGACGTAGATGTGGATGTGGATGTGGATGTATGGATGTATGTATGTGGATGTGGATGTATGAATGAGGATGTGAAAATGGATGTATCGGAATGTGGATGTGAAAATGGATGTATGGATGTAGATGTGGATGTGGATGTATGGATATGGATGTGGATGTATGGATGTGGATGTGGATTTATGGATGTAGATGTATGAAAGTATGCATGTGGATGTGGATGTATGAATAAGGATGTGAAAATGGATGTATGAATGTGAATGTGGATGTGGATGTATAAATGTGGAATGTGGATATGGATGTATGAATGTATAAATGTGGAATGTGGATATGGATGTATGAATGTGGAATGTGGATATGGATGTATGGATGTGAATGTGAATGTGGATGTATAGAGGAAATGGATGTATGGATGTGGATATGGATGTGTATGTATGAATGCGGATGTGGAATTGGATGTACAAATGTGGATATGTATGTAGAATAATGAATGCAAATGTGTATGTGAAATGATGTGTCGTTGCTCGATACGAGTGAATGGATGAGATGTGATGACATGTGAATTGGGATGTGAATATATGATATGTGATGTGAATGAATCTGAGGTGATGAGATGGAAAATGATGTGATTGGATGAGAATGAGTACACATATGCATGGAATGTGGAATAAGTAATGTGGACTGATGAGGGGTAATGTGGAAAGACGAGAGTTCATTATAGAAACTGTATTTGTGACCTGTTTGTAAATGACTGTTTTATGTCAAGAATGTTGGGGAGCATTTTGACCGTCTTGTGATTAAGGTCGTGGAGACCTAACTGATAAAGTTGCAATAGCTGACGGAGAGTCAACGGAGGACGTCTCGTGTACCATGGTCGGCTGAGGTCTTGACCAACATCGGTTCAATTTAAATGGTGAGCTTCCGGTACGATGGATGAGGGACCAAGGAAGCGGCCTATGAGTGAAGTGCTAGGTGACCTGCGAAGGATCCTAGAGGGTGCTGACCATACGGTGCTCGGGCTCTGGGTCGCCGAAGATACCCACACGTGCATCATGGAAGATATTGAATCAAGGAGTAAGAGTTGTTTTCTGAAATTGGGCATGGATCTGGTTGATTGACCTTGCTGGTCCTCAACAACGGATGAGTCCATGGCTTTTTTATATGGATCTGTTGGTTGATCTGGCTGATCTTCAACGGAGATTCCATCTTGATTTTGATAAGTGATTATATTGCCGGGTACTATGAGCTAAGAACTATTGAAAAGACCCCTGAGTGAGCAGGTGGTGAGCGTTCTGGTTGCCAATGATGCCATAAGTACACCGATGAAGGAATGATTAGAAATAAGGATTCAACCAGAGATTTTGAGGATTGTGAACAGTGACACAATGGTTTCATTAAAGGATTGTTTTAAGATAGCTGATGCTGAGAAAAAGGCAATTTCATATCTGGTTTGTAAGTGGTGTGACTAGTTTTATGTTTGCATGAACATCCGGCTAGGGGGCCTGGGAACTCTTTTCCCTGGTACCCTGGACAAAACCTAACCAAATTCCTAATTGGATCCCATCACTACATTGGTTGGGCGGTTGGATAACCCATGGGACTGGATGGGGTTTGGCTGGACTGATGGATCCGTAAATCGAGTCTCAATTTTTGTTTAGTTTGATAGATGAAGTAAATCCCGGACAAAAATTATTCTATGGAAAAGAATCAACGGCTGTGCCTCTCAATGAGGAAAAAAGCGTTGGTCTCTATGATCCGAGTACAGTCTTTTTTTGTGATCTGACTATGGGACTTACGGGTTCGGTTAGATGAGCAGTTAGTTAAGGCTTTTGACTACGTTAGGGAAAAGTTATCCTGGTGGAATCGCCCGTGCTTTTCGGGCACAGGAAGTTTTTTCGGGTTCGGTTTTGGAAAAACCGATGGATTAGTCTCTTGTCCGGATATCTGTGGGGCAAGGCCCCGAGTGTGGGATCCTGCCCCGCACAAGAAGTGCTACTTCCGCCTAGCACCCTTGAAATTGTTGCGTGGTGGGGACAGGGATCTCACAGTTTGTATCAGAGCTATTTGGGTAATGAGGATCAACCAAGAAGCCAAATATATCAAAAATTTATCAAGAAGCAGTAAAAGGATGTAATCGTGTGATAAAATTCATACAATTTGATATTCAAACTGAAATTTGTAATTTGGTAATTGGGTCTTTAGCAGATGGAAGTACCACAATTGTATGGAATCCCTGACGTGCTTGAGGCCTAGACATGATGGTCTTTACCTTATAATTCCAAGGACCATGACTACCCATATATACCGAGGGTATAACTGCAGCTCTTTACTGGCAGTATATATGAGTAAATCTAAGACTTGAAATTATAAGTATTAATACTATCTAGATGATGAATTCGAATGTGGTTGATATGATTTTAAATTCTGATTGAAATGATGAGTTGATTTGGATTTTGATTGAAAAATTAAGATTTCTGAATTTTGGCTGAATTGTAATAACTAAGCAAAACCTCAATGAGGATGAATGGGACGAGTCCCTGTGATAATGTTCGTAGTTAGAATGACGTTAATGACTCCAGCAAATCACTATGCGACTAGTGGATTGTGCTGGCAGATTGCTGCTCTCAACACTTGACCCAGTGGATCAAGTTAAAGGAGGTCAAATTAAAAATCTGCATAAATGAAAAATTTCCATGAAGGACTGTTCAGATAGAAATTTTGATGTAATGGACCATTATTGTGATAAGGAATTGAATGTTATGATCCGAGTGAATTGTTATTTAATAATGAGTTTTATATAAGGGATCTTTATCCCAGGATTCTGTTTGGGCTCACCAAAATATAAGGAACCCATAATCAGTTGGATCTTAAGAAAAAGAATTCTCCTCTAGTTTTGCGAGATGAGGACATCTCACGTTTTTTAAGTGGGGTAGAATGTAAGATTCCTCCCCAGCCTCTCAGGATGTCCAGTATCTTCCCCTGTTGTCAAATCCCTCTTCAGAAATATAAAAGATCTTGTTTCTACCAGTTTTGACCTAGAGAGAGAAAATCTTCTAGAAAGTGGTAATTTAATTTTTAAATATTTTTGGATGAAAAAATATCTCTTCTTATTAAAATATGTTCCCCCGAAACAGAAGTTCAAAAAGATTTTCAGAAGGTGCATTAGAAATCAAGTATAATCAAGAGGCCTTATCCTGAGGGTCAAGATTTTTTTGAAATTTTAAATTAAGGTTCCTATGGGCCAATAAGATCAATCCATGTGTGGGGAGGAGATAAATCCAATTTGTAAAAGAAAAATACCCAAAAATGAGTAAATGCTCACATAAGATGAAGAGTTGACTATGTACAAGGATTATTAGTAAAAAACTATGAGTATTACTAAAAAAATAAGATATTTTGGGTATAATGATTCTATTTTGACACATGTGTAAGGAAGGGGAGTCCCTTCAAGGAGGCGCCTACTTCACATGCTTGAATGAGTTTTAAACTCAAAAATAATGTGATATTTTTATCTCTCCTCTCTCTTGGATCAAACCAAATAAAAAAGGAACCAAACCAAATCGAAAAGGAACCAAACCGAATCGAAAAGAAACCAAACTAGGTCCAAATCTAGTCTAAATTCAACCAAACTAAATCTGGAAAATTCTAGAAATTAGTTGGTCTTGGTTAGAGCCTCCCTCTCCTGTAAATAAAACCTTAGCTTTTTGTAAAAAAAATAGGAGAATTATACTATGCCAAAATTATGCTGAAATAATGATAATTTTTATTATTCTCTAAAATTCTCTCCAAATTGAAGAAATTGGAGCTTCCCTCCTTCTTCAATCTCCATTGGTGGCTCCATCAGCATACCAAACCAATTGATTGGTTGGGGGCCTCAGCAATTTGTAAGGTAAAGTGTGAAATTTGACCTTTTTCCATAATTTCTCAATGTTTCTCTCTTCTCAACCCCTCTCAAGCATGAGAAGCTTAAAACACCATATTAGATAATTTGATGAAAATCATATTCCCATTTGAAAAATGGGATCAAGGTGAACCTATCCAAGATTTTGTTAAAACCCCCTCATGTGACATATCCTTGGAAAGATATTTAAAAATAGAATCTTAATCTATAATCTCTGATAAATTTGGAGTTAATATGATCAAGATATGGCCAAAACTATATTGAAAAGTTGATTCCCAAAGTGTGAGATTTTTTTCAAATTATCTAATATTGTCTTTTAATTGAATGGCTTTTTAATGCTATTGAAGTTAATTGATAAATGGAAGTAAGGAAATACATAAATTCCCATGTATGCTTAATTTTTATGGTTTTTATGATTTTTGTCTTCTCTAAAATGAATATGATGTTATGCCTCATTGAAAATTGGCATTCCCCTCTCTTCTTTAGTAAATCCAACCATTCTTTATTATAGATGAATGTGATTAATGGATGAAATCAAGTTTTTCATAATGTTTCTCTTTGATAAGTAGAAAATGTTTACATTAGAATGATTTAATTACTCTTGGTGAACTTCCAATTAATTTTAGAGAATTAAAAATTGAAAAATGGTCAGCCATACAACGGAGGTTATGGCAAAATTTTTTAAAATTGTGAAAAAAAAAGTATTAAATTTTTTTATTCAAAAAGAGTAATTCCCATCATATATGTATTGTTAAAGTGTTAATTTTCATCCTAGGTATAAGAAAATGCATACTAAAAATATTTTATTAAAAAAGTATTACTTTATTTAGAATTAAATTCCATGCATAAAAGGAAGTATATTGAAATTGTTATTTTGATTATAAAAGTGTGATTTTCATCATAAATGATTTTTATGCATAAATAGATGCATGAAAGAAATTCTTTTATATTAAAAGAGTGATTTTCATCATAAATGATTTGTATATGCATATATATTTTTTATATTAAAAGTGTGGTTTTCATCATAACTGATTTTCATGCATAAATAGATGCATAAAAGAAATTCTTTTATATTAAAAGAGTGATTTTCATCATAGATGATTTGTATGCATAAACATATGCATAAAAGATATTTTTATATTAAAAGTGTGATTTTTATCATAAATGATTTTTATGCATAAATAGATGCATAAAAGAAATTCTTTTATATTAAAAGAGTGATTTTTATCATAAATGATTTGTATGTATAAAAGATATATTTTTTAATATTAAAAGTGTGATTTTCATCATAAATGGTTTTTATGCATAAATAGATGCATAAAAGAAATTCTTTTATATTAAAAGAGTGATTTTCATCATAAATGATTTGTATGCATAAACATATGCATAAAAGATTTTTTTATATTAAAAGTGTGATTTTCATCATAAACTATTTTTATGCATGAATAGATGCATAAAAGAAATTCTTTTATATTAAAAGAGTGATTTTCATCATAAATGATTTGTATGCATAAAAGATATTTTTTATATTAAAAGTGTGATTTTCATCATAAATGGATTTTATGCATAAATTAGATGCATAAGAGAAATTCTTTTATTCTAAAAGTGTAATTCCTACTAAATTGGATTTATGCATGGAAAGATGCATAAAGAATTTATTTTAATCCAAAAGAGTTATTCTCATCAATTTTGATTTTATGCATAAATAGATGCAGAAGAATTTTATTTTTATTCCAAAAGAGTTATTCTTATCAATTTTAATTTTTTGCATAAATAGATGCATAAAGAATTTTATTTTTAATTCAAAAGAGTTATTCTTATCAATATTGATTTTATGCATGGAAAGATGCATAAAAGATTTTTTTTATTTTGAAAGTATTATTTTCATTGAAATTAAATTTATGCATAGTTAGATGCATAAAAGATTTATTTTTATTTTGAAAGTGTTATTCTCATTAAAATGGAGTTTATGCATAGTAAAATGCATAAAAGATTTATTTTTATTTTGAAAGTGTTATTCTCATTAAAATGGAATTTATGCATAGTAAAATGCATAAAAGGTTTATTTTTAATTCGAAAGTGTTATTTTCCTTAAAATTGAACTTATGCCTAAATAGATGCATAAAAGGATTTTTATAAAAGTGTTATTCCTACTAAAGTTGTCTTTATGCCTAATTAGATGTGTAAAGAATCTTTATATCAAAAAATTAGAATTCTCCTACATTCTATAAATAGATGTGATAAGATGTGACAGAAATCAGATAGATGTAAATGGATGTGGGTATGGATGTAGATGTGGAATGTGGATATGGATGTATGGATATGAATGTGGATGTGGATGTGGATGTATGAATGTAGTTATGGATGTGGATGTATGAATGTGAATGTGGACATGGATGTATGAATGTGGAATGTGGATATGGATGTATGGATGTGGATGTGGATGTATGGATGTAGATGCGGATGTGGATGTATGTATGTGGATGTGGATGTATGAATGTGGATGTGAAAATGGATGTATGGACGTAGATGTGGATGTATGGATGTATGGATGTATGTATGTGGATGTGGATGTATGAATGAGGATGTGAAAATGGATGTATGAATGTGGATGTGAAAATGGATGTATGGATGTAGATGTGGATGTATGGATGTGGATGTGGATGTGGATGTATGAAAGTATGTATGTGGATGTGGATGTATGAACGAGAATGTGAAAATGGATGTATGAATGTGAATGTGGATGTGGATGTATGAATGTGGAATGTGAATATGGATGTATGAATGTGGAATGTGGATATGGATGTATCGATGTGAATGTGAATGTGGATGTATGGATGTGGGTATGGATGTGGATGTATAGATGTAGATATGGAATGTGGATGTGGATGTGGAAATGGATGTATGCATGTGGATGTGAATGTGGAAATGGATGTATGGATGTGGATGTGGATGTGGATGTATGGATGTGGATATGGATGTGTATGTATGAATGCGGATGTGGAATTGGATGTATGATGTGGATGTGTATGTAGAATAATGAATGCGAATGTGTATGTGAAATGATGTGTCGTCGATACGAGTGAATGGATGAGATGTGATGACATGTGAATTGGGATGTGACTATATGATATGTGATGTGAATGAATCTGAGGTGATGAGATGGAAAATGATGTGATTGGATGAGAATGAGTACAAATAGGAATGGAAAGTGGAATAAGTAATGTGGATTGATGAGGGATAATGTGGAAAGATGAGAGTTCATTATAGAAACTGTATTTGTGACCTATTTGTAAATGGCTGTTTTATGTCAAGAATGCTGGGGAAGCATTTTGACCATCTTGTGATTAAGGTCGTGGAGACCTAACTGATAAAGTTGCAACTGACGGAGAGTCAACGGAGGACGTCTCGCGTAGTATGGTCGGCCGAGGTCTTGACCAGCCTCGGTTCGATTTAAACGGTGAGCTTCCGGTACAGTGGATGAGGGACCAAGGAAGCGGCCTATGAGTGAAGCGCTAGGTGACCTGCGAAGGATCCTAGAGGCTGCTGACCATACGGTGCTCGGGCTCTGGGTCACCGAAGATACCCACACGTGCGTCGTGGAAGATATTGAATCAAGGAGTAAGAGTTGTTTTCTGAAACCGGGCATGGATCTGGTTGATTGACCTTGCTGGTCCTCAATGGATGAGTCCATGGCTTTTTTATATGGATCTGTTGGTTGATCTTGCTGATCTTCAACGGAGATTCCATCTTGATTTTTATAAGTGATTATATTGCCGGTACTATGAGCTAGGAACTATTGAAAAGGCCTCTGAGTGAACAGGTGGTTGTTGCCAATGATTGCATAAGTACACCGATGAAGGAATGATTGGAAATAAGGATTCAACCAGAGATTTTGAGGATTGTGAACAGTGACACAATGGTTTCATTAAAGGATTGTTTTAAGATAGCTGATGCTGAGAAAAAGGCAATTTCATATTGGGTGTGTAAGTGGTGTGACTAGTTTTATGTTTGCATGAACATCCGGCTAGGGGGCCTGGGAACTCTTTTCCCTGGTCCCCGAGACAAAACCTAACCAAATTCCTAATTGGATCCCATCACTACAGTGGTTGGGCGGTTGGCTAACCCATGAGACTGGATGGGGTTTGGCTGGACTGATGGATCCGTAAATCAAGACTCAATTTTTGTTTAGTTCGATAGATGAAGTAAACCCCGGACAAAAATTGTTCTATGGAAAAGAATCAACGGCTGTGCCTCTCAATGAGGAAAAAAGCGTTGGTCTCTATGATCCAAGTATAGTCTTTTTCTGTGATCTGACTATGGGACTTACGGGTTCGGTCAGATGAGTAGTTACTTAAGGCTTTTGACTACGTTAGGGAAAAGTTATCCTGGAGGAATCGCCCGTGCTTTCCGAGCAAAGGAAGTTTTTCCGGGTTCGGTTTTGGAAAAACCGATGGATTAGTCTCTTGTCCGGATATCCGTGGGCAAGGCTCCGAGTGTGGGACCCTGCCCCACGCAAGAAGTGCTACTTTTGCTGCTAGCACCCCTCAAATTGTTGTGCGGTGGGGACAGGGATCTCACAGTTCTCACTTACAATCTGGGATAGACTATCAGACATGATTACCTGCATCTTCTCACTTACAATCTAGGGGGGAGAGAAAAGAAGAAGATTAGAAGCACTCTAAGGAGAGTTTTGTGATTTTTTGTATAGACAATATAATAGGTAGTGATAGAGAGAGGGGGCAGAGAGGAGAGGAAAAGGGAGACAGATATAGTGCAAGGAGGAGAGAGAGAGAGAGAGAGAGAGAGAGAGAGAGAGAGAGAGGAGGGAGAAGAAGATAGACAAGGATAGGGATAGGAGAGGAGATAGATAGATAGATAGATAGATAGAGAGAGAGAGAGAGAGAGAGAGAGAGAGGAGGGAGAAGAAGATAGACAAGGATAGGGATAGGAGAGGAGATAGATAGATAGATAGATAGATAGATATATATATATATATATATATATATATATATATATATATATATATATATATATAGAGAGAGAGAGAGAGAGAGAGAGAGAGAGAGAGAGAGAGAGGAGAAAGGGCGAGAGTGCTTGAGGGAGAGAGGAGAGTGAGTGAGTGATATACAATGGGGAGAGAAATGGGGAGAGAGAGAGAGAGAGAGAGAGAGAGAGAGAGAGAGAGAGCATTGAGGGCTAGATTGGGCTAGGCTAGGAGGAGGGAGGAAGAAGGGACAAGGGAGAGAGGAGAGGGGTAATAGGGGGTATAGAGAGAGAGTTTATTTCAAAAAAAGCTCGCTTTGTAGGCCCATACCCTAATTGAATATGATTGGAGAAGAAGGTAGTTTAAGATCTCTACCTTAACACTTTCCTTTGGAAGAATTATTAGTTAATTAGAGTAGAGGAAGGGCTTATATAAGAGGGATTGGCACACCTCTTTAGCGTCTCCAATAAGGGCTTCCATGATCCAAGATATGTGGTCTAGCCACTAGCACTATGGTTCCTTGCTAGAGAGAAAGAAGGTTCTTGACATGAACAACTCTGTGAATAAAGATTGAAAAACACTCCCAGTATTAGAGTTGTATATAGAGTTACATAGAGTATATTAGATCTATGCACCATTAGAGCTATGCGAAAAAACATTAAAAAAACTCCCAAAGTAGGGTTTGGCATTGATATAAAATGAGAGGTCATGATGCTTACTTGAGGACAAGAGGGGCTGATATTGTGAGATCTTTAAAGGAATAAATACAAACATAAAGATGCTTACCTTAGGAAAAGAGCGAGTGACATCTTGCGATCTTTAAAGGAACACCTAAAAAAAACTTAAAATGAGGGGGTGATATCTTGAGATCTTTAAAGGAAGATCTTTAAAAAGAATAAGGAATTTTTACATAGCTATTAGGCATGCATATACTCTTAAGAGTGTATGCATTAGCATATGTTGATGTGAATAGAGTGATTTAGGAAGGCCAAAGCATATTTTAGGAATGATTGGTGTAGAGATTAGTAATAATAATGTGACAATTTTAAGATATAAGAAATTTAATACACATGAGTCTTGATAAGAGAAATATTCATTCAAACTTTTATTCATGATTTGATGCCTCTTATATAGTTAAGATAAGAAGCACTAGAATCCAAGTGATTAAGTGATTTAATTCCAATTTAATTCCAATTTAATTCCAAGTGATTTAATTCCAATTTAATTCCAAGTGATTTAATTCCAATTTAATTCCAAGTGATTCCAAGTGATTTAATGTCTTTTATATAGGTTATTTAAGCTTTATAATCCAAGTGATTTAATGCCTCTTATATAGGTAGGATACAAAGTAGTAGAAGCCAAGTGTGACTCCCCCTAGATCATCTCCTACATTGTCTCTATTAACCCACTATTTTCTCCCTTTATTATAGGCTATCTTGGCTTGTTATGGGTTTAGAGTCAACAATGGTGGGCTCCATAAGTGCTAGGCATCTTCTCTTCCCACTTGTATTTGTAGAGGTTCTTTTACTAAGGTTAGAATTCAAGGCTTTGTTTTTATAGAGGCGTTTACATCGGTTGGGTTATAGTAAGGTTTTTGGCTTTTTACATATTTGGTTTTTAGGATCCCCCTAAGGTTGATATTATTAATTGATTATCCTAACAATATTCCCCTTAATACAAGTGATATCTATCCCTCTATCATGGATTTAACATTGTTTTATGTTTACATAGATTTTCACCATTTTGTCTTGGCTTACAATATTCAAGCTCCCCCTAAGATTGTGGATCTCCTTGGGGCCTTGTGATAAACACTTTTATAAATAACCTAAGGCTTCATGAGCCTAGTCTGCATTCACATGTTTTGAAACCTTACGACTCTACTAGTAGTTAGTATTACTTGAATTATTGTTGGTCTCGAAAGTGGGAGATGCATTTCCAAATTATTGAAACTATAAGGGGATCCCTAATGGTTTTTTCTTCCATTTTTGTGGCACACAGAATGAAAAGAGGTCATACACTATTTGGGATGTGGTGGACACCTTTGGCCTCAAGGTCTAGTCCACTTCTAGCTTCTTGTTTGGTTGGCCGCTTGATTTATTGTCTTAAAAAATAAACTTCATTTTTGGTATAACCTAGAGCTTCTAGATTTTGTCTATTTATGGATTTGGCTTGGGAAGTAGTAGAGGGGACATTATATCGACACGCTTGGTGGCTTTGTCTTAACCATATCAATATTATGCTTCTCACCACTCTTCTCTCCCTTGTCATGTTGATGCTATTCACTTTTTCTCAAAACTTTCAAATTATCCCTTATTTTATTTTGTAGTATGAGAGCCAACATTAGTATTGCTATGGAAGCACTGAAGGGGAAACATCATAAACTACAAAAGGAGGTGAAATTTTGAAAAAATAAGTTTCACAACCTGAAGGATGAAGGCAAGAAGGCGACTTGTAGAGCCAAAAATGGAAGGGGAAGGGAAAGATCTAGTTTTGTAGACTAGCACTACTATGGATACAATTCCTAGTCATGAATTAAGGGCGCATGTGCTCACCACCGAGCATCTTGAAGATAAGACATGTGAGGCATCTCCACTCAACGACCACATTAAAGAGCTAGAAGGATTAGTATATGTAGGAGTTCAAAGAGGAGTTTAAAGAGAAATACAAGGAGGACATGAAAAAGATACAAGTGTTGAAAAAAGAGCTACAAGTATACACAAGTGTTGAAAAAAGGGCTACAAGTATACACAACTCCAAGAGAGACATAGAAGGGATCAATAATGGACAAAGGAAGAACTAGATGCGGTACTATGAGTATTACCCAAGAAGACCTTGCAAAGTCAAATGAAGACTTCTAGTCGATCAAGAAAATTCACGACAGCAACCAAGATGATTGAATACTCTCAAAATTGGGCCAAGCGGCAACATGGAGCCAGGGAGCATTGTAAGGTAGAAAAGAGGTAGCAGATGCTCATAGAATTACGAAAGCTCAATGAAATTACTCCCTCCCATCAATATGACGTAAGAGTTGGGTGGTGTAATGTTTGGATTACAACACCACAAGATACCACGAGGGAAAAAGCCTTGTTAACGCAAGCATGCAAGTATCTATAGCATATGGCCCCAACCATGCAATGCATGGTGGGGCTAGGATGCGCTCAACCAATATGCTAGGTGGATATATATAGGTTTATTAAAAAACATGCAAAGGAGGTAATTTCCTAGAACCTAAAGGAGGGATTATCCAAAAAAAATGAGCAGAGTTCGTGGAACAACTTTGAGCACTAGGTAGAAGATAAACTCATCCACATCCCTTGATAGAAAAGCTACATCTCTCGTTCCAACGATGTGTGATGTGCGAGGGAGTAGATGGTGGGTGTCATGCCTTGCAAATCTAGGTGCAGAGGTAGAAATCCATGTGGAGGGTGACAATGCTAATGCCACTCACCAATGGGTTAAGTTGGTAGAGAGGGACATTAGTAGATCACTCAAATAGCAGTCGGTGCTCTCCACCCTCTCTTGTGGTAACACGAACCACCTCCATTTGGAGATTCCCTTTAAATGAACTCAATTCTCTTTCTTGAACCCCATCTCGCCACCATAATTTCTTCTAGATATATGTGCCACCCTCCTTCCTTGGCTTGTCCACACTCTTTCTATTTTGGTTTGACGCACTTGTGCCTTTTCTTTTGGTTGCCATGTGTCTCTTGACACCTTGGATTCCCACATGCCATCATACATACATTGCATCAATCTATATATCAGATTTGGAGTGGGCTTGAGAATCACCTCACGTATAGCCCACCCCTTGGTTGAAACACTTTCAAGTGCTTCATATCACTCTTTCTACTCTAAACTCTTCTCACCCACTAAACATTCCATACAGCTTTATATACAACAAAGGCATGATCCATCATCTTATATCCCTCCTGGATGAAAAGGGTACATCACCCTCCTCCATAGCCATCCTACTGAGTTGAACCAACCACCTGGGTCAAATTCGTACACACAGTCCTTAGACATCCCCTTAGCCTTTCCCTCATATGGTTTCCTCAACAATGTAACCTTACTATCTAGCCTTCCCCCTTCTTGTTCACTCTTTTCTGATCTGATCTCTTCATCTAACATAAAACCCTTCTCCGCTCTATATGCTCTCATCAAGGTTTCATTCCATTCCCCAAATACATTCTCACTATTATAAAAAATTCCCCGACCAGCCCATCCTCAACACCATGCTGGCATCTTCTGATAAAGCAACCTTTATCTCTAGCTCCTATGGTATATCTAGCATTTTAGGGACCACCTTCTTCTCCAAAAGACTCATTAACTGGCATTCCTTCATCCCTTTGTCAACATTCTCTACCTCCAACTCTGGGCATATAGCCACACAACCTGCACTTTTTGTAGCTTTACCATAACGATCTAAAGCCTTTGCATTCACTGACACATCTCTTACACTGATTCACAACAGGCACACTACTCCTAGCATGACACACATCTAGCAAATCAAATTCAGCAACCCTTCTTGGCCTAGTGAATTAACACTCAAACCAGTCTTCTGTCTTGCCTTCCTCTCTTGATACACAACAGTCTTTATAGCCTTTGTAAAACACTGTGGGTCTTTCACCTCCACCTTCTCTTGGATCCTTCCATTTAGTTCTCCAACAAACTTGTCCTTCTTCAAAAATTCAAGAGCAGCCTGATTTCCTCCCAAGGTCTTCAGCATCTTCCTCCATGCAGCTTCAAACCTATCTATAGAGTCTGGCACTTCCTCATCCTCTCCTTGGCTCAACCTAGTCATCTTTCTCCATAAGTCCTCTGGAGCTTCAAAGTTCTCATAATTCCTCTTCAAGGCTTCCCTCAAAGTTTCCAATCTTGCTCTCTTAGCATCTGACGCCTCTAGAGCTTCAACTTTCTCATACTTCCTCTTCAAGGCTTCCCTCAAAGTGTCCAAGCTTGCTCTCTCAGCATCTGAGGCCTCATAATCAAACCAATACATGGATGCATCCTCCAACAACAAACTCACCATTTTCAACTTGTTAGCACCATCATCTTTGTTGTTCCTTAGAGAAACCAACTCAATACTCCTCAGAAACTGAGTGACATCCTCATCCTTTTAATCTTTGAACACTTCATATACAAAACCAGCCACCATTGGCCCTAAGTTGATCAACAAGTGAGTTCCCAATTACCCTCTAGCTAACTCAGTCCAACTCTTCAACACTCCTTAACATCCTCCCAGACTCCCTATCTCTTATAGCTACCTTCCCCACATCAGCCCTTCTAGGTCACCACATAGATCTCCAAAACCTCTGACCTTCCACCTGTAGGTCTCTTCGGACAACAACAGCTCACATCCAACTCACCAAAACAAGTCCCAACAGCTCACATCCAACTCACCAAAACAAGTCCCAACTCACACATAGAACTACCTCAAATCTAACACAAAAATCCTCCCCTTTGCCTCAGTCAAGTAAATGTCCTCCAGGCTCTCCAACCTTCCTTCTACATCATCTAAACTCAAGCTCTGACCCTTAGAGCCTCTAGCACTAGCCAGTTGCCTTTTGCTCACACCTCTCTAACCTAGATCTTCCCTATCTGACAGCCAACTTAACACACTTTGCCCCAGCATCCTCTAAACCCTCACGCACCTCAAATCTCTCCAAGACCCATCATAATAAACCCTCAGCTACTAACAGTAGTTGCCTATGTACTGACTCAGAAACACCCTCAGCCTTCTAGTCCTTCTGACTGCTGTCAGCAGCCAAAACTGTCAGACCAAACTCTAAAAGGTCCCTCTCAACCTAAACAAACTAATTCTTGTCCTTTACACACACAACTAACAAGATCTGATTCTTATTTGACTTAGTATGAGTCTAGCTTCTCAATTGACACTGAATGACTTAAAATTCTAACACATAAGACAATAGATTTGTCCTCATAGGGGTTCCTCCTCCATCATCTCAATCAAAGCAACTCAAGTATAACACCATAGCACAAAAACTCATCAAATCACAAAGAACTCAGGCTCAACACACTATATTCTTCACTGAAAAACAATAAAAATAGTCTCAACATCCTTGAGACTCAGGACTTAAAAAAAGAAGAAAACACAAAAAACTATCAGGGGTCCTCCACAAGTAGACCTTGACAATAGCTCCTCAAAGATTCACCTTCATCCACGACTATAAATTGTTGGAATTAGAGTTGCAGAAAAGCACACAAAGCTTGGAGAAGAAGAAGCAAGAATGCACACAACACACAATGTATTAGATTGTGTCAATGTACAAAAGATAAGTTAGCCCTAGAATAATGGGCGTATATACAAGCCGGGGGAAAAAACCTCCTAAAGAGGGAAAAGTGCCCCGGCGGTCCTAAGTGTGTTCACACACATCACTGCCTATATATATGGCAACAAATCCCCCCTGGGAGTGATGGTGTGAACGAGAGCTGGCACTCATGTATAGGGAAGTGCCATGCCTGAAGTAGATCAGTCCACAAAGGGGAGCAAGCCCAAAGCTTTGCGGAAAGCTTCAAACTTCTCACGAGGAAGCACCTTTGTGAAAAGATCGGTGAGGTTATCCTGTGTTGGCACATACACCAAGCTGATCTCTCCTGCTGAGAGTCTCTCCCTGACATAGTGATAATGCACCTCAATGTGCTTTGTGCGAGCATGAAAAACTAGGTCTCTCGCAACTGCCAATGGGCTCTGACTGTCAGTGTAGATAGAGGTGGCAGACTCCTGTCCAACACCCAAGTCAGCCATAAACCATCTGAGCCACACACACTCAACCGTAGCTGTGAAAGCTGCCATGTACTCAGCTTCACAACTAGAAGTGGCCACAGTAGGTTGTTTCTTGCTCAACCAAGATATGCATGAGCTACCGAGCATGAAACAAAAACCACTTGTGGATACTCTTATGTCATAGCAGCCAGCCCAATCTGAGTCCAAAAAAGCATGTAAATCTGACGGCAATGATCCCCCCTTGGGATAAAACAACCCAAGGTGTATGGTGCCACTCAATGATCCCCCCTTGGGTTGTTTTATCCCTCCTTGGGAGGATAAAACAACCCAAGATGTATGGTGCCACTTAAGTAGCGAAAGATGCATTTAATTGCCTTCCAATGCTGAGACCGTGGGCTATACATAAACCTGCTCACGTGTGAGACTGCAAACTGAATGTCCGGCCTCGTAATGCATACATAAGTGAGGCAACCAACAGCTGTCTGATAGAGTGTGACATCAAAGTGATCTCCAGCATCATGAAGACTCAACTTCAAACCTGTCTCCATTATTGGAGTAGCAATAGGCTTGCAGTCTTCAAGGCCAAATCTCCGCAACAATGTCTCAATATACTTTGTCTGACACAAAGCAATACCTCCATCACACTGCTTAAATTGTATCCCCAAATAATGATGCAAATGCCCCAAATCTGACATCTCAAAAGAGGCATTTAAATCAGCCTTAAAATCAGCAATATGACTCTCATTTGGTCCTATGAGCAGCATGTCATCGACATAGAGATCGACATAGAGAGCAATGATTAGATGTACATCATCCACACGTTTAGCATACAAAGTGCTTTCTGTTGGACTATTCTGAAAACCATGTGCAGTCAAATATGCATGTATCTTTTCATACCAAGCTCGTGGAGCTTGCTTTAAACCATACAAAGCCTTTTTCAACCTGCACAATTTGTTTTCTAGCCCTCTTTGAACAAAACCACGAGGCTGCGATGCATACACCTCCTCATGCAAATCTCCATTCAAGAACGCAGTCTTTATGTCCAACTAATGTACATTCCAACCATTATGAGCTGCCAATGCACAAATGCTACGAATGGTAGTCATACGACAAGTGGGAGCAAAGGTCTCATCAAAATCAATGCCCTTTTCTTGAGCATAACCCTTTGCAACAAGTCTAGCCTTATAGCGATCAACACTGCCATCTGGCTTTCGTTTCAATTTAAAAACCCACTTACATCCACCAATGGCCTTTTTACCAATAGGCAAATCACACAAAGACCATGTACCATTCTTCATTATAGCATCATATTCACTTTGCATTGCAGCCAACCAATTTTCTGAATTTTGCGCCTCATCAAATGAAAGAGGTTCTTCCTCTTCACACATACTAGACACAGCCAAAGCATAACAATCTGATGCATAAGAGGCATGCTGAAAACCTGAACGAGTACGACTAGACATAGGTGCATCAATTTTACTATCACGCAAGGTTTGCACCAGCCATTTAGGCATACCTCTAGCTTGCTAATTTTCAGTCCTATCCTCATATATTTTTTTTGCACAGGTGTTTTCGTCATTTTCTACAGAAATTTTGACAGTGCAGTTTTTTGCAAAACAGGCATACGTATTCTATTGTGGACCATGCTACATAGCACGAGTTGTTCTCTGTTCAATCTTTTCTTCATTACAGGTAGCTTTTGCATCAGTTTCAGTCAGTGGCCATGGCTGATAACAGCAATGATGTATTTCGCATGTTGTCTGCTGATGACAAATTGGATGGAGACAACAACTACCCACTTTGGGTATACATGATGCAGCATGTTTTGGTTGCAAAAGGAGTGTGGAACATTGTGTAGGGTATGGATGTACGTGCAGGTTCTGCGGATGTAGGATCTGTTGAGGATGTTGCAGGTTCTAGCAGCTCTACTGTTGCTGCTATTTTACCCACTGCTGAACAAGCTCGTTGGGATGGTAAAGATGCGCAGGCTCATGCCTTGATTGCACTTTCTGTCAAACGTAACATCACCCCACATATTCGTTTAGCTAAAACAGCAAAACAAGCTTGGGATATTCTAGCTGGTTTGTATGCAGGTCGTAACGAGGCAAAAATCTCTTACCTGCGTAAAGAGCTAGAATCGAAGATTATGCAAGAAGATGATGACATGAATGTTTTTCTTGCTGAGATTAAAGATCTCACGGAACAGTTGATTTCTGTAGGTGAGATTATTCCTCATCATTCTCTTGTGCACACTATTCTCGATGCTTTACTTGAGTCATATCAGACTTTTGCTTCCACGTGGAGACTTGTTACTGAGGACAGACCTGATGTTGTCAAGTACGATATCAGACTTTTGCTTCCACGTGGAGACTTGTTACTGAGGACAGACCTGATGTTGTCAAGTACGATACTTTAGTCAACAAGCTCTTGTAAGAAGCACAGTCTAGGCAAAACAGGGCTAGGCAGCGTGCAGTTGATCAAGCATTTGTTGCTGCCCAGCAGAGAAGAAGTGGTAAGGCAGCCCCTTCCATTATTTCTTCTCCTATTAGTAGGTCTGTAAATTCTTCTCCTTCCACAGGTAGCAATAATAGGTCTGAGAAGGCTCTTGATAAAGGCAAGAAAAAGATCAAGTGTAACTATTGTAAGGCAAATGATCATGTCATTAAGAATTGCCCTAAGCTAAAGGCTAAAGAGGCAAAGAAGAAAGAGTCAAATGCAGCCACAGAAATAAAGAAGAATCTATTGTCTGTCTCTGCGCTTGCTAGACTTGGACTTATAGTCAAATTTGTGGATGACAGATGTACTGTTCATGATTTGACTTCTGGTGATATGATTATTGTATCTAGCACCTTGTTTTGTGGGCTGTATAGGCTCAATTCTTATGACAAGTGTGTGGAAGATTCAGCAAATGCAATTTCTGATGAAAAGGCAGTATCAGATGCAAAACTATGGCATGCTCGTTTTGGTCATTTGAACTTTGCTAGTTTGCTGCGTTTGCAGAAATTTGATATGGTTGCTTCATTACCCCCTCTTGAGGCACCATTGAATCATGTTTGTGAAGGCTGTATTTTGGGCAAAATGCAACGTTCTGCGTTTCCAAAGGATGGTTCTGTGCGGGCCACTCGCAAATTGCAACTTGTACATAGTGATGTATGTGAGCCTATGCAAACTCCATCATTTGGTAAACACTTATACTTCGTGACTTTCATTGATGATTACTCAAGGCATGCATGGGTATATCCACTGAAGGCAAAGTCCGAAGTGTTTTTGTGCTTCAAACAGTTTATGCTTATGGTTGAAAATGTATCCAATTGTACTGTGGGCACCCTCCGTTCTGATCAAGTGGGGGAGTACATGTCTAAAGAGTTTGATGCATTTCTGGCTAGTCGTGGGATAAAACACCAATGTACAGTGCCGTATACCCCTCAGCAAAATGGTGTTGCTGAGAGGAAAAACAGGTCACTTATGGAGATGGCACGATGTATGGTCAAGAGCCAAGCTTTGCCACATATGTTTTGGCTTGAGGCTATCATGTGTGCTGCATATGTACTCAACAGGTGTCCCACTAAGGCCTTGTAGTCTATTACTCCATATGAAGCTTGGCATGGCAGGAAGCCTTCTATTGGTCACTTGCGTGTCTTTGGTTGCTTGGCCTATGCTTTAGTGCCTATGCAACAACGCAAAAAATTGGATGATAAGGCTGTCAAATGCATTTTTGTTGGTTACAGTGCTGAGAGCAAGGGTTACAAATTGTATCATCCACAGTCAAAGCGTATCTTGATTAGTCGAGATGTTATTTTTGTGGAAGATGATGTGCAGCCTTTGTTATCATGTACCAATGAGGTAAATATTCAGCCTATGCAGATTTCAAACGACATCATAGATCAGCCTATTTCTGATGCAGATTTACGACTTGTAATGCAAAAACGGAGCCCAAAACGACCTCAGATGCGATTTCTGAGAATGCTTAGTCCTACGGGCCGATTTGTAGAGTATAGGGACCTGCAAAGCGCTCGTGAAAGCTCACCTCAATTGGAGAACGTGAGTCGGAGGGTGCTGGCGGCGTAGCCCTGGGAGAGCCGATGCCTTCTCTGATACCAATTGTTGGAATTAGGGTTGCAGGAAAGCAAACAAAGCTTGGAGAAGAAGAAGCAAGAATGCACACAACACACAATGTATTAGATTGTGTCAATGTACAAAAGATAAGTTAGCCCTAGAATAATGGGCGTATATACAAGCCGGGGGAAAAAACCTCCTAGAGGGAAAAAGTGCCCCGACGGTCCTAAGTGTGTTCACACACATCACTGCCTATATATATGGCAACATAAATTCCACATAAGTTAGAAACCAACTGGCTATAGTTGAAGTAGAACTCAATTGGATCAGGGCTCACACCGCCTTAATGACTCTGGTCTCCAACTCTCTTTCTTTGCTCTGACAAAATCAATCCCTTTCACTATGCTTTCCTTCACTATAAACTAGAAATAGCTGTAATAATTCACTTCATGAGAGGATGAAAATGGACCCGAAGGAGACCACTTAACTATAGTCGGTGCTCTCCACCCTCTCTGGTGGTAACACAAACAACCTCTATTTGGAGAGTCCCTTAAAATGAACTCTATTCTCCTTCTTAAACCCCCTGCGGCCACCCTCGTTTCTTCCTTGCGGGGGGGTGGGGGGGTCACTTAAATATGTAAGTAGAACGTGGGTTCAAGAGAATGGGTTTTTTAAATCCCTTTTTTACACATTTTTTACATACAAAAGGGTACCATTTAAAGGGAGTATTTATAGATTGAATAGAAAAAGGATGTGTTTTATCCATGAAAAATTTACAAATAAGGGGTTTTTAAATCAGGCCTTGAATGCACGTGATATAGAGAGTTTACATATAGTGAACCCCCCAAGGTTTCTTCTAGATAGATGTGCTGCCCTTCTTCCTTGGGTTACTCACGATCTTTCTATTTTGATTGCACGCATGTATACTTTTTCTTTTGGCTTCCATGCATCTCTTTGGACATGTTGGATTCACGACATGCCATCATACATACATTGCATTAGTCTATATATCAGATTTGGAGTGGGCTTAAGATTCACCTCACAATGTTTGTTCATATGGTTTATTTTCCCTTAGAAGGTTTGTGGAGAGCAATTCATTTAAAGTTATAGCAAGGTTCATTGGCACATATAAGCTTAGACTTTTCTATTTTTAAGAGCAAGGAACACATTTTTGAATGTAAAAAATATTTTTGGATCACAAGTAATGCAAAAAGATATCTAAATACCCTTGCTTGATGGGGGAGATTTAATCCATTTTTGTGTCATGCATGTTGTTCTTCTTATTTATGTATTCTAGCAAGTTGGATATGATTTTATGCTATGGTTTAAATAACCAATTAGAGAGAGAGAGAGAGAGAGAGAGAGAGAGAGAGAGAGAGAGCCAGAGAGAGAGAGAGAGAGAGAGAGAGAGAGAGAGAGAGAGAGAGATGGGGATTATTTTACTAACTTGTGTGTAAGAGGACCATCACCCTCTTGCAACATTCCTCTCTTCCAATTTATGCTATGCTAGCCAACAATACAGACTAGCTGTAACTTTCCATGTTAGAAAAAAAATATTTATGAACTTAGTATCATATCAAGCCTCCATCATCCAATGTTTTTAAAAGAGTTCCACCCAAACATCAAGATTTTAAGAATAACCAAAGGACTCAATCTATTCCATTCATGCTGACAAGGTGTCTTCCATAGAATAGAGGGGCTTAGCTCTGATGAATAGGCCTTTATGCATTGTGGGAAGGGAGAGGCTAGCCACCTCATCAAGGTTGCCATCTTTTTCAATTATTCGATCCCACCTGTGATGATGAGAAAAAGAAATATAAATATAAGTTAAAATTTATTTTCTTCTCATAATAGAAAATCTTTCAAACCA